>NC_089980.1:80022621-80325651 GCF_036417845.1 Apteryx mantelli | reverse complement strand
CATTTTTTTAAAAATTTTATGTTTGTCTACTAGATATTATTGTGGTCATGATAATTTTACACAGTGTTTTTTTAATAATTATTTTATTTCACAGAAAAAAGCTACTTGGCCACACTAATGAATAATTCTTTTCAGATAGCACATAGATAGATAATTACATAGAAAAATGACACTAAAGCCACGCAGTCCTCATTGCCCATCAGGATTCTGATCTGGTATCTATAGTTTTTAAATGCTCCTCTTATGATGAAGGGCAGTTCATCATAAGGAGGAATGACAGAGTTCTCACAATGGTAAATGTAAGTGTAAATAAAAATGTACCTCAATGGAGTAGTTTCCATGGCACATAGCTTAAGTTTTATATTAAACTCTAGCAATGATCTTCTCTCACTGATGCTGTACTGTTGCAGGCAGTGAAATCATGCTTGAAAGGGTTTTTGCAGGGGGCAGCTTTAGAACCCCCATGACACTGATTTAATTCTACAGGTATTGAGAGAAAGGTCTCTGTCTCATCTATTCTGCTAAATAATGAGTATGATTTTTCTGAGAATCAATATACTGGAAGTTTTCTAGATAACAATTCTCCAGTTCTTCAGTTGCTCCACAATGTGTGTGTATGTATAAATAAATAAGTAAATATATAAATAAATATACATACATATATGTATGTATGTGTGTATATATATATATCTCCAATCTCCAAAACTCCATTTTAAAGAAATACCATCCCTTAAATGCAAAACATTACAAAGACTCTAAATGTGCAACCCCCTATAAGCTTAAGAAATATAGCTAAATTACATGTGGGTAGAAATGTAACATCACAGCCTGGAGATATGAAGTTCCCATAACCAAAACCAACCTGACTTCCTACATGTAATTCTGCATTATTATTACCTGAACTATCCCGCTTTTTTTGTCAAGATCTTCAAGCATAGTGTTTATGGGAACCTGCAAAAACTTTGGGATCTGGAAAACTTAGTCATGAAAAATAAATTAATGGGCCTCAGCATTAGCTGTTTCAGTGGACACTGTAACATCTTTCCATAGGAAAATGCTGTGGGTTTGTGTTTTTTAAGTTTGATGTCCCTTTCTCCTGACAAAGACCAGTTATCGAATAAAATACTCATGTTCAGTGAAGCCAAGACCCTGTGCTATTTCCGTAACCTTTAAATCATTCATCTTCATCTTTAGAACCTTCTCCTCATCACCTCTCCTCACTCAGGTCTTACCTACTTCTAATTTTTGTTTCTTCCTTGTTGTCATTCTTCTGTTTCAGCTGTCCAACTTAATGGAGATAACTCCTAATAGTTGTTTATCTAGATATTGCTTTAAAAGGGGAAAAGATGGGAGGACTTTGAGCAGGAATGATGGTTTTTCATATAATAGCTTTTTCCCCAAATCTGATGTCATTTGCAGTGTATGAAAACATTTATCTTCATAACAGGGGTGAGAAAAAATAGCAAGACAAGATTTTGATCAATATTGATTCTGATTAAGTTTGATCCCAGCACTTGACATTTTGGGCAACTCTGGAAGTACACTCACAGAAAACTCAGGATCAGCTAAGACTCACTAGCAGTGTAACAGGTTAGTGCTGTCTAGGGTAGGGAATATTCTGTCAGCTTTTTTCTTTTATCTTATATAGCTACAATAATGGAATAAGATGCATTAACACAATTCCATAATTAATATAATTGCCCTCTCTTTAGTAGTGCTGTTTTAATACTGATTTATTTTAGGCTTTTGCTTTTTTTTTTTTTCCTTTGCAGAAGGAACAATTGTTTTATCAAGGTGTTTAGAGATGAAAAAATGGCTTTTTTTCACAAAAGTGTTTGAGATCATTGTATAATTACTAGCTTGTATGAATACGAACATCAGATACCATGAAATTAACACCATGAGAACTAGTGCAGTGATGGGCAATATGTAACTTTTAGAAAGAGCAGTGTTTATTTATACTCATGTGGATATACTGGGGAGAACAGTAAGGAGCTGATTTTCTCGAGCTGCAGAAAATGAAGTTCGTGAAAACATGCATTCAGTAATCACTATATATAAATGAGCGGAAGTGTTAACAGTTCCTTCTCTCCTGGATACCCGTAGTAAGGTATTGTTTTAATTTTGGGGACAGATGCAGACATCTAATTTGGATGGTTCTGTGATCCAGATCTGATCTTCTATTCATTGCACCTATTTCTTTTTATCCCTACATGGCTTATAAAAGAAAACTAGGTTAATGGAAAAAAGGGTTGCAAAGCAACAAGAGTTTCCAAGCTAGCCTTCCTGATTTTAAACTCATTCTCTGAGACAGTCAGCACATTCTCTTCATTATCTCTAAGGGCTTATTCCCTTCCTTCTCGCAGAAGAAAAAAAATTCCTCCTGAGACACTGAATCAGGAAGATTCTGTTCTGTGTAATTCCGATACTGCACTCAGCACTGTGTGTTTGAGCGCTTTCCAGGAATATATTAAGCGATGTGACTAACTTCTATCATTTGTTTGTTTTCTCTTCTCCTTCTCCAGGGGGAAAAGTGTGTTCAGTGGACTGTTTAGTTTGGAATTTATATATATATATATATATATATATATGTATATTGCAGTGTGGTTTTTTTAAGAGAAGCAAGGTCAAAGAAATGCACCTTGCACTTGTAACCAAGGTGGCAAATTTTGTGAGAGCCTTTCATCCCTGTGGAAATCTATTAATAGTCTTAGCTGACTGGCCCCCAAGAAAGCTCAGTTATGTCCATAGGTGAGCTTGCCCTTCTTACAGGAAGCCTGAGTACACTGGGGAGGAAGCATGGTCTAGTCTCCATCCCATTGATATCTATAGTCACCATGGGCTCAGTCCATTGAACATGTTTAAAGTAAAAAACATCACATTCGGTTCTGAGCCTTAGGTTTCGGTGAATGCCCTTTATTGCTAACATAATTAGAAAGTAAAACTTGAATGTCTATCACTTGAATGACTATCACTGGATCAGAACTGATAAGTTACTTGGTAAAAAAAAAACAAACCTAATGGGATGTTAAAATTAAAACAAAATTATTATGTGTATCAAGCAATGGATTGGATAATTGTGGAAGAAGGGAAGGTTTATTTTATGAATCCTGGTTATCTCATGGGAAAAAAACTTGCATTTGTATTTAGAACAGAACAATTTCTAGCTTTAAGTCACTCTTTTAATCAGCAAGCTCATCTGACGAAATGCTCTAGGATTTACTTATATATCAAAGGAGTTCCCTAGATATTTAAGGGATGCAACTGAATACAATTAAAAGATCAGTAGTAAGCACTGTTTGCGATATAGTTTGTTGACTGTGCTTTGTGAGAGGAGTTTAATTAAAAACAGACAAACTTGTGGTGTTTTAGCAGAAAGGGAAATACTGAACTGTATTATAAAGAAAGGCTTTACCATTGTGATTGCCTACCAGAGATGTAACTATTCAGATAACTTGGATCTGATGGTCCGTAAAAAGAGAACAGAGAAACTATTAAGCCAACTTTCACATCCAAGAATGGAATCGTTTATGAATAACCTTTCTGGACCTAATTCTTTGCTGAATTAAACCACATGTAATGTCACTGAAGTCAATAGGGTTATGCAGGGCATAAGTCAGTGAAGTAAATTAGCCCTCTGTCTTGAAGCCAAGAAACCAAAGGAAAGAGTGATCCAATAAAACAGAAATGAAATGCTGATATTAGCTGAATGCTGCTGTTCTTGGTACAGTGCGTTCTTTGTGTCCGGCAGTGAATATTTCATTCTTCCCAGGTGTAAAATCTTCCCAGCAGCACTATAAGGCAGATTTATAATAAATGACAAAATTAATGATTTAATTCTCTTGTAATGCAGCTTCCAGGCTCCCAACAGGAACTTAAGCAGGTAGTACACAACATCTATATTGGCTGCAGTATGAGCTCCAAATCAGGTCTTGACCTCTTCAGAAAAATCCTGGGGCTGACCTTTTTTTCTTTAGCCCTCTCTCACACATACAGATGTTAGAAGCTAGCATCCATATGTATGGATGGTTTTCTACACAGTCACTGCCTCCAACATGGAGACGCTAGGAAACAGAACGGTTTTGTTTATATTTCATGTATACAGTTTATATTAAGGATTCTAAGAACCCAGAACACTACAGTGTTTGTAGATGTGCCTTGGATTCATGTACATGTATAATTGCACTAACCAGCATTCACAACAGTACATGGTCTTTTCTCAGATTTCACCAGTTTACTGTCTAACCCACTGATTAGTTGGTCTGAAATTAAGGACATAATCTCCCTCAACCAGAGATTAAGTTTTTTGCACCATGCACACTGAGAGCTCAATCTTGGCCGGAGTCTTTAGGCATTTTTATTATCCAAATAAAGAAATAATTCCTAAAGATTACAATTGTGTTTGCAACTCCTGAAAAGATCTCTGGGAGGTGACCTATGCAGCACAACACATTTTTACAATGCTGTTCACTTTTCACTACAAAGAGACAAAACAACCAAAATTCTTTTGACATCCTACCATCTTTATGCAGACTTCAGTGATGAGCTAAAGGATGTAAAATGGTTTGTTTGCAGTCACAAAGCTCTTCAAACCTAAATGTAGGGGAAGCCCTGTAAAGCACACAAGCGGCAGATACTGCTGTTGCAGTATTTGTTTTATTGCTTCCAATGTGAGCGTAACTTCTTAGGCACAACAAACAGAATTTGTCAGGAGGACTAGCAGAGGATTTACATGATTTTGGCCATGGCCATGTGCGATATCGGCCTTTGCTTTCCTTCTTTTGCTTTTTTTAGATGACAGTGTGAGATAATCAATCTACCATGGTACTCCAGCAGCACACCAGAATTTACATTTTCTTTTAATTATGTTGTTTGTGGTTACAACCCACTTCTGGGCTTGTTCTGAGGAGAGGGATGCAGGGAACAAGAGCCATTTTCACCAGCTGCAACATGAGACACTGATGCAAATACACACAGATCTATCCAGGGATGAAGTGCTAGGTACTTCTCGAGGCTCAGGGGCTACTACAGATACAGGAACTCATCCCACTGTCAGGTCCACAACCCTAATTTCAAGTGATAAAATGTCTCTATAAAGCCTTTACAAGTTTCCAAGTGCACTGAACCAATGCTAGGTTTAGTTGGCAATGTTCTGCTAAAAAAAAGAGAGTTCTACTAAAGGGTGAAGTTTTGCTGGCAAACAAATATGATTTTGACATAAACATGTACCTTTTCATTTGCTAAACTCCCTTCCATCCACCTGCCTATTTGGTTTTTGATTTTCAATAATTAAAAAGAAGCAAAAAGGATTTTTTTATTAATTATTTTGTAATTTTTATTGAAAAATTTTATTTAAGGAAATACCAACTCCTGACTACTTCCAAAAGAATCACAGAAAATATGGAAATTCACTCATTATTAGAAGGAAAGAACTATTGTAAAGAATTATCATTGCCCCATCAAAAACAGTCTGGTGAAGTTTGTTATTTCTGTTGGTTTTTTGTTTTTTTTTAACCAGCTCCTGTTTTTCTATTGTATTTGCTTTACATCTAACGCTGTTACATTCTGTTTCAGCTGGCGGGCTTCATCTATGCCTGTTATGTTGTGAAATGTATTACTGAAGAAGAGGACAGCTGTAAGTACTAAAGCTTTATTACATACAAAATGAATTCTTTTTCTTTTTAAATCACCCTTCTACTATGCTGGCTCTTGCAGACTTCCACTTAAATGCCTTATTTCATGCCTTTTATGTAGCCAGAATATGCTTTCTGACCATCCTTCTTGATCTGCAATTTGCAAATGCCTGGAAGACAAAGGGGTCATGAAATGCAACCTAAAAAAATACACACTCCTTTCTTCTGAAAAGATCATTGTAATATGTTTTCCCCACGGTTTACCTTAAGAACAAAAAAAGGGGTAAAAATACCAATTGACAAACCTAACTTTTTTGTTTTCCTTGTTCCAAACTGCTATCTAATTGGTTACAGCTGAGGGTATAGCTCTTCTGTGTTGACTTCTGTTTGGCTTGTAAAAGCACTTCCAGCAAAAAAAAAAAAAAAAAAAAGCTTTAGATCATGCAGGACCTTCATTTATGAGAGGTGAAACTATGGAGTTCGTCTTTGTTCCTGCTGCTTGCAGGGTACAATTACAAGAGTGAAATGATCTCGTATAGATATATGTTTGTCTTTCTTCTGCTTATTTATTATGAATAGAAGCCTGTTGAGCAGAATTTACTCTAAGTACATGCTACAGAGCCAAGTCATTTCATTTTTTCTCTACTTTAACCTTGATTTTTTTTTAAAGGGCCACTGCAGCATTTCAGGACATCTTGGGATTTATACTAAAGCGCTTTAGAAACAAGTATCAAAACTGCATGCAACTTTGATAAAATATACATGAATCCTAGAGAGAGTTTTGCAAGAGGAAGCTAAAGGGCTTTTATTTGATTGAGAGCACTGATAAGCCTGGTGGGGGTTCCTTTGTGTGTTCTGCTGTGTAGAAAATAGCTGAAACCCTATAATCTATTGGCAATACAGTGCCACTGTGAGCCATCAAGGGGAGATTTAGTGCTGAAATCAAACTGCATTTTGGAGGTCTTCCGGACTGTGCTTATTTTAGTTGTATCTGTGCTTCTGTGGAGATGAGGAAGGCGTAATAGTAAAAAGAGGTTGAGACAAGTTTGTGGAGCAGGGATATGTCATAAATATGTCTGTCTTTTTAGGGAGTGATCCAGCCATATGGCTTTTGTTCTACTCTCCAATGAAGTGAATTCACTATCCACAGAGTTGGAGGACAATGATTCCTTGCCCCCAAAATGAAATCTTGTTTAATACAATTCTGCCCCCTCTTCCCGGGGCTTAAATCTTTTTTTTCAGTCTGTGTAATGCTTTAGGGCACAATATAAGTAAAAAGTGAGGAAGGGACTTGTGATTTGGCTCACTGAACAAGCACAGGACTCGGAGCACATTTGAAAGATTTCTCCTGTGGTCTGTAAAACAGTATTTCCTGGCAGCAGAGCACTACAGCCAATATGGTATTGTTTTCCGCTCGCTGCTGTGGGAGCTCCCTGTTGTTCCGAAGCCACAGATTGTCATGCTTCTCTGAACCTTTTCTTGTGGTTGCCTCACCTATTTTGAGGCTTTTATTACTTTGCTAGTGCACCTCAACCAGGGCCCCCTCTTCTAGCCAAACAGCCATCTCCTCCATCTGTAAGAGTCTCTCTGAAGTGCTAGGGCAAATGTTCGCTCAGTGCAAGGAAGCCAGCACAACGAGACACTCCGCAATTTCACCTCTGGTGAGTTTTGGAAGCATGGCTGGAAAAAAAGAAAAAGAGCAAACTCTGTGACCGAGTCATTCCAACACTGTAATAACTCTCAGATCTGATTTTGGCCCCTCAAGGTATCGTAAAATTAAAGCAACTTTAATTTGTACTGTGAGACTGCATTTAGCAGAGAATCAGAATGATTCTAGTTTTTTCTTTGCTCAGACATTCGCTCTGATATGGGCTGAGTGCTCTCTAACAGCCAGGGACCAGAGTTCGTAAAGATACCCCCTGCTCTGGTTACATTTTAGATTCTTTTTCTTTTTCCATTTATACATGTTTTCTTGCTTTTTCCCTCCCTTTCAGCAACACATCAATCTATCACTCCCCTCTGGGAAGTAATGTATCCCTTACGGATTCTGTGTTATTTAGTATTTATATTGCAAGGAAAGATTCCTAAGTGTAACTTCCTCAGCATGTTCACAGATGGGGTTGTCCCCGTGCAGACCAAGCAAGCGTAAAAGAGAAGCTTTCAGGGAAAGTGAGATATGCCCCAGAGCCTTCTCCAGAGCCATTGCTAGAACTTCCTGCTTATGCCAGCCTTTAGTAGGAGGTCACTTCAGATCAGCTGTGTTTCTACTCCCACAGTCTCCTTTTTCACTTCCCCACCCTGGCATGCTACTACCATCAACAGCCCATTGAAAAAAAAGAAATCCCATTTCTTTTTTGTTAATGGGCTATGGGAGCAACAGCTGCCTGAAAGAGGAGGGGAAGAAGCAGGTAGGGCAGGAACACTCAGCCTGGCCGAAGCGGGAAGTAAGGGGTGGGTGAGACTAGAGAAAAAGTCAAGAGATCTCCAGATGCCAGATGGGGGCATGTTGCAGATTTTAACCGAAGGAGCACATGAGTGTTGCTCCGGAGCCAAGAAAGTGCATCATCTTCTGTCAGGGTAAAGCCTCTACTGTAGAAACAAAATCAAGTTGCTCTTAAGCTACTTCAGCTGAATTAGCTTTGTTCTCAGAGTAATTGCTACAAGCTGAAAGAATAACCATTTCTCCATTCTTTATACAGATTTTACTAAAAGAACAAATGAGCAAGGGTAGAATTAAGCAAACATTTCACTAAGATTAACCTGCTGTAACCTCACTAAAGGATTAAGAAGGGAATAATACAGTGATCAAATCAGGGTCATAACTAAGACTGAGTCAGCAAATCTAGGGGTTTAAATTACTCACAAACCAAATGAATCCAGCAGCAGGTCCTAAATCAAAGTACAAGTCATGTACCAGCTTTCATGAGAAAAATCTGCCTTTGGTTAATTCTGCACTGAGGATTAAAGAGGAAGCTATTTTCCATTTAGTTATGGTCCCAAGCAGTGCTCTATGCAGGCCACGCCAGGGCAGCACTCATCCCCAAGGATCAGACAAAGGCTCTTTCTTCCCAGCTACTTCTGTTGGTAGTAGCTTGTCACTCCCGAAGGTCTGTTCTGCATCTTGTTCCCTGTGGTTGCACAGGGACGAGGCACTCTGAGGCTTGGTGCACCTCAGGTCTAGAGCTGGGAAAGATGAGCAATGATGGGTCCCAGCAGGGCTTCTGCCAGCTCAACACTCTCCTTTCTGTTCTTGCTACCGCAGAGACCAAGCTATTATCATTCTTACCTCATTAACATTATTAGCTGCAGCAATTAAAAATAAAGCATGAAAATGTCGACAACTATCATTACTTGGAGGCATTCAACGGCTGTAAACTTATCAGAGCTCTTCATTTGTTTTCCAAATTCGTATTAGGCCTCCATTTTTCAAAGGCTGCACATTATTTTTAATAACATTGAAATGTTCATTTAATGTGCATTTCCTCACTAGCAATTTGGCTCTCTGCTATAAGTTGTTACTGCCTTAGTAAAGCAAATTCAATGTATTTTTCAAAATGTTATTAAATATGCAGATATGTGGTGGAAAACTCTGGAATATAAGCAATAAAGCAACATCTTCCTGGGGCTTTTTGTCTGTAGGCAATTAAAAAAGGAACCTGGGTTGCTGAAGTGGGAATTCAGTGCTCTCCTTATAGATTCTGTTGATGGATAAGGGATTGGGTTGTTATTAGAGGGACTGCCCTGACTAGGGAGGAACCCCAGCCCAAATTACTAGTGAAAATCACCAGTTCAGTATGTGTCTCACAGTGAAATCCTAATCCAGAAGGCTCTTTTGCAGTCCCAGACAGGAGGAAAAAATCATTATTCACTTACCGTAACACAATATCAAGGTAATCAGAGAAGAAATATGATTTGTCTGGCTGCTCCTAGAGTACAGCAAGGCACAGCCATTGCACTAGCAGGGGTCCAGCTTGCACATGCACTTTCTCCTTTTCTCTTGGCATTGTTTCCAGGTAAACTGCAAAGCAAAAGAAATTACAGCCAGGTTAAACGGATTTTTGCTGCATATCTTCTTGAGCTCAGCTTTTGGGGATATCTGACGTGGAGCTAAACTCTAGACAACCCTTTAAAATGATTTTCCTCCCCTCTGTGAAAGCATGCATTCAAGATTCATTCTTTTTCACTCAAAAATGAAAAATATTCAAGAATACAATACTCGGGATAGTGGGTATCTACTGGTAAGCAATGCAGCATAGCAATTTTCCAATATACTCAGTGCCAAACAATCCATCCTGGAGTCCTACGCCTGACCTGGGATGTACCAAGGTAGTGGCAAAGATTTTCTTTTAAAAGACATTAAGTTCATTAGTTTTAAGAGATGTGAATTTTTGATAAACATACGGGATAGGTAGAAAAGGGTTTTATTTTTATCTCTGTTACAGACTCCCTTCCAACTATGGACAGGTTATTTAACCTCTCCGTATTTCTGTTTCCCATATTTAAAATGGGAAATAATGATGGGGACAAACTGACAGGCATGTTGCTTCATAACTTTGAGCTTCTGGGATGAAAGGCTCTACTGAAGTGCAGAATGTGCTCAGGTATCACTTTATTTCTGTGCCAAATGCTTTTCACAATCTGCTCAGCGAGACATTACGAAGAAATAATACCTATGCTTCCATCTCTGCTTTAAAATATCTAAAACAAAGACAGAGAAACTGCTAGCAAAGGATCAGCTATTAATTCTGCTTCTTTCTTTCCCTTCCCTTTTTCTGGTGGATATGGCTGTAAATTCTGAGATGACTAGGATAAGAGAAGGACAAATGAAGCAGGGATGGACCAGAAACTAAGGCTGAGGGGATGTTTGAAGCTGACTGAAACCACCTTTCTGTAGTCAAGGCTGGGCTTAAATGCAGCTCTGGAGGTTTCCTCCCTGGCAGGCTTGCAGGTCTCTTCCCTGGCAGGATGGTGATGCCACAGCTGCAGTCAGTGTAAGCTGCAGTTTACAAATCACAGAATCGCTGAGGTTGGAAGGGAACTCTGGAGATCATCTAGTCCAATCCCCCTGCTCAAGCAGGGTCACCTAGAGCACATTGCACAGGATCACGTCCAGGTGGGTTTTGAATATCTCCAGAGAAGGAGACTCCACAACCTCTCTAGGCAACTTGTTCCAGTGCTCTGTCACCCTCACAGTGAAAAAGTATTTCCTCATGTTCAGATGGAATTGTCTGTGTTTCAGTTTGTGCCCGTTGCCTCGCGTCCTGTCGCTCGGCACCACTGAAAAGAGTCTGGTCCCATCCTCTCGACACCCTCCCTTCAGATACTTGTACACATTGATAAGATCTCCTCTCAGCCTTCTCTTCTCCAAGCTAAACAGGCCCAGCTCTCTCAGTCTTTCCTCATAAGAGAGATGCTCCAGTCCCCTAATCATCTGTGTAGCCCTTCGCTGGACTTGCTCCAGTAGTGCCACATCCCTCTTGTACTGGGGAGCCCAGAACTGGACGCAGTACTCCAGATGGGGCCTCCCCAGGGCTGAGTAGAGGGGAAGAATCACCTCCCTCGACCTGCTGGCAACACTCTTCCTGATGCACCCCAGGATACCATTGGCCTTCTTGGCCACAAGGGCACATTGCTGCCTCATGCTTAACTTGGTGTCCACCAGCACTCCCAGATCCTTCTCGGCAGAGCTGCTTTCCAGCAGGTCAGCCCCCAACCTGTACTGGTGCCTGGGGTTATTCCTCCCCAGGTGCAGGACCCTGCACTTGCCTTTGTTGAACTTCATGAGGTTCCTCTCTGCCCACCTCTCCAGCCTGCCCAGGTCTCTCTGAATGGCAGCACAGCCCTCTGGTGCATCAGCCACTCCTCCCAGTTTTGTATCGTCAGCAAACTTGCTGAGGGTGCACTCTGTCCCTTCATCCAGGTCATTGATGAAGAAGTTGAACAAGACTGGACCCAGTACTGACCCCTGGGGGACACTGCTAGCTACAGGCCTCCAACTAGACTCCGCGCCACTGATCACAACTCTGAGCTCTGCCATTCAGCCAGTTCTCAATCCACCTCACTGGCCACTCATCTAGCCCACACTTCCTGAGCTTCCCTATGAGGATGTTATGGGAGACAGTGTCAAAAGCCTTGCTGAAGTCAAGGTAGACAACATCCCCTGCTCTCCCCTCATCTACCCAGCCAGCCATTCCATCATAGAAGGCTATCAGATTGGTTAAGCATGTTTTCCCCTTGGTGAAGCCATGCTGACTACTCCTGATCACTTCCTTGTCCTCCACATGCTTGGAGATGGCCTCCAGGATGAGCTGCTCCATCACCTTTCCAGGAATGGAGGTGAGGCTGACTGGCCTGTACTTCCCTGGGTCCTCCTTCTTGCCCTTTTTGAAGACTGGGGTGACACTGGCTTTCTTCCAGCCCTCAGGCACCTCTCCTGTTCTCCATGACCTTTCAAAGATGATGGAGAGTGGCTTAACAATAACGTCTGCCAGCTCCCTCAGCACTCGTGGGTGCATCCCATCAGGGCCCATGGATTTGTGGGTGTCAAGTTTGCTTAAATGATCTTAACCCGATCTTCCTCCACCAAGGGAAAGTCTTCCTTTCTCCAGACTTTCTCTCTTGCCTCCAGGGTCTGGGGTTCCTGAGGGCTGGCCTGAGCAGTAAAGACTGAAGCAGAGAAAGCATTCAGTAACTCTGCCTTCTCTGCATCCTTCGTCACCAGGGCACCCACCCCATTCAGCAAAGGGCCCACATTTTCCCTAGTCTTCCTCTTGCTACTGATGTATTTGAAGAAGCCCTTCTTGTTGTCCTTGACATCTCTAGCCAGATTTAATTCCAAACGGGCCTTAGCCTTCCTCATCACATCCCTGCATACTCTGACAACGTTCCTATATTCCTCCCAAGTGGCCTGTCCCCCTTTCCACTTTCTGTATACTTCCTTCTTCTGCTTGAGTTTTGCCAGGAGCTCCTTGCTCATCCATGCAGGTCTCCTGCCTCCTTTGCTTGACTTCCTACTCATAGGGATGCACCGCTCTTGAGCCTGGAGGAAGTGATGTTTGAATATTAACCAGCTCTCTTGAAGGCCCCTTCCTTCTAGGGCCCTAACCCATGGGATTCCTCCAAGTAGGTCCCTGAAGAGGCCAAAGTTTGCTCTCCTGAAGTCCAGGGTTGCGATCCTACTTAGTGCCCTGCCTCCTCCTCGCAGGATCCTGAACTCCACCATCTCATGGTCACTGCAGCCAAGGCTGCCCCCGACCTTCACATCTTCCACCAGTCCTTCTTTGTTTGTTAGTACGAGGTCCAGCAGCACACCTCTCCTTGTTGGCTCCTCCACCACCTGTGTCAAGAAGTTGTCACCAATGCTCTGCAGGAACCTCCAGGACTGTTTGTGCCTAGCTGTGTTGTCTTTCCAGCAGATATCGGGGTGGTTGAAGTCCCCCATGAGAACCAGGGCCTGGGATCGTGAGGCTACTTCCAGCTGTCTGTAGAAGGCCTCATCTACTTCCTCTTCCTGATCAGGTGGCCTGTAGTAAACACCCACAACAGTGTCACCCATGCTAGCCTGCCCTTTAATCCTTACCCATAAGCTCTCGACTCGCTCTTCATCCACCCCTAGGCACAGCTCAATACATGCCAGTTGCTCTCTCACATGAAGAACAACTCCACCACCTCGCTTTCCTGGCCTGTCTTTCCTAAAAAGCACATAGCCATCCATGACAGCACTCCGGTCATGCGAGCTATCCCACCATGTCTCTGTAATGGCAATGAGATCATGGCCCTGTGACCGCACACAGATCTCTAGTTCTTCCTATTTGTTCCCCATGCTGCGTGCATTGGTGTACAGGCATTTCAGGGAGGTGATCGAGCATGCAGGTTTCCCAGGAGGGGTACAAGAGGGTCCTCCATAGCCACATCCCATGCGCACTTCCCTGGCTGCATTCACCTGCTGGAGGCATCCTGACTTGAGCTGTCTTTTGCCAGCTACCCTGTCACTATAACTCTCCCCTTCCCCCATCTTTCCTAGTTTAAAGCCCTCCTTACCAGGTTGGCCAACCTGCTGGCAAAGACCCGCATGCCCCGCCTCATGAGGTGGATCCCATCTCTCACCATCAGTTGTCGATCTTCAAACAGGGTCCCATGGTCATAGAAACCAAAACCCTGTTGCCAACACCAGCGGCGCAGCAGTCGTTAACCTGGAAAGTCCGTCTTCTCCTCCTCCTCTCATCCATCCCCCTCACTGGCAGGATTGAGGAGAAGATGACCTGGGCTCCCAGACCCTTGACCACCATCCCCAGAGCTCTGAAATCCTGCTTGATGGTCTCCAGTTTGCCCTTGGTGTCATTAGCGCCCACGTGGAAGAGCAGCAGTGGTAATAGTCCGAAGTGTGGACAAGCCTTGGCAGTCTTTCCATGACATCTCTCACACGAGCCCCCGGCAGGCCACAAACCTCTCTAGACACGAGGTCAGGTCGGCAGATAGATGCCTCCGTCCCCTGCAGCAGGGAGTCCCCCACAACAATCACCCGCCGCTTCTTCCGGGCGTTCCGGCAGGGCACAGGGTCTGTTGTCCCAGGTACTTCCCTGGCAGCCATGCCCATCTCCTCCTCATCCTGGAGGGCACTAAACCTGTTCTTCAGCTGCAAGTCTTCGGGAGGAGTAGGAGCCTTTCTCCTCCCACGAGCAGTGACCAGTTTCCAGCCTTCTTCTATGATGTTATGATGTACCGTTTCACACGGCACAGAGCCCTCTGGCAACTCCACTGCTGCAGGGGGTTGGGACTCCTGGAGCTGTACAGTCTCCGAGAATACCCTGTCTATCTCCTGCTCTGCTTCTCGGATGCTGCGCAGCCTACTGACCTCCTCCCGTAACTTCCTTACCTGACGACACAGCTCGCCAACAGCAGCACACCTCCTGCAGGAGAGCTGGCTGCCAGCCCAGGCCTCCCGGAGAGGCCCCAAGCACTCCCTGCAGCCTGAGACCTGTAGAGCCGCATCTACTGTCAGAGGGTCGGTCTGGGTCCAAGCCTCTGACACAGCAACTCCAACAGCCACTGGGGAATGTGCTCTGCAGCGTGTCACAACCATACCTGAGGAAATGTACACCACAGGGAACAGAAACAAAGGTACCTTCACACAAACTGCTGCACTCTGGGTGCTGTGCCCTAGGCCTGGCTCTTATATAGGCCTCTCCCTAGCACTGGCTAAGAGGGTGCTTGACCCACCCTAATCAAGGGCCACTGGGATCAAAGGCCCCAACTCCCTCTGGTCAGGGGCAACCAAGAGAGCTTGTTAGCAGCAGCCACTGCTAGCTAGAGCTTTTCCCAGGAGAAGTCAAGGCCTCCTGCAGTTGTCCTTGCCTAGCTTCCCCTTTCCTGTTCACAGCAATCATCTTCTAGTTCCTTGGGGGTCCTCAGAAAGCCCACAACTTCCAACAAGATCCTCAAGTTCTAGTCAGAGCCCAAACACTGCTGCGCAAACTGCTGCGTCTGTTCGCTGCCTCCGTTAGCTGTGCTGTAAATGCAGAGTTATCTGTTGCAATTGCACAACAAAACATAAGAGGGGAGATACTTTTAGCCCCATATCCTATATCCAACAACACAGAACAGTTAATGTTCACTCATATATATATTTGCCATATAGGCATAAAAGAAGAGAGTTAAGTGCGTACAGATATTTCACAGAAAATTCCAATAGTAACTTCAGGTTCAGGGACTTCCTTAGCTTACCTTAGAAGTGGTCTTGTTGTATTTAACTGGGCTTTTCTTCCTGAACATGTCCCCCTGCATACAAACTAATAACATTTTTATCAAACACAGCATCCTGCAGGAAGGAGTTCCTTAGCGATACATTTTGTTCCTTTTGCACCTGCCATTTATGTAACGTGTTCTTCTTGTATTGCAAAACACTGAACTATCATACTGTCTTCACCTTAGCCATGCTGCCAAAGATTTTGTAGACAGCCACCAGCCACCCTCCTCAGCTTATGTGGGAATATTACAGATCTTGTGATCAGGAGAGGGTTTCTGCATCTTGATACTCTTTATGTTCTCAAAATAATAGAAACAGAACCTATCATACAAGAATAGTGGTATCAGGAGGAGAAGCACATTTGCCTTTTTTGGGCCCCTTCCTGATGCCACAAAGTGTCAAGGATGGGATTCATCTCACCTGACTACAGTCATATATAATTAGGACTATATTTTAAACTAATGGTCAAGTTTTCTGCTGCAGTCAGTAGAGACAGGAAGGTAACTCTAAAGAGCAATTTGCCCTGTTTTAGACACTTCTCTCACAATAGGATGAATCACTGGTCTAATTTGTCTGGTTGATGCTAAAAAGAACCTAGACAGTCTAAAGAAGCATTGAAAAACAAGCACAGAAACAAAAAAAAGCCAATATTTAAAACACAATTGTTCTCTAGCTGTTGAACCGGTCATTCATGAGTGAGAATTCAATGAACAGGCTACAAAAGCTGAAGCTACATTTGAAATTTATCAAATTGTTTTTGCTCAGCTGCACTCTCCAATTTACAGCCTGCAGCTAAATTAGAAGCTTTTTCGTTTACTTGTTTCATTTAGCGGGGTGACTGCTATGTGAACTAAGTAAACCAAAGGGAGGGAAATGGGATGCCTTCAGCTGTCAAGATGCTGATGGAAGCACTGAGAGAATGAAATCTTTGAAATCGATGCCACTGCTTCATACTGTCATCCTAAAAAGAGCAGGCTTGGAGAGCTACAGTGCCACCAAGAACATTTAGGAAACTTCCTAAGATGTCTGTACAGAGTCAACCTTTTGCAAATAGCAATAGCTGGTTCCTGCATCATTATTTCCAGTCATGTCATGTCTTGGAAGGAGCCTTTTATAAAAACAGAAGCTGGTGTTTAGCATCTCGTTCTCACTGACACAGAACATCATAGATCCTCTGCATCCCACAAGGCTCGGTCACTAGCTAGAAAGCACATGCCGAAAATGTCTGAGCAGCAGAGTGCTAGGCTAAAGCACAAGGGGGAAAGGCTGTGATGGGAAGATATGACAACTAAAACTGGCTACATTTGACATGCAAATGGAACTGAGCAGTCTAGGTGTCACAGGGCCTGGCAGACGTATGCAGCCTTATCCACGATCATTTGGCACCATACTGCAGAGAGAGAAACAAACTTAAAGCTCTGAGGAGGTGCAGTTTGTTTAAATAATAGCAAGTAATTAGTCTGAAGACAAAATCAGTGATGGCATTTTATAATTACAATTAATTTAAAGGTTAATTTCCTTTGGTGCTAAAATCTTATTTAAAACATTTACCACGAAAGGAAATTAGGATGTTACTATCAAGATGCATAGAGTGCTTCTGGGAATCCATGCCTATTATCACTAGAAAATTAGGTTAGACTCAAAGTGGGAATTTCAATTCATTTTAGTGTATAATAGATAGTGGTCAGGGCCTTGAGTCAGAAAGGGTGCTTGGATAGACTGCATGATTTGCATTTTCTTTGTTTGTGGGATTAATTGCAAATGTTGCCAACAAAAGGGTTGGGTTTATACATGAACAAGCTTGACATGAAAAGAAAATTGGTTATGGATTGCTGCCTTCGTAACTAATGAAGTTGGTACTCAAGGAATCCCTAGGAGACAAGAATGTGGTATGAGGCAAATATATAAATAAAATCACACAGGGAAAAATGATGCCATTGCTGGCTCCATCTATGTTAATTCCCCTTCTCCCTCACTGTCTTCCCTGCCACTCCCCTTGCATCCATCACCACCTCCTGTGGGGATTGTCAAGCTCAAGTTTAAAAAATGTCTAAATAACATAACATGGAGCTTGAAGGAAGTAACATTTCCATTCCAGCAGCTCATCACAATGGGATACTGCTTAATAAAATCAATGCATTGTAACAGCCAGGGGGATATACCTACCTTGCATTGTTTTTTTTAACTATTCATCATCCATGTTTTATCTTTTTAAGAAAGACATATCACAGAAAAGATCTGCACATTTCAAAAGGGAATGAATGGTTAACAAACCTTTTACAAAAAAAGATGTATTTTATGCCAAAGTGATTTGAAAATATTACATATTTTCTCATGAATTAATTATTTGAGGAGAGGAACAAAAGAAGTTCTGCCCATATAACAAAGTCCCACATGTTTTTTTCAAATTAGTAGCAGAAATGAGGTAGTAACTAGAGACAGTTCTGACAACAAAAGCCACAGATGATTTGAAGAAATTCTCAGGATTTTACCACAGATTAATAGGAAGCAGTCTTCCCCATCCAGCAAAATATTTTGAGGTTTAAAAATAAATAAAATTCACATTCAAGAGAAGAAAAAGTGTTAAAATTTGAGAATCTCTGCAAATTGGAAATTGACTGGAAAATGGGTTCAGGTTGGCTGTCATATTTTGCTTTGATACTGTTGAAAGACCTCATCTAGATTTTCATCATTTGTTAGTGCTTTGAGTTAAACTCGAAGCCAGATTTTGGAAGCAAACACTACTGAATTGACCTTTGGAGGAACTTCTCTGCCTGTGCACCGACAGACATTCTCTAACGCAGATCAACAGTGAGCATAGGCAAAGATGGAGCTGGCTGCCAGCCACAGCAGGCTCTGAGCCCCCTTCCCTGCCCAGGCTTCCTCGGCGCTGCCTTCCCAGCCCACTGTGAGCAGCCTCGCCAGGCGGCTGCCGCAGCTCTGCCTCTCTGTGCCTCCTCACATTCAGGCAAAGTGAGTAGGTGTAACGTACCTGCTTTGCATGTCTTTGCCGACAAAGCTCCCTCTGACTTGAACAAGAGCTCCAGCCAGGATGGCTACATCTCACAGAGGAGTGACGCAAAGCTGTTATGGGTAGATCACACTCATTAACCCTTGCCAGCTGTCCTGAAAAGGACCCTTGCCCACCACCTTAGTGCCTTCCCCACTGAGAGAGTCAACATGAGCTGCTGGCAGTTTCCTGGATGTCTGGAACATAACTTTGTACTAAATTCTTTTTGCCTACATGTCTTTTTCTTATTACTTTTCCTTTAAAATATCTAGATGGGTATTCATTAGCCTTGGGTTGTTAGCTTCATAGATTTGGGCCTTAATTCTCCACTTTGTTGCACCTATTAATGACTTTTGTTCTAATTTATTAGTATGGTGGTCACATTTGAAGACCACTGACACAGACGTTTTCTTTTTCTCTCTCTTTTCTTTTTTCAACTCTTTATCACTTGCCCCTAGCAATGAACTGGCTTAGAGCAGTCCTCTCCTAACAATTCATTTTATCAGCTCTATGATAATTCAGTCTAACCTACATTTTCTTTAATTCTTAGGATGGTTTGTCAGTCAAAAACTATTTAAGGGCTATATTTTTTGCTATGTACTCAAGCATAAAAATGTGAAAGCAAATGGCTGTTATCCAGCAGTGTCCAAGTCTGTCTGGTTTAGAAAAAGAATGTATGTGCAGACTGTTAATATTCTTGCACCTGAGTGTAGGTATTTAACAAAATCTCTTGCAATACTCTTTAGGGAACCTTGGACTGGCCCCACTGCAGGTGTGCATGAGCCTTGCAAAGCCTTGCAGCAGTCAACAGCAGCCTACCTCACCGCAGCTTTATTCCCCGGTCTATAAGCTTGACAGGTGGTTTACTGCATTTATCAGTTCTAAGCAGCAACTCTGACAGCTACAGTTCTGTATTTCTCATTGCTGCACTTACGCTCCAGTCTCTTCCTCCTGGCTCTTGTTCTTACCTGCTCTATCCCCAGTCCTTGTTTCTGTCTCCAGCTGCCTAAGACTCATTGCTGCCTCTGCCTCCAGCCTCCCACCTCTCAGCCCTTGGTTGTTTCGTCCTGGCTGCTTTCATCCCAGTGCCTTTCTGCTCAGCCGTGGTCCTGGCTCCTGCCCCTGCCCTGCACCGTTCCTGTCCTTGGACAGCCCTGTCTTGCTAATGCATTGCTCTGAAGCATGGTCTTCCTCATGTCCTGCCCCAAGGCTCTGCCTTTGACTCAACCCCCTCTCCAACTGTGAGTCTGAGATACTTTTTGACTTCCTTAATTTCCTGGTTTTCACCACTATCCATGCTGTTATCTTTTGCTGAGTACAACCCTGAGCTTAGCTCCTCTTGAATTCAGTGTCTGCATCCCCATTTGGTCCTAACCATTGGGGAAAGCAGGCTAAAATCCCTGACAGTAACTCTAGACATGTGGTGCCACCAAGCGGTGCTTATCAGTTGTCACCAGCCTGCATATCTTCCAAGTCCTACATCTTGTCCCAGAAGGGATGATTGAAGAATTGGTCATGGATCAGCAGTATCAGAAACAGAAGACGACCCTGTAGGCCCTTATCCATAAGGCATGGATAAGGATGCCTTATCCAAGGAGCATGGTAGGAGGAGAAGAATCTGGAGGAAAAGCCCCTGTGACACAAAAAATGAGGAAATCCTTTGACTATTATGAAAGCAAATGGCACTGTGATAATGGCAGTGCTACAGAACTTGAGCTGAGAAACTTCACAGAAACTTGTGTTCCCTTGCTATTCTTGTGGACATTATAGGCTCAAAAATGTCAGGAAATTACAGTTTAAAAAGCTGAGGTTTTAGTTTCACCTCACAAGTGGGGTGAGCTAAGAGTAGTCATAGACAGTTACTGGCTATTTGGCAGAAATGCTCTATATTATGCTGCAAAAACTGGAACGTGTGTCCAAGTTTTTAACCCATTTCAGAATCCTCCCTTGTCCCATCAGTAAGGGCACAGCTTTATTTATTGACAGATATGCTCCTTCTCCCTGCTTTTTCAGTACTTGGCTCTATCCTATTTTGTGAGTCTGAATTGCAAAGACCAACAACATTTGATTATCATTGTAAACAAACTTTACTGAGATTGTATTCAAGCAAACCTCCTCCTGTGTGCTATACTGTCTTATTGCCACCAGGCCATGCTCACAGCATACAAAGGCTAGAGCACTAAAGGGTTTGGAAGGGTCTTCACCAGCCAGTGGGGCGGGTGGCAGGATACTGGCCAAGCTTCAGGAGCATGGGTGTCCCCATATGTTCTTTTATATTTTTTTCCTATTTGTATTTTATTGATATTTCCAAGTGTGTCTTTTCCAAACTTACTAAAATCAAACCTAATTTTTTTCCTCCTTTTTTTTCACAATTTTTTGTAACTTTCAGCATTTGTGCACAGCTCTCTCTTGCCTCAAATATTCACTTCTACACCAACAGTCCCCTCAGCAAAATTATTAGCTTGTTTGCTGTCTCTCCTCTCTACCATCTATGTGTGCAGTAGAGTGCCTTGATGTGGCAGTGAAGTTTAATCACTGCAGTTCTGAGGCCTGAGTCCAGAGGGACCAAATCTTTAGCTTCCTCAACCAGTGTTCAGTAAGTTTAATTCCACGCATCAGATGTAGCACATGTGCACCAAACATTCTGTGTGCAATATCACGTGGGAAATATATTTGTTTGTGATGTGCATGTGCAGAAAACATCCATGAGCACCTGCACACGTGCCCCCCTGGTCACTAGCACTTTTTAAATGGCACCATCTTGACTATGTATAGTAAATCTTTAATATTATTTTAGTGTTTCAGATTCATAAATATATTTAAGGCCTACCAGGATGTCAAGCAGCGTAAAAACTTGAAGCCCCATTTACTGGAGCTTGCAATCTACATATCAGACAATACATAAAGGTAGGCACAGGCAGAAAGCAAGCACAAAGAAACAATGAGAAAATGTTTTTCAGTGTGGTAGACAGCAATATTGGTGCATTGGTAACCTAATTATTGCCAACAGAACAAAGAAGAGTTTTAGGGAAAATAATGAGAGAACTGTTCATGAAGAACTTCTCACAGAAAGAGAAAGTGTTTGGAAATGTTATGTGTGCAGGTCAAGCTGGCAACCTGGGGCAGAATTTAGCTTTTAAAAATGGAAGGAAGGGAGATTGTTGTGGAGACTCTATAAAGGACTTTGAATATAAAAAGATTTAGCTTCTACTTGATACAATATGGAAGATGAAATCAGCAGCAGGATGCAGAAAGGAGTAAGCTAGCCAAAGAGATGAGCCTTGCAGCTTTTGTATAAGTCTGCATTTGGTGAGGTCAAAAAAGGGTATGATTGTAGTGTTTGACACTGAGAGCCCTGGGTAAATGTTATTGCTGTGTCTGTGGACAGAAAAGTCTTCCTCTTCAATATGCAAAAATAATCTTCAGGAATTAAACAGTGCACAACTATACAGCCATAGAAAGCAGCCCAAGCCAAAGCCATCTAACTTGAAAGTCCTTGAGTGACAGGCAAAACTGTGCTGTCATCACTATGAGAGTTATCAGGGAGTGCTAAGGTGGGAGACCAGGAGTTCTGGTTTTAGCGCATCACAGAGAGAAGGTGAGATTTTAGTTTGTGTAGAAGGAGCAAACTGAGCACAAGACAGGTACTCTATGATGCCTCAGAGAGCAGAGGACAGCAGAATCTGCATTTGTGAATGTGACTACTCAGTTCACAGGAGGTGGTGAAAAATAAAAGGGGAAGACTAGAGCTTGTGGGACTCCCTCAGTGTGCTGGAGGAAGAATCACCAAGAGACTTAAGGAAAGACGAGAGAAAAAAGCTGAGAATCTGGAGAGGAGAGAGTGGAGGTCAGGGAAGGCAAAGGTTTCAGCAGAAGAGAGCAGTGACTGTACAAAACATGGTTTGCTGACCATGGAGAGGATTGTGAGCACTGGAATACCAGTACTCAAATTTGGATAGGAAGGGGTAATCAAACTGCGGTTCCAGCTGAGTGTGAGGGACAGCACACAAGATGGGAGAAAATACTCTATGAAAATGAAGGAAAGTAGCTCCAGAAAGTGTTTGAAGCTACAAGGAAAGAAAAAGGAAGTGGGACAAGCAGGGATAAAGGTTGGGTTGCTTTTTTTTATGGAAAGGATTTGCTTGTATTCATACTGGGAGGGGAATGCACAAGAAGAGATCAAGAGAGACTGTGTTCCTGTGAGATCAAGGCTAGGGACAGAATCACCGGGAGAAGTGGAAGTTTTACAGGAGAAAACTTCTGTGGCCGTGAAAAAAGAGAAGGGGAAAAGAACCATAAAAGGGGGAGGGAAAAAGACCGGCAGACTGAGGAAAGGAGGACTGTATTATGAGTTTGATCTTACAAGAGATGGAAGAAATTGTGTGCAAAGAAAGAAGTAGATGCAGGAGGAGGGGAGCACTCTAGGAGATGACTGGGGTTTCTTGGGTTCAACTAATAGAGCTGGAGGGGTCACGCTGTTTCTTCAGGGAGATGGAAGAATCGAAGGAAGAGAAGAGGAATCTCTCTTGAGAGATAGGAGAAGTCAGTCAGGTTACAGAATTACTACCAAAGGCATTTTTGCTTTTAAAGAAGGAGCTGTGGGCAGGAAGTGGATGTTGTGGTGAAGCCAGGGTTGAATGTTGGTAATACATTCACTGCCATGAGAGGTACAGCCTCATGCATCAAGGGCAGGGAAGGGAGAGTCGGGAAGACAAACAGTAACAGCACACGAACAAAGAAAGGAGAGGGTCTGAAAACAGACAAGAAGTCATCCGTACTGGAGGTCACAGATTGGCCATGTACACAGCTATTTCCCAACCTTTTGTTTTATTTTTCCTTACAGATAAAGCCAGTCTTCACCCTCCTGTTTCCTGAATTCTAAATCCTTTCATATCTAGCCTGCAACGATTTTTGTATGCCTACTAAAATGCAAGGAAAGCCATAATGTCTGTCATATTTCTATACCCATATGCCCTAAATGACTCTTTGGGTCAGATCCTAAGCTAATATAAATTATCACTGCTTCACTGAAGTAACTGAAGTTATAAAATTATATATTAGCTGAGGACCTGAATCTTTATTCTTCTGTATTTATATTTTACAGAGGAAACTTTCTATGAGGAGAATAGCATCCAGTCTTCTGATTTCTTTTCAAAATCTTTCCTCTTGCTTTCTACAGGAAAATGTTGTTGTTGCTTTCATTCCACACTGTTTCCTTTCTCTTTGTCCATCTGTTGGTTTGAGTTTTATTGCTTCTCGCTGTTAGCTTTGTAGAGTCCCTTCTCCCATATGCACATCCATGCTAATGGGATCTTCTTTTGTGCAAGTGTATCTCAGTCCCTTTATACACCACAGCTTTCAGAAATCAGAAATGAAAAGCACATTTATGCCTCTCATCCTGTCTTGATATACACTGGAGACAGTGGGGACTGTGACTGTGAGCAGAGGCTAAAACATCACATCCCTGTAGGTGCTTAGCAATAGAAAATATGTCCCTATTTTCCACATGTCCCGGAAAATGTTTGTGGTACAGTGATAACCACAACCATATGCCTAACAAGCCCCTTAACACCAGCAAAGAAAGAAAACACCCAGGCTGAATTTCTTATACCACTTTTTACAAATAAATAGCACAGTTATTAGCATATTTAAGGCAGTCCAGCTAGGGAAACAAGCATCTCAGCAGCCAATATTTCAAATGAACAAGATTCTGTATTTGTTTATATATGTATGTGTGCTTTTACTAAGACAAAACATAACAAAAGAGGCACTTCTGATAACAGTGACGTGTAAGATGAATGTAAAATACAGTAGTCAAAAAATGTGTTTGATGGATAAGGTTAAGAATGGAAGCATCCGTAGCACTTCAGCTAATAAGCCATATTTTATTCATCTCATGTTACTGCTGCCAGGAACGTATCAGTTGTATGACACTTTTAGCGACCTTTCAGGCACAGCCAGGATAAAATGCCTGCAGAAAGGGCAGCATTTTGCACACTTTAAGAAACTGGCTCAGAGTCCACAGGGAGCTTTTAACACAGTCTGGGCACCACAGGCTTTGCAGTGCTAACTGAGAAACTGCCACTATGAGAAAAAGGAAAACTTGCTGCAAAGAAATTACTGAAATTCTTTTACATTGGAGTTCCCATTCTGCTATCTACCTTTTCCTTTGCCTACCTTGCAAAGTTTGTTGTTGTGTGTAAGAAGCCACTATATGTTTTTAACAAGGTCACAATAATATCCTCTGCCCTACATCATCAGGTTATGCATGTGGGATCTTCTACTGTCATCTTAAAGCAGAAATGTCTCTACAGGCCCGTCTTGTTTGTCACTTTATAATCTGTCTTGTTAACACTTTGTTTTTACTTTGTGCAACAGGGCAAAGACACAATGCCTGCAGAGAAAATAGGCATACGTCTTTCTCATGTGCCCACAAATTCCTTTCACTTACAGAAATTTTTTTATTAATACATTAGATTAGCTTTTTGAAGATGACCCTAAAAACACCCTTAAGACCTTTCACCCTGTGTCTGCAAAACAGAGGATGCATGCCTGCAACTTTATAACAATGATTTACTGGTTGCTTGAAGGCTCTTGGGAAGCTCACAAAAAGTGCAAAGCAGGGCAAATGCTCTGCTAACATCCATAAAGTGACAAGAGTTGACATCAGCTGGGCATTCAATCCAACACATATATTTTCTGACTTGTGTTGTCAGAGATCAAGAGTGGGGAAAAAAATAAAAACTGTGCAAAATCCAACAAACCATAGTTACAGCAAAGCCTTTCCATTCTTTTTGCTGTGATCTTTTGCATTTGAATATGAGTTTTTTCATATCCTCCCAGCCTAGCACTTCATTCAGCAATAATCCTATAGGGAATTCTTCGTCTGAGCTTATAAACTTAATATGCTTCCAAAGACATGATTATGTTGTCATAAAGTTATTCTGATGATTACAGACAGTGAATAAGTAGGACACAATAAATGGTATTTATCCTTATTTTAGCAGAATTTTGATCCTATGAAATTTTTGTAAGCAAGCCAGGGTAGCACTGTCCAGATAAAATCATCATAGGTTGTGTTCAGAATTGTATTTAAAATTTGGTTACCAACCAGCTGGGGTGACATTTCAGATGGGATCCCAGTGGGACCTCAGTAGTGAAATAATTCTCTTCATTATTTTAGTTAAGAGCAAGAATGATAGAGGAGAGAACATTTGTAAAAAAATTAAGGTGAAGCCAGACTGGGAGGGATTCAAGCACTTGTAAAGATAAGATTAGAACTCAAAATGCTCTTGAGAAGTGGCCTGAAATCAAGAAGATAAAATTCTATAAAGAAGTGCAAAAGAACTCCTGGAGGGAAGGAGAAATCGAATGTATTCAGACAAAATAGGAATTAACTGGCTAGACTGCCATTGGTGTCAAAATGTAAAAAAAGAGATAAAAAGAAAGATCTGAGGTTTATGGGGCTCACAACATGGTTATTAAGCATGAGTAGTATGATGCTATTCCATATACTGTACCCAAGACCTACATGGCAATTGTACCAGTTAGTCCTGTTTTGTGCACCACACTTTAAAAGAAATATAAGTGGGCTGAGGAAGGATCAAAAGAGAAAATTTAAAGATGTGGAAAACATGGACCATGAGAAAAAGTTGAAACAACTAGCTAGGTTTAAATCTAGAAGAGATAGATAACCTGAAAATACTTTTCAAAAAATTCTTATAAGTAGTTATAAAAGAAAAAACAGCTCATTTGTCTTCATGTCCATTCGGAGAAAAGACTAAAAAGTAGAAAAGTAGTTAATTTGCAGGAAATTAAACATTAGTAAGTTAGGCACAGGAGAGGCAACACAGACTATAGAAACTCCTTCATTAGATATGTCAGAGATTAATTTAGTAAAACATCATTCTGGGATACAGGTATATTTAATACTGCCACAGAGCCCAGGATGGACTAAACGATTTCCTTGGGGAAATCTCCTTCCACTGTGGCCGGGGAAAAAGGTAGAGGCAGCTTCAACTTGTCTGTGTTTGTTTGCAGTGGAGACATATCACAGCTGTACAGTCAAGTGTTCTGGCAGCTATTTGCTTGCAAACTAGATGGTGGACACAGGGGCACAAGATTTTGGTTTTGTAACACTCCTGGACCACATCCGAATGCATTGTTCAGTGTGGAGCACATTGACAGTTACCTTAGGATAAAATAATGTCATAAATGCAAATATTAAGGACTCCATCCACTGTGAAAGTTCTCAAATCAAGGATTGCAAATTAATGTTTCATGAATTTTTATGTGAATGTTACTTCATTTTAGATCCATAAGAAGTTATCTGATACCAAAGATTTTTTATTCCTTTCTTGATGTACACATAGCCAGTCTGACAGTAGAAGTGCCCAGACTTGTGAAGAATGCACTTCTATATCTGAACTGTTTGTCTTTTTTCTATCAAAGTAAAGTCAAATTCATATCTGGTGTGTAAGAGACAGTATTTCAGGGATGAGAGTTGCCCACAAATAACCCCCCAAAGCCAATAGCTGGGTCCTGGTGCAAAGGAAGCAAAGGGCATACTTTTATCAGTGCAAAGAATGTGCTTCAGCAGAAAAGCAGGGGTCTCAGACTCAGATGAGATTGAATCACCCTGGAAATTGTTTAAAGTAAACATGAGAAGACCACTGGGAACTGGCAGTGGTGTGGATTAACAACATCCCCCTACAACCTTCCCATAGACCTTCAGTGTCTTGAGAGAAATGCTGGTTTCCTTGGATCTGTGAAGTCTCATCTCTGAAGCTCAGATAAATTGTTCCAGCCCTCTCTTTGTGCATTTCAACCCAAATGTCAAAGCAGGGAATCAGAGAAACTTCTGTCTCTCAAACAGAGTAGGATCAATGTGCTTTCTCCTCTACATCACTGAACCACAGTATGTCAGCAAGCCTTACACAGTAATCACAGTCAGAAGCAGTGCATTCATGCCAATAAATAAATGGTTTGCAGCATTTGTAATATCTGAATAGAACGTCGCTTTGTGCTCCAGTGAGGTGGTCTACTTGAAAAAGAGTGAGGTGTAGCTCTTTCTGACAGACAGATGGCTTTTATAAATCCCTTATTGTCTTCCTAATTTAAAATTATTGCTCTAAAGACTTTGCTTTTTTCCATTTTCTACCCTTTTTTGCATCTTCACAATTAGATGGTCTAATTTTAACAGATTATTAAGGGGTCCATCAAAAATAATCTGTGTGTTGGGTGGTTCTTTAATGATAGTGCCTATCTCATCTGAAAAGATGTTGCTAATGAAAGCTATTTCCCCCTCTCTTCAGTTGATTTTATAGGTGGATTTGACTCTTATGGCTATCAAGGCCCACAGAAGACATCTCATTTACAGCTACAGCCCATGTATATGTAAGTACTTAACTTTTGAGATATTCTGCAGAGTGCCAGGCTGATATTAAAGGATCATTAAGCTGAAGGATGATGTGACTTAAAAATTCAGAATAGGCAGAAGCCTTTTTGACAGACTGAATTCAAGCTATACTTAAGCAGCAACATTACCCTTCTGTTGCATGATAATGATTTCTTAAGGCAGGATACAATGTGTCACAGTTGTTTTAAATAACACTGAGCTTTCACCTGATTTTACTCCATTTTCATTCATGCAGGTTCCACTCAAAGGCAATGAGAATTTGCTTTAGTAAAAACTAGTCAGATCTGACCAGGACTTGGATGTATAAAAGTGGTTTTATTAAGATTTATCAAAAGTTCAGCAACCTGATAAATTTAGTAGATGCATTTAGCATTTGTCTTACCAGAACGTGTATTCAGTGAGGTGCCTCTCTACTTCATTTGCAGTCTTCACATTTAAAAAAATTGTAACAACATATCACTTTTAGAACAGTTTGAGTAGAAGACGGTATTATATCTAACCAGTAAGAGTGACAGTTCCATCCACTGTCTAGAAACGCAGCCTGATATATTTGGGGATTGAATGAGGAAACCAAATCTCAGTACATACACACAACTGGAGCACATTCACACTAGAGCCCACACCCAGCCATAGACTGGGTCCAGAAATAATGATCTCCAAGTATTTTTTGTATGGATGCCAGGTGTAGTTCAGAGCACTCCTGACTCCCCAGATAAATCTTACTCACTTCTGCAGCCTTTTGAATTGCTTTTTACTTACCATCACTGGCCTACACAGTAAAATTACAGCACATGATAGCTCACAAGGGGATAACATTTACTTTTTTTCTTTGTTTCTCTTCTGAATATTTATTTTGAGGAAAAGAACTAAATACAGGCAAACAACATCCATCCAACATACTCTCTATTCATACTTGAATATAATTTCATTTCTTCTGATAACTGGAAGCAAATCTGCTAATGGATTAGTGAAATTTGCATGGAAGTGGCATTTACTCATTTATCAGTGGAACAATCGATTCTGGGGTAGTGCTTAGGATTAGGCCCTTTGGGAGCATTGCTAGGAGTTTTTTAATAATCTCCAATTACAATAGTGCATATCTCCAATGCCATTTTAACTTTAGCTTCCTGTCTGTCTGTGTTCAAGTAAAGATTTTTCACCGGCACTTTTGGCACTGTGGTGCACATTTAGAAAATGTTATTTCATTCCTTGTACTACGTGTGGCTCATAGGTACTTAGAACAATTCTAATTCTATTTCTTTCTCAGTATACTATACCTTGTCATCAACATATGGAGCCCTCTATCTGAGATATTATCCCATTCTCTTTATGCTCCCAGTGTTTCTTCCAGAACAGCAGACTGCATTTACTGAGCCTCTTCATACTGACTGGAAAGAACACTAGAGCCATGGAAAGAAGGCGATCTTTCTAAGCTTGTAGCTGAGATGGAGAGATACATGATGAATCCGTGTAAATACACGGATTTTGCATTCCGCATTATTTCACTGCTGCTTTCTCACTAGAGTATAGGTGATTTTGCTATCTTAACTGGGAGACAAAAATCAGCATTGGACATTTTGTCCAATCAGCCACAAAAGTATAATCGTGTCCCAGCAACAGTCAAAGACACTTCATGTTTCCCTGCGACTGTATAGTATTTGACAAGGTTCTCTAGAATTGCTACAGTCTGTCCTTAACAGGCATTTAGTAATTATTTAGCATTTAGTTATACCTTGCTATTATTTACAGCTGAAGCACATTAGGAACACGCATATGTATTCACACTGCAGTTGCTCCATAGATTTAGACAGACCATTAAGTAGCAAAGCAACAAATCTGAATGTCAATTAATCAAGCCATGGTTTGATCTGCTTGTAGCACTGTTTACAGCAGTAATATGTACTGGAAGTCACAACAGACTGATACTATAACAGCAGGCTGTACTTAGTGCTTTAAAGCTTTGTTTGTTGGGAGGAAGGGTTTGCTTCCCCAGGGATCTTGTCCACCAAAGAACATCAGTGTTAGCCTCCATAGTACTCAAGGAGAAAAAAAAACAAATTAAAGGACTTTACATTACTCTCTGGCCAGTGTCACCTGCACTTTATGATGCTCAGCATCCTTGGAGGGTGAGTAAATGATAAGAATCATTTAACTTAGAAAGGTAGGGAATAGAATAGAAAAGACCTGCTTTAATAGGTCCATTGCCATACTCTCGCAGGTGTCCAGGCTATAACTAAATCCTTCCAGGATGTAACTATATCTATACATATCTATATAACTATACCCATATAACTATTTCCATGAATTTATCATCTGTTATAATAGCTCTTTGAATCCATGGGCAGTGGAGGATAAATTAAACATCATCGAGTCTAATTCCTGCAAAAAGATCAAGAAAATATAAAGATAGCTTGTTGCCACCTTTGCATGCTCTACTATTCAGTCTCAAACTTAGTGCAACTCACTCATGTGGAGCTCTGGACTCGCAAGAGAGAGAGGAGACAGTTTCCTTCAAATCATCTGGCTACTAACTACTTCCAAAGGCACAAATAACACTTCTTTTTGTTATAGGCCAGCATGTTAGGCATGCTGCAAAAGTGAAGAAAAGCACATGGCCTCAGCTTTGAAGAGCTTACCAAAACAGTATCAGCTTCCAATGATTATACAGGTCCTGTTGAAATGCAAATCTCAACATATATTTCAGTAATGAGCACAGAGAGCCCCCCCTATGTTTACCAGATGGATTCATACGCAGAAATAGTGCAGACCTTAAAGATATATAGAGTTCTGTGGTAGCTCTCAGCCAACACCAACATCCTGTTTGCAGAGGTGAATTGATTTATTGGATAACAATGACAGAATTTCATCAACACAAACTTTTACTCCAGACAGACTAATTTATATCAAAGGGATTAAAAAACAGTTTTAACTGTTTTATACATGCGCAGTTTAATTATTATCCTGAAGGAATGCTAGGTCTTAGTAATTGCTAACTCCAATTAGACACAGTGTTGCAACCAGTTTTCACTTATGGGCTAAAGTTAACACTTCATAATGTTAATTTGAAGGCTATAGTGAACCTGCACAAACTTGCACATGCAATTAAATAATTATATTGATTTATTTAGATCCCTCATTTTCACATTTCTGTTGCGTCAGAGGTTTTTTTTTTAACTTAAGAACTTTACTTTTTATTTGTGATATCAGTTAAGCTGCACTTATAAGAATGTTTGAACTCAATTTAAATGCACACAGCATATTAGTAAGGAGCTTGGTTAGTTATGTAAAACTACCATAAATGAACAGGACACTTCAGGATAAAAGAATTATTGAAAGATGTTTGATACTTAAACTGATTTATGAAAAAGGAAGCATTGCCCATAGATAGTGAATTGAGGTGACTCTCTGGCTACTATTTCCTTAAATAGCTAGAATTACTAGAATCAGACTCACTTTGTTTCTTTTCTCTATATTTTAAGCTTTGAATTCCTGTCACAGCTCTCCTTCTCATCAACTGACCCAATTTCACATTTAATTTAAATTGCCTTATTTTTAAGGAGAAAAAAATATTCAATTTAAAAATATGATATAAATAAAACATTGGTTTAGGGATGGGGAGGGGGGTTATCATGACTTTTATCTACCCTAGACATAAATGGCTATTTTTGTTATTGAAGTGCCAACAGCATGCTCTGTGCTGTACAAGCCAAGAAGCATAGACAGTCCCTTCAAAACGAATACGCATTCTAGACAGAAGGGGACAGAACCGCTGCTCGTGTACCTCCTCGCAGCGTGCCACAGCTGATGTCCAGAACAGCAGCTTGTTGGCATTCTGTGTTGAAGATGCCAGTGCTCATTTCCAGACAATGGGACAAGAACACAATAAGATGATGGAGATGAATTGTCAAGAGGCCTCTTGGGAGGTGACCAAGGAAGGTGACTAAACACTAAGAGCTGTTCTTTGGCACTGATTTTGCTGCACATGAACAAACACAGTTATAGCTGTGGAACAAGACTGCACTGCATGAACACTTCTCTAAAAACAGTAGGAAGGAGGGAGGGGAGAGAAATCTTTCTTTACATTTTTCACAATAAACTTGTTTGTTCAAAAAAAGGAGTGAAGCAAAAAAAAAAAAATGCATGTCTGATACTGATGCCTAATGCACTGGAGAAATATTTCAAGAGCAGTTCAGCCCTGAAGTGAAGCTTGCTTGCCTTGTACTCTGTGAAGTCTGAGGATCCATGCATTATATGTACATATTTTATACACACACACACACACACACACACACTTACATGCACACATGCATATATATACACATACATATATGCCTGCTTATGCATGTCCATGCTACACAGAACTATTTGTAGGCAATGCTTTTCATTAGAAGGTGCTTACTTTACAGTAGTCTCTGACTATAGGGATCCTAACTTTCTCCAAATGTTGAAGGCAATTTGAGTCAATAATTGGGATTTTTTTTAGTGCATTTGCCTTAGTACCTGTTCCCATCTTTTCTGTTGTATTTTGTTGTATTTATATATGCATCATGCTGGTGTCCTAGCCTAAAGCTGTAGGTATTTGTCCAGATGATTTCACATACACTAAACTGATGGTATCTACTTTACGATTCACTTGAAGCAAAAATGCAACATAAGCAAGACACAAAAAACAGGAGCTAATGTATAACCACCACAACACTCAGCATGTCCATGCAGTAAAAATCTGCTGTGATATTATTTCCTTGATTTGGACTTCCTAAGACCCATGATTGTGAAATTCAGACATCATGGGCAACACTTCATTTAAATAAACCACCAGCTAAACCCTATCTAGCAACGAACAACAACTTGTCTGTTTTAGACTGTGAAAGTCAGAGCGACGAAATGCAAGTTTAGCCATAGCACTTAGCTTTACAGACACTATGACACTCTCACCTGCACACTGCTTTGAGAGTGAGCCTCAAGGCAACTTACCCATGCACCCGTTATTCAGCCTTTCTGTTCTGCCTAGTGTCACTTGTTTTCATAAAGATTGATGAATTCTTGGTGGATTATTATTGTTCAGGTCATCTTCCAGCTATACATGGTCAGCAATCTGACAAAAGTGTAGAGTTAAATTTTATTCCTCCTAGAATGGCTTGGAAAACCTACCCTGACTTCTTTGATGATGTTCCAAAGAGAGTCAAGAGATCACCTGAGCAAATAGCATTTCCTTTCCGCCGGCCTCATCCCACATGTATCTGAACTGTTACCAACTGGCTGCTTAAAAACTTCCTTGCAGAGGGGCACAGGAGCTGCAGGGTAGTGATCAGATGTGTCTCTGGATAATTAAAAATATCTTTCTTTTCCTGTCTCTCTTAGGTCAAAGTAAACATGGGGACTGCTCAACAGGGGCTGGAGGACCTGTCTAAGAAACTGTTTCAGGACGGCCCCCTAGATTCTACAAAGAGCAAAAAAATCCAGTTTTTGTGTTTAAAAAAAAAAAAAAAAGTTGATTGAACAGTGAGACAAAAAACAACGGGCATGTTCAGCCCCTCTTTCTACCAGGTACAGAGGGAGATGCCCAGGACCTGCACCTTGGACTTCCTGCCTCCCAGAGTCCTACTACCAGGCGCCGGAGGGTCAGAGCAATGGCATTGGTGCCATCTTCTGGCTCTTCCCTACCCTGGCCACCACCAGTCCTGCCCATCTGGATCAAGACATGAACCCACCCAGTTCAGTGCTTTTGGAGCCCCTTTGCACTCCTGGCCGCATTGAGTCTCCTTAGTCAACATAATACTACAAATACCAGGATGACCTTGTGACGGAAGTCACTAGACAGCGCGTTGTTTGCCCTGAAGGCTGTACAGTTCATACTTGCCTTAACCCAATTGCGTTGCACATCAGAGAAACTCAGTGCAAGCTTTCTGAAGTAACGTCCTTTAGGCTCAACATGCTGTTGTTAATTCTGAACCATTTCTAAGTCAGTGGTTTTCTTTGTTTTGTTCTGTTTTGTTTTCATGTCAGGGAATAAGGCTCTGTTGCTACTTGGCTCCAGAGCAACTGAGTAGAAAACTGCCAGCTGTCAGAAAAGTGCTTTACTTTTGAGGCTCCACAGTGGTCAAGATACAAACAGTTTATAATGATTAAAAAAAAAAAAAAGAAATTAGGACTTTTGGGGGCCGGGGTGGGGAAATGGGTAACAAACTAATAATTGAACCTACCGGAAATAAGCAGCAGAAACAGTGCTTCTTAATCCCACTGTTTTTATTTATCGCATTGTAGGTGCTTTTATAGCTATCTTTAAATGTCTTTTACTAACTACAGAGACATCTGCAGATTTCTATCAACAAAGGCCAACTGAATATGTACTAGCTACGTTTACTCTTTTATATCTAATTTCAACTGAAAATTCTCTGTAAGTGAGCATTTTTTTTCTAATTGCACCATAAGGGAACTATATATTTTATTTTTCATTTTGGTTGGGGGTGGGTGGGGAGGGATTAGTTGAGTTGATGAAATATTGGAGACCTTTTTGTGGTATACTTGGGGGATCTGTTGTGTGCTAGAACGTGTATTTTATCTTCCTGTGTTATTGTGGCTGAAAAAAAACTGTGCTGTTACGTAGTTGGCAACAAGATGCCTTTGGGAATTTTGCTAGTAGGTCAATGTGTATATGAAATACTCTGAACTCCTAGGAACATATGTTTTGTTCTAAATTTGATCTGTATTTTCAAGCACTTAGGTGGCTTTCATTCTGAGGAAAAAATATTTTGCTCAGGCTTTTCAGGAACTTGGATCATCACTGTTTCTTTGCTCGGAACCAGCACAAACACATGCACCTATCACACCTTAGGTGACCAAATAGCTTTGGAGGGCAGGAGGGAGGTTCAGTGCTTGGAAAGGCTCAAGCTGCCCCAAAGCGACTCTCTTTTCCTTGCTCACCAAACCTTCATGTCCCTGTGGCTGCTGAGTTCCCATGACCTGTGCGCTAACTCCACTTATCCATCCCTTTACAAACCAATGCTCTTTGATGTGTTTGCATGGATGTAATGTGTCACAAACAATGACTCTGGACAATGACAGAAGAACAGGCATTCACCACTGAAAATAAGATACGGGACATGTTCAGGACCTATATTTACATTTATTCAGTGAGATTTATATCTATATATATACGTGTGTGTATGTATGTATATGTATATATAATACACAGGAAAAAAATAGTGATAGAGGCTGCATAACCCAAGAAATGGCTCATGCATAGAGCCAAGGATTCCAATCCCAAATCCTTCTAATGATTTCCTGCATGAATTAGGCAAGTCACTTAGGCCTCATCCAGTAAAGCATTCTTGGCTGATTTGGATCAGCCAAGAAAATTCAAATTTTCAAACTTGGGTACCTGAAATGAGATGTCTCTGTTGATTCTTCGTAGAGCTGCTTTTCACTCCTGGAAAATCATGCAACTCCAAGTGCCAGGCTGAAATTTCCCATAACCTGAAAATTTTTGAAAGTTTCTACTTTTATGTTATATTAAATATGGCAGATGTGTAATATTAAACATCATGTAAAAGTTTAAATGTAATGAAAATGTCATACCAGGGTATTTCAGCTTTCTCTGTATAAATGTTAATCGAAATCATATTTCTATAAAAATGATTTTCTAGCATAAAAAGAAAACAGTTTAGGCACTTAAACAGTGATCCAGTTTTCAAAGATAGTTTTTCATACATTTCAGTGTTTTCTCTCAAAATGGCATCTGATACTGATACTTAGTAATATTAGAAGTCAGTCAATTTACTGAAGTGTCTATACATAGCTTTTAGGTCTATCTAATTTACAAAAGTTTGGCCTTAATTTCTCTGTACCTTAGTCTCCCCATCTATAAAATGGGGATAATATATGCCTCACCAGTTTTTTGTGAGGTTTGAATTGTCAGTGTTTGTACAATGCTTAGGAAATAGGAAGCACATATAACTATTAAGTATTACAATGATAAATGTGTATTCATATATTACATATAGAATAGATATACACACGCTCACATACACACTGTATATATATATTTATATATACACACATATATGAAGTTGGTATTCATAACCCTTCTTGAGTTGCAGTTAGAGCATCACCATTAAAAAGAACTTAGGACTGTTGACTACTAAACTAAATGATTAGTGGACAGATCTCTTCTGGAAGCAGTTTAGAGCACAGTAGTGTGAGAATATCTGGATGACATTTTTGATTTGTACAGCTGTATCCTCCTCAAAATCCAGTAAAGAATGTTATTTTTCTAGGCTGGCTTTTGTTATAAACTTAAATATTCGGAAGGCAAGAGATACAATCCAAATGTGTCTTTTTTTTTCTTTTCTTTTTGCATTTGTTAATTCTGAATGTATTTTTAACAAAAGTGATTTTTTTGACTAGTGTAATTTGCATTTAAAAAATAAATGGAAAAATATAGGTTTCCAAGCTATTCATGGCCCCCTGCTGCTATTCACAACTTGTAGGAAACTTAGAACTACAGTTCCCAGCTGAGCAACAGTGCAGGATAAATAATCCTATTACATTTACATGATGACAAACCTGATTTGTGCAGTGCATGGATGTGACAGCATTAAATAGAAACTGCCAGGTCACAACTTCATTTTAATGCAGTCATAGGTAGCACATATTTTCATTATCATTGACACTAAAAGGTTTCTTTTACAAGGCTGACTGCAATAGACTCTTCACTTAGAAAACATCTTTTTTGCCCACTCATCAGGAATTTTAAGTCTATGATAGGTTTACAGTTGCCAACAGTGTTAGGTATTGCATAAGTAATCCTTGTTAAGAGGGAGCTATGTAACACGGACATTTTCACTGCATTCATTTTCTTTATATGTTGTTCATTGTCCCGACACTGAAATCATGAAATCCTGCCTTAAGCACTCTCTTTATAGAGCTCACATATATTGATAGCTTGCCTGAGGTCATTTAATAAAGGTGGAGCAGAACTGTTTGCATTTGAAGATACTTGGTTGTACTCTCCCAAGACTCTTCCTTAGTAGGAGCATTCATTAGTTATTGCTGTAGAGGTTTTTTATGTCATAACTAAAGTGCAAGTGATACTTTTCAGCCAGGTAAGGAGATAAGGCTTGTGCCCCACTTGCTTAATTTAAGTACTGGTTGCAATACTCAGCTGTTGTACAGCATTTTGGAAAAGGCTGGTAAAGCATGTGTTGATTCCTGGATGTATCCAGATAGGAGTAGCTAATAATTCAGAGCCTGAAGGTGTTAATCATTTGTACATTAACAGTAACTCACTGTCCAATATAACTGGGACTTTTCAAGACAAAACAAAATTTCATACAGCATGAATCTTCAGGTTGGTAACATTTTTATTTCCAGTTCTTTGTTTTCTTTTTAAATGCAATTAATCAGAGGATGAGAATTTTTCTAAAAAGGTTGGAAAGCCCCATGTATAGACTGTGTGTATGTGTTTCTTTCTTCTGATGGGTCTCTTCAACCTAAACTGAGAGGAAATTGATAAACTTTTTGAGTTTGTATTCTAGCTGATGTGATTCTAGCTCCTGTATAGTGTATGTGGACTGGAGACAGACACCAAAGGTGAGCCAGATTGTATTAAAGTACCAATACATAGAAATGCTGCAGGCATCACTGTGTCCAGTGTTCCTTTGAGAAAAATGTAGATCAGATGATGTTATGTTAATCAATCCACCCCAAGCTATGTGCAATATTAAATGTAAGTACCACGCATGAAAGAAACTGCCCTTTAGGCTGCAGTTGTTCATTCACATATAGAAGCGGCACAACACAGAATGAGTTGGTAAAGGACCCTTTCTTCTTATATTCACCAATGAGCTTCATCCCCAGTCATGGACTGGAGGAATCAGCTCTGGTCTCATGTCCTGCCAAGTCCCTCTGTGCAGACTTTTACTAAGAGAGCCAATAGCAGCCAGTTGGAGTTGTGACCTGGACATAGCAAGGTGAGATAGAAAGATATTGTACCTAATATTAAGTAGCATCATACACATTATTCATTACACTTCTCTCCACATGCACAAAAGAGAAGTCTTTTCAAAACACACTCTTCTCTTAGAAATCTCATTAGTCATCTGTCTCAGAAGCCAACTGATAAATCTGTCTTTTATGAGCCTCATCCAAAGCCTGTTGACATTACAAAAGAGTTTTTTCATCAGGTCCAATCAAACATTATCTTTTCTGTTCTCTGCTGAGTGGAAGACTTAGCTCTCAGGACCTTCAAATGCCTTGGAATTATTATTTTGGGTAGATAGGATCAACAGTGACTAATCTGATCACTCAAAAAATAGCACGTGATCACCTCTGATTCAAAATTAAATCTCCTAAACAGAAAACCAGACCTCTACATTCACCAGCAGAAGAGGATCTTTACTACTACCTGCCACCGAACTGCTTTCTTAGCCTTTTCTTTGTTCTGCAGGTAGATAATGTATCTGGAGCTAAATGTGAAGGAGCATGTTCATATTCAGCTTGTGCTCTTCAACAGTCTTCTGGACTCCCAGACATTTTCCAGCATTCCTTATTTCATATAGTTCCTTTCTTTTCCCATATCACCATCTTCTTGTCCCAGTTTCTCTCATCCCCTCTGCCTGAATACTTCCCCATAAACCCTACTTAACTTATGTACTGCTTTTCTTCACATCCACTGTTTCACACTTTTCATATAATGACAGTATTCACCATAATGGGGGATGGTGTCATTGTGTATATGTGCAAAGCTGGAAGAACATGAAGCGTAAAGGTTACATAAATCCTCTAAAACCCCCAGATAATGTGAGACACTTAATAGAATTGTAAAGGTTGACAGTGCTACAGTGGTCATGAGATTCAGCTAGCCCTAGTAGGAATCATTTTCAAATGTGCAATTACATTTGCTAAATCTATACTTCAGTGAGTACAAAGAGAGTCATAAATATCTCGAGTTAGAAAAGGCACGGGTGATATAGAAGGAAATTCATATAAAATGTGTTTGAGAACTTGCTGACTGAATCAGACTCCTCTTTCAGCTGGTCCAAATCTGTCTCAGATACTGTTTTTCTCTTGCAAGCATTTGAGTCACAGAATCACAGAATCGCTGAGGCTGGAAGGGACCTCTGGAGATCATCCAGTCCAATCCTCCTGCTCAAGCAGGGTCACCTAGAGCACGTTGCACAGGATCACGTCCAGGCGGGTTTTGAATATCTCCAGAGAAGGAGACTCCACAACCTCTCTAGGCAACTTGTTCCAGTGCTCTGTCACCCTCACAGTGAAAAAGTATTTCCTCATGTTCAGATGGAATTGTCTGTGTTTCAGTTTGTGCCCGTTGCCTCGCGTCCTGTCGCTGGGCACCACTGAAAAGAGTCTGGTCCCATCCTCTTGACACCCTCCCTTCAGATACTTGTACACATTGATAAGATCTCCTCTCAGCCTTCTCTTCTCTAGGCTAAACAGGCCCAGCTCTCTCAGCCTTTCCTCATAAGAGAGATGCTCCAGTCCCCTAATCATCTTTGTAGCCCTTCGCTGGACTTGCTCCAGTAGTGCCACATCCCTCTTGTACTGGGGAGCCCAGAACTGGACGCAGTACTCCAGATGGGGCCTCACCAGGGCTGAGTAGAGGGGGAGAATCACCTCCCTCGACCTGCTGGCAACACTCTTCCTGATGCACCCCAGGATACCATTGGCCTTCTTGGCCACAAGGGCACATTGCTGCCTCATGCTTAACTTGGTGTCCACCAGCACTCCCAGGTCCTTCTCCGCAGAGCTGCTTTCCAGCAGGTCAGCCCCCAACCTGTACTGGTGCCTGGGGTTATTCCTCCCCAGGTGCAGGACCCTGCACTTGCCTTTGTTGAACTTCATGAGGTTCCTCTCTGCCCACCTCTCCAGCCTGTCCAGGTCTCTCTGAATGGCAGCACAGCCCTCTGGTGCATCAGCCACTCCTCCCAGTTTTGTATCTTTGGCAAACTTGCTGAGGGTGCACTCTGTCCCTTCATCCAGCTCACTGATGAAGAAGTTGAACAAGACTGGACCCAGGACTGACCCCTGGGGGACACTGCTAGCTACAGGCCTCCAACTAGACTCTGCGCCACTGATCACAACTCTCTGAGCTCTGCCATTCAGCCAGTTCTCGATCCACCTCACTGGCCACTCATCTAGCCCACACTTCCTGAGCTTCCCTATGAGGATGTTATGGGAGACAGTGTCAAAAGCCTTGCTGAAGTCAAGGTAGACAACATCCCCTGCTCTCCCCTCATCTACCCAGCCAGCCATTCCATCATAGAAGGCTATCAGATTGGTTAAGCATGTTTTCCCCTTGGTGAAGCCATGCTGACTACTCCTGATCACTTCCTTGTCCTCCACATGCTTGGAGATGGCCTCCAGGATGAGCTGCTCCATCACCTTTCCAGGAATGGAGGTGAGGCTGACTGGCCTGTACTTCCCTGGGTCCTCCTTCTTGCCCTTTTTGAAGACTGGGGTGACATTGGCTTTCTTCCAGTCCTCAGGCACCTCTCCTGTTCTCCATGACCTTTCAAAGATGATGGAGAGTGGCTTAACAATAACGTCTGCCAGCTCCCTCAGCACTCGTGGGTGCATCCCATCAGGGCCCATGGATTTGTGGGTGTCAAGTTTGCTTAAATGGTCTTAACCCGATCTTCCTCCACCAAGGGAAAGTCTTCCTTTCTCCAGACTTTCTCTCTTGCCTCCAGGGTCTGGGGTTCCTGAGGGCTGGCCTGAGCAGTAAAGACTGAAGCAGAGAAAGCATTCAGTAACTCTGCCTTCTCTGCATCCTTCGTCACCAGGGCACCCACCCCATTCAGCAAAGGGCCTACATTTTCCCTAGTCTTCCTCTTGCTACTGATGTATTTGAAGAAGCCCTTCTTGCTGTCCTTGACATCTCTAGCCAGATTTAATTCCAAATGGGCCTTAGCCTTCCTCGTCACATCCCTGCATACTCTGACAACGTTCCTATATTCCTCCCAAGTGGCCTGTCCCCCTTTCCACTTTCTGTATACTTCCTTCTTCTGCTTGAGTTTTGCCAGGAGCTCCTTGCTCATCCATGCAGGTCTCCTACCTCCTTTGCTTGACTTCCTACTCATAGGGATGCACCGCTCTTGAGCCTGGAGGAAGTGATGCTTGAATATTAACCAGCTCTCTTGAAGGCCCCTTCCTTCTAGGGCCCTAACCCATGGGATTCCTCCAAGTAGGTCCCTGAAGAGGCCAAAGTTTGCTCTCCTGAAGTCCAGGGTTGCGATCCTACTTAGTGCCCTGCTGCCTCCGAATGGCTCGTTTCTGCACATATGGGCATTTAGAATACCTTTTTATTCATAGGAGAACATATATGTATGTGCAGTTGAGTTAATTTACACAGCATTCTCAGTATTCATGCACCTATATGCTTTTATGTTAAATGTTGGCTCCTCATTTCTCTCAGTCATACATAAGTATTATTTGAATATATTTCATGATGAGAATACAAAAATCACTTACGCAGTCTCTACCCTCTTCTCTTTAGTTTTTCCTATACCTCTTCTTAAGACATTCAAAGCCCTGGAGTGATTATTTTTCAGATAGGCATTATTTTTATAACAACTATAATTTCTGATGTTTATTGGATATACAAGAATGGTGCCATGTGTGACCACCCTAAACAAGACAGTCCTTTCTGAAAAGAGTTTATATTTTAAACAAAGTAAATGGGACCCCTTCAATATAAAGAAAAGGGAAAAATGATGTCACATTTCCTCTCTGCTATTAAATTTTGATTAATCAAAAAAGTGGGTGCCAAACAACATCAGGAGAAGGAGCTAGGCAAAAAAATAGAATGTGAAGTATAACTATAAAGTGATATAGTTAATTTAAGCATGTGCATATGACAGCTGAGTAAAATATCAGCCAATTGCATCTCACTAAAGTAACCAATTTGTTTATGATCACTCCATATAGATATATTATATCACATCCTACATTTGAAAGGCATTTAAAGCAGTAGCTGTAGAAAAATAGCAACATCGAAAGGACTGCAAATTGATGCCATCACAAAAGGTTGATGGATTGATTCAATTAGTCAGTAAGTCATTTCTAAGAGTTCTACAGGGATTTATTTACCAAATAGTTACATTGTTTATTTTCCTCTCTGGAGGGTATATGGGCTGTCATTTTTCTTCATTATTCTTCCTGTTTCATTCATCAATTTCTGACAAATATTTCTATGCCAATATGTGGCATGTTACAATGTAAATTGTCCACATTTAATGATTTGAAGCAATATACTGAGAGCTTCCAGTAGCAGAGAACTTCTGTTTATTTCCTTTCAGGTGCTGAGAAATGCTAACCAGCTATAATTAACGTAAAGATATGTTTTCCATTTAATCTTTGCTTTCATTGTCTGCTCCACAGAATAGAGATGTAAGGTCTTACCTAGCAAAACATGTAGGTACCTGCTTAAACTTTGGACAAAAGCTTGATATGGAAAACATTATGAACTCTGTTGACACTAAATAAGGTAACTGTTGCATCTTTGGTTTGACCTTAATTTTTATAGTTCAAATCCAGGAAAATGCAAGAATGTTTTCAAGAATGTCAGCAGTTTCACTTTGTTTTCCATATATTAGATAATTCTTTTATTTAAATACTGTCATAGTATGTACTTCAAAGTAAATATATGGAAATGACCTATAATAAGATCAAATCACAGATTACAAAATGGCAGATGCTGGCAGGAGAGAGGTCTGTGAAGGACAAAGAAATGAAACAATAAAAGAAACCACACTTAGAAAGTGCTGTGTCTCACTTGGAGGAAGATTTTTTATCTATATCCTGATTTATCTTTTTTTCTCCCAGTTCTGTGATGGCTTTTAAACCATCAGGAACACTGAATCTGTAAATCAAAAAAAAAAAAAAAAGTTCTCTTGTGTTCATTGCATATTCACATACAGTGCACGTGTGATTTTCAGGCATCTTTAGCACTGGCCAAAATCTGATCCCATTTTTAGGCAGCAAGAGCAACATCTCAGGAGAAGTAAACGATCTAAATGCCAGTGATGATGACAGCCATAACAGCCTGCACCATGTGAGGGTCTCCCTTGGTGGATTTTGAAAACTCCATCCTATCCATTAAACTGGAGGGCATCAGAGGGCTGGAAGCAATACAAATGAAAGTACATTTAAAGACTAATGAAGACATTAGAAGAGTGTGAAATCACAGTAAAGGTCTGATTACAATCAAGAAGTTTGTGGTGCAAAGGTAAGTGAGAGAACTGCAAGAAACAAGTATGAAATGTGAGCAGAAATCATGTCAAGATGAATGAGGGGCTGGCACCTATACTGAACATCCCTCCCCGACTTAAAGGGATAACAATCCCTGAACTTACATGAATGGTGATGCTGTGCTGCTCCTTGCTTCTGCAAAGATTATTTGGGATCAAGAAAGGCAGTTTGTGGTCACTTTCTAAGTGGCGGTAATACACAGACAATATTTGGAGACCCACAGAATGTATACCCAGCACCATTTGTCTCTATATTCCCATTTCTTCTGTCCACTGTTTTTGGTTTTTTTTTTCTCTCTTAGGATTGTTTCCACTAATGCAAGTAGCTACTAGTATTCTTGTAATCTTGATTTTTTTTTTATTTTTTTATTTTTGCATCAACGACCAAAATCTGTTTCCTTCTTTCTATCAGGCTGGAAAATTCTATCCCCTAAAATACAATGGGCTTTAACCTTAGATATAAAACATTTAGTTCTATCCCCAGGTCTGGTTTATAATAGACAGACAGAGCCAGACTGTTCTCAGGGGTGGCCAGTGACAGGACAAGAGGCAAGGGGCACAAACTGAAACACAGGAAATTTGGTCTGAACATAAGAAAACACCTCTTTACTGTGAGGGTGACTGAGCACTGGAGCAGGTTGCCCAGAGAGGTTATGGAGGCTCCATCCTTGGAAATATTCAAAACCCAGCTGGACACAGTCCCGGGCAACCAGCTGTAGCTGACCCTGCTTGAGCAGGGATATCAGACCAGATGTTCTCCAAAGGTCCCTTCCAACCCCAACTATGCTGTGATTCTGTGATTCATCTCTCATTTAAGCTACATTTGATTCCCACTGGAAATATGCCTAGCATCTGAATAGGATGCAAAAACCTTGTTTGTTGTCTTGGGAGAGTCCCAGAATTGATATAATAAGAATAAAGCATTATCCTTAAAAAAGCTTTGGGAATAATATCAATTTCTAAAATATATTAGTTATTATTTTTCTCTTTTCTGAATCACCTGCAGTTGATGAAATCCCAGCTCCATTAGGGTCAATAGGAATTTTGTTTTTTATTTCAGTGGGAAGTGAGGATCTCAGTCTTTGTAATTAAAATGTCTGAATATCTACTTTGTTTGAAAAATAAAAGCTTGCAACAGTTAGCCCTGGTTAGTAAACAGTTACAACAGTTAGTAAAAATTTTTAATGGCCTCTACAAAATTTCTGATTTGTTTCCCTTTCATGCTTAACATTTGCAGAATATATGCTCTGGTGATAAAAAAAAAAAAAATTATCTATACTCATTTGTGCTGACCTACATAACTTCCTCATTGCCAAATGTGTGCCAATAAAATCTTTCAGTCATTCCTATTCTTCTCTGTATTTCACTTTATGTGAATGAATATCACCCCAGGGGGATTAGCACCATGGAAATTTTTCTGCAAAATATGAGTATTAAGGAGGAATCAAAAAGACATTTGCATAGTTATTTGGCCAATGTGATAGTAAGAATCTGCTACATGATTTCTTTTCCCTTTTTAAATAAATGTTAAATATTAGTTGTAACATACAATTCTCAATCTAGGTATTTCATGTTCTTCTAGCTTCTTGCTCAATTGCACAAAGCTCTTCAGACTTGGAGAGTTTTCCACTGAGCAAACTAATTCATCAGCAGAGAGATAAAGTACTACCTCAAAAGGCAGACTAATAAAATACAGTGTTTCTGGATATCTAATACAGACAATGTATAACAATCCAGATGCTAAAAGCATCACTAAGCCTGGAGTTTCTCCTGTGTACAAATGCGTCTCCATTCATTATCTCACAGCCTGAAATGTAGTTCCTGAGAAAACTCTGTCCAAGTGAGACTCCCACCCCAACAGTCATTTCTTTTTCAAGCTCGTGTGTACAGACCTGTATTCTGCTGAGTAAAAGGAAATATATGAGAAACTAGTACTGCTTCTTTCATGCCAATTCCTTCAAGTTTGTCCTTCTCAAACTTGGACACCTGAGGCTCTTGCCCCATGACAGCTTCAGTCCTCATGGGCATTTTAAATAATTAAACTGAACCCTTGGTGTGTGTCGTTTAAAAATAACAAGGGTGTCCATGTCCTGAGTGACAAAACATCCAGTGTGCCAGTGGTGCTATGCCATCTTAGCAGGTCCAGCTCTAGACACATGTGCAACAGAGATCTTCAAGGAGAGGCAACCAGGAACGGCAGCAAAGCTACCACCCTGCACTCTGCTTTGCCTATAAAAAAAAAAAAAAAATCCCCAAACCTGCACTTGCAGCTTGAGCTGGCTTCTACTCCAGCAGGTCCCAAAAGCAACAAATACTGCCGCTCCAGAGTCCTCAGCTCCCCGACACCAGCAGGAACAGCAAATCTGGATCTGCACGAATCTCTTTCCAGGTCTCTATTTTAGCTCATGATGCCATTCTTGGAAGAGAGGCAGTTAGACTTTTGTTTGGCTCTAGCTTTTGTATTCGATGCAGCAAATCTCTCTCTTGCCTAGCTCCTGAGAGTCCTTGCACTTGTTAAAGGGTTAGTTCACTTAGTTTTGATGAACATGGACTATACTCCAAACCTTTTGCATTAGGAAAGCCATAAAGCTGTAACTAGGGTGAATTTTGTAGATGAGAAAATCTTGATCACTGTTTGGACTTGAATTTATTCTCTAAATAACATCCAGCCTCTTATGGATGTGAACACATCTTGAGTCACATACATAATTATTTAATGTTTTTATTACTACTTATTATTACTTGTTTATTATCACATATTTCCCCATTTTGGTGAGTACATTTTACATTTAGAAATAATGAAAGGAAATAGCTGGAAAAATTGATGGAAAAATATTGTAAAACACCAAAGCATTACTGTGTTAATTATCAAGATCATTCTCAAAAGCCATCCCCAAGCTCAGATCTCCTGACCATTTACACTGAAAACATCTCCTCAGTCCTGGCAGCCATTCAAACAATGGCCAGAAGCTCTGTTTAACTTGGGTTATTAAACTCTGTTTAACTAGGCTGACCACTCACTCCCTGAAATCATCTTCCAGTCCTGCTTCCTTTGCTGTGGTTCATTCTCTTAAGGGCTCTAGACTTTGTGAAAAGGAAGTTCATCGCTCCATTTTTGTTCCCGACTTCTTCCTTTTCTACACTTCACTTTTCATCTGTATTGTCCATAACTGAAGCAGGAAAGGGAGACCAGATTCCTAGAAGGATCTGTTGGCAGATGAAGCTACAGGACTTTCTGGGAAGGTGCAGATGGGGACATGTCCTCCAAGTTGAGCCTTCTCAAATAGATGTCACAGGGTTGTTTGCAGCTGTAAAGAAACTCAGCAGCCCAAGCCATGCCATCTGGTACTTTATTCCTGTGTCATTTAAGTGAGGAGAGTTAACCTTAAATCAGACCCTCAGTTTCGCTGAAAGTCAGTGAATCTTAAACTCCTCATGGGTATTTAGCTTTTTAGGCCTTTTTGAAAGCCACACTATTGCTTATTTACATTTTTAAATTCCTTTGAAATGGGACAGAAGGACCTTTGAAAATCAGTGCTCTTTGGGATTAGACCCTGTGGACAGGTACACTTCACAAGTCAGGCTAAATAAATACATTAATTTGGATTCAGCTCTCAAGTTTCAGGATTCCAAATGTATTACACTGTTAATTTCCCTGAGATCTTTCACAGCTTGCTTGGAGAAAAAGATAGAAATTCCATCCACATCTGCTCTGATATTCTTGTTTTGCAACTGGTCATTTTTATTTGAGGCCCCGATGTAATGGATGTATGTCAGTAATATCAAAAATAACTCTTGAGCTATAACAGCCTACGCACTGCTACAGTTTGTACAATACTTTGTTACTCTCTGACTGCATCTCTTCAGAATCCCTTCCTCTGCCATCTGTCCTAAACAAGTGGGAGAGGCTTTTTGCCAGAAAATGTATTTTTTAAAGTACCTCTCTGGAGTATAGCATAACAACTCTGCCCTAAGAAATATGTTGTTAGCCCTTCCTGTATGTCAGAAGGGAAGCTGCTACTAATTATAACTAAGATCCTGTCAGTTATCTGAATTCACTGGTAATTCTTGCAAGATCCTAAAGAATGTGAGCAAACACATTAACAGAAATCTGCCAGCAGCAAGTCACTATAATTCCCTTCCCAGCTTTCTAAAATCTACTGCAGGCTTACAGCAGCCCCAGCTTTGTATCACAACATAGGAAACACCTGGGGCCTGCATAGGAAACCTGATCTAGGCTAGCAGCTGTCTAGAAACAGGCACCCCCATAGCTGGCTAACTGTGCTATAGCTGACAATTTTTTTGACATATCTGGAGCATACCAGAGATTTGGACAACAGAAGAGAAATCTGTCACTCTGGCTCCTTTACCTGAGGACTAAGTGTAAAACAAAACCTTCTTAGTACTACTGTCCTAAGTAAAAGAAGGTGCACATTAAAATGTCACACTTGCCTCCCTAGGGGATTCAGTATACCCAGTTATGCTGTAGTCTTTGTATAATCCAAAAGGACAGAAATCTTTCTTCTAAGATGCCTATGTACAGTTAATGTTTTGCAAAGTCAAATCTTCCCCAGGGAGCCATTCCTGTATCAAAGCTGTAAGGCTGGGCACAGAGTACATGTATATAAAATAGAAATGCCTGTTTCACATGAAACAATAACTTGGGCCATCTTTACTACTGTGACCCTTTCATACATTTCTGGAAGTGTAAATGGGCCTTTAAGTGAGTGAGAGTGTAAAACACATCCATTTTAAGGCTCCTTTACTTTGCTAAAAGGGCATGAAGGGCTCTTAGTGAAAATGAGAACTCTGTCCAATGTTTAGCAGGAGGGCACATTATATATCGTCTGTGTTCAAAGCTTTTTATTATTATTCATAAATAACAACAGATACAGTAGCTGATTTTCTTCTCTTTTCCAAAATACACAGCAATACCTATTTTGCAAAAATTTGAGAGAAGAGACTTTTCAAACCAAATGGAAGCTCACTGTTGAATGCTGAAGCACAACAGCTCCTTTACCCTTGCAGCGATTTGATACAATTAACATTCTTGCACAGAAGGCAAGAGAATTGGGGGGGGGGGGGGGGAAGAGTAGCAGAGATTAATAGACAGTGAAAAATACAGTATATTCAGTAAAAGCTTAATGAGAGAATCCCATGGTAACCGTCAGGCTTTGGCTTTTGTGTGCAGCTATCTGCAGAAATGTCATCAGCACGTGTGGTTTGCTGCTGACACTTTCTGTCGGAAAGAGAAAATTTGTGAGGAGCTCTGGATGACTCGGGTGCTTGCAAGGGGAAATAAAGCTAGGGACATGGCACATGTACATGAGCATGGTGCAGGACACTCTGGAGTCCTGGAAAAGATGATTTCAAGATATCAGATAGTTTATTTACAGGAGCCATAGTATGGTATGGACAGTTAAAAAGAAGATAGTGGGCTTAAAACTGCTTTTAAAACAAAAGGGTTTTTTTTCTTTTTCAAAGAAGACCTGCCAAAGACCTTTGTATGAGCTGAATTTCAAAAAAAAAAAAAAACTTTAGAAGTCTCCATCTGGAAAGATCTGTTTTAACAAATTTTACCACACGTGTATGTGTACATATATATATATATATACACATAGAGAGAGAGAGAGAGATATTCCAAGTAGCAGATACCCATCAATTAATAGTCATCTGGACTAATCTGGCTTCAGAGTCTCTTTTCTCGTCATCTCATCTTGAATGGTCTAACCTCACTTTAGCTTTCATACAGGGAAACCCAGATTACTATACCAGGCTTTCACCTTACGGACACTGATAAGAATGGAAACCAATGGTGTTATATAGGAATAAATACCAACTCCAACAATGGCAAGGTCAGAACTTTTAGGTCTTCTCCCAAATCGCATTTTCTGTGGCAAGTGATAGCATCATTTTCCTTCCTGTTGCATTAGCTTCTAGAAACAGTGATCCAGAATCAGACTAGCCTGAAATAAGTGTAATGGGCTTTTGAATTAATGAAGTTTTTCAAAGACATCCTGTTCTCAGCAGCTTGGGGTTGGCACATATTGATAGTGACCAAGAAACTCTATTTAGGCATTGCTTACTATGCCACTCTTGAAAAACAATATATTAGAAACTTAACATCATTAATTACTGTAATACAACATTATTCTGTCACACTCTGCCATAAATGGAATCCGCAGATGCCACTTCTCGAGGTCCTGCTGATTTACTGGTTTGTCATGCATTACGTGGGGATTTGGAGAGTCTCCCAGCAGAACCAGGGAGTTTGGGGCATTAGTGAAACTGTCACTGAGGAATTCAGTCTGTCAGAAGGTGTTTCTTTACACATCCATGATGGGTTTGCAGGTCTGAGTCACACCAGTGAGTCACATCATTGTCAACCAAGAATAACGTTCGGTGTCAAAGCTAGTACGACGCTCAGGTCTCAAGCCTTCTCCATGTCTCCCTGCTACAGACTCACTGTCTTTGGCTGATACCAACGGATATTTCTATCCACCAGCTTGGCAACCTGTGTTACAGTTAGTAACCTGACCAGTTAGTCAGGTTACTTGTCAGTCAGTAGAGAAGTGCCCTGGATACTGCTGGCCCCTCCCAAGGACCTTTCCCATCCTGGAGAGTAAGATATTTAATATTTGTCTGACCAGCCTGAAATAACCCCTAAAATGGAAGAAAAGATAATGATAAAAGCTATTTATCCTGTAAAAAAGTGAAAAGTCAGGGAACTATTTATTAGCTTTGGAAGCGGCTACAAAGAAAAGAAATGACAACAAACCTTAAAAACTGCCTCATGTTTTCGCTGAGTCTTGGGCTCTGTTGTCTGTTCTGCTCAGCTGGCAAAGCTGACACAACAATTTCACACTCATCAGAATTGGGGCCTAATTCCTTAGACAAATCACCTCTCTTGGGTATTGGCTTTCCAAATAAGACCCTAACTTGCTGTAAAAGGTCTGCTTCTGTATCTTCCTTTTCAGAAAAAATCCCTTTGGAAATGCATTCTTTCCTTCATCCTGTAATTTGTAATTTCAGTGATAAATCAAATATTATGATACCAGCTCTGAGGTTTCTTGTTAATGAAATGCTCTCTGTCACAATTTAAACCCTTGATACGCAAAGGTGCTTCAGAAACCCAACCTGACACAGCTCTAAGCAGTCTGCTCTAGGTGACCCTCCTCTGAGCAGGGGGGTTGGACTGGATGATCTCCAGAGGTCCCTTCCAACCTCAACTGTTTTGTGACTCAATGAAATAAATCTTCTTGCTGGGCAGCAGCAGACACCTTTGGCAGCCAGTAAACAGACCTTTTCATACAGGACTAGCATGGCGCTTCTTACAAACTCAAACTTCTCACAAACTCAAACATCTCCATTATGTAAGTTTAGGCATATAAATTGTAAATGTGTTGTGCCCAAATCACTTCTTGCAGAAGATTTAAATCAGTGTCTCTCAGTACCTGCCTCGAATGGACAAACTGTGATGAGAAACAGTTCAAGCTTTACGGGTGAAGTGTTTGGAATAGGCAGTACCCCAAATCCTGCCTGTTAGATTTGGATAACCTTATCACAGAGGGCTGTTAGAGCTTGAGTAAGCTGAATTCTTCTGGACACACAGAGGATGTGACTGTTGCTGTTCCACCTCTTTCTGAAGAGGGGTGCTGGAAGGTTGCCAAGGACTAATCAAAGAAGGCAGGTGTTAGAAAGGATATGTATACATGGCAGAGTAAGATCATCGAAAAAAGATGGAGCTTTAGGACAGGCGGAAAATAGCTGGTTGTATTTCATATGAAGAGAGAGCCTGGTCAGGTTTTAAAAGCCTGGACCATGAATTGCCTCACTGCTTGTCCAGATGCAGAGGGACAAAATTGCCCTCTCAATTGATATGACAGTGAAGTTCCCCCCTTTCACAGCGAAGGCAAGGCTGGGCATGGGACATTACATTTAGGAAGATAGCTGTGTGGAATAAATGTCTAATGTTGCAAAGAAATATATCTTTGGAGACTCTGAGCAAAAGCTCTTTGTATGCACGCTTTCCTAGGCAAGACAAAGTTCATAAGGTCTGGACCACGCTTAGGATGCTAGTAATGAATGTGGTTAAGCCATGGAGGGGAGGCACCCCAGCAAATGTTGACGTAGTCCCTCCAAGTTTTAGGTTTGGATTTTCTTCTATATATCAAGGGCTGTTTTGTGCATTTCTGTGTATTACCACTGGGTCAGCCATAAAGCATACATGTGTTTGCTGTGAACTGTTGCCCTTTTTCTCCTGGAGGCGGGTGGCTTGCTGGGAATCACCTTCCCAACCTCATGGGACTTGCATGGTCATCACTTGCTGCGTTCATAGCAATAAGAGCAGCTGCTAAATATCTGATTTCACTCAGATAAGAACCCCCTCTTTGGCTCAACATCTAGCACAGGCTGTTCAGTTTTCTCACTAGAGTGGCACTGACCCATATAGCCTTGTTTTGGAAGAAATTTTGTGTACTGGCATTTTTATCATGAATAGAATTTCCACCTTTTTCCTCTGTTCATTCAGCTGTTTTATTTCACCCTGAAGTGAGGCTTTGGAAAGGAAAAGATACTCTTTGCACAGAGGTTACAGCTTTGAGCTTTCTGCTTGCTAGAGCCTGTGAAGATGAAATGTCTGACTCCAGAGGTGCATTTTAGCAGCTTAATAAACAAAAGAGGTAGCACTTTTGACCATCTTGAACAGTGTCAGAATCTGCTTGCTGATTTATATGCACTTCAGCCACCCACAGGATTGTGGGCAGTGCAGATGGCTGGTTCTGTGTGTGTGTGAGTGTGCGTGTGTGTAAGTGAAATGCCACTGCTTTGAAATTTTTCAAATGTGTCCTGTGGTTCATTGTGTGAAGTGAGCTCGTTACTGGTGCTTTAGTTGGTGAATATTATCTTTGTGTCACTAAGTCCAGAGATCAGAGATGCATTGCCTACTGGAGCTTCTTCAAAAACATTTTTACAGTAACAATCTAGTGGCAGGTTAAGAGTATCCTCTCTATATCAGTTATCCATTGCTGCTAGGCTCTCTAAAGTACATCGTCTGTGAGTACAAAGGCCGGAGGCTTCTGCCTCTCATAATTTGCACAATGCAAGTATCTCTTAAGTCATTAATACAAATTAGTTTATTCAAATGTTGCCTTTCACATTTCATTGCCATATGAAAGAAAAAGACACAAAATTTCAGCTTGTCCTGGCCATGTTTAGTATTTTACAGTCATCTGGGATCAGTGAAGATATCCGATTCTCAGACATCCCCTAACACCACTGCCAGGTTCATAAATCTTTTCAAATGGCTTGAAGGAGTTTCCTTTAATGTCACTGTTTTCTTTCATTTCATTTTCCCAGTTTACATTGTTTTTTACACTCCAAAAGTCCTGTTAGGCCAGGAGAACTCAGTTTTCAGCAAGCCATCCTGACTTATTCTTTCAAAAGATTCATCACACTGATGCTCTCTGTTTTTCCTCAGAATTTCTGCTCCATTATTTGCAGGCGCCAGTACATGTTGTTGCAAGAATTTCTCTTCTGGGCTTGTATTTCATGTTGAAGTCATACCTTTGTAGGTTTATGATCATGAGTGAAGTCTAAATGGTGCAGAAGCTAAAGATTTGTCAAGAATATCCCCTAAGGTTTGTGACCATTTCAGCTATACTGCACAGTACGTACTGACATCCAGTGACAATGGTAAAACCTCTTCTAATTTTCCTGCTATAGTTCTACACTCTCAATTCTTATGCCCCCAAAGCATTTTCCTGTAAAAATACTGCTTTGTCTACTATTTACGGCACATCTACCTTTTCAGCGTCATATCCTGAATCTCTAGAAACATACCCTGGAACATATTCAATTATTTTATTGCTATCATTTATTGCTGTTTGAAAATGATACAGCCCCTTTGTTCTCAAAGGTCTCACCAGATTTTCCCAATAACATGTGCTTTTTGTTTTTTCCTCTTTTTTTTTTCTTTCAGCTTCATAGCAGAGATCTGTATTAAAACTGTGCTAGGTAAACCAGTGTTATTATTATGGATTCCGATTTTTCCTCTGAGAAGTTGGAGACTTGAAAATGTTTTACTGTTTTCACTTTGTTTGAACAGGATCAGATGTATGTTTTTTCCAAGGTCTGATAAAAGTAACCCACACAACAACAATTTTTATTTTGCTGTGATTCAGTTTTAGATGGCACTCCATCTTATGAGTAGTGCTATTAGATTTTTGCCAAGTGTCTCTGTATAGTAGATTGTCAACAGCAAGGACTCCTATTCCCTCTAATATTTCACTGTACCTTTTCTGGACTTGTGCAGATGCAATACAAATATACCAGAAGGCATTTTCTGAAAGAGTCGTCTTCTAGACAGACTACTGTGTGCACTTCATTTGCTGCTTTGTCCATGCTGACACAGCATCCAGACTGTGATTGCTGAGGAGGCTTTGTAAATGAGGCCTTTTAGGATGGGTAGACTGTAGCTGGACTGCAGAGAGGAAGAAAAGGCAAGCAAGACACTTGTCCCGAGTGTCTTGTGTCCTGTGTGATCAGGCAGTCTAGCATAAAACAGAGCAGAGAGGGAGCTGTGTGGTAGCTCAGGCTCAGCAGGGACTATCTCCTTAGTTTTGCTAATTGATTTTGTTAGCTCCAAAGGGCCCATGCCTACCTAGCTCACGTCAGTGTTAGCAGTCTCTGCAGCTGAGTTTTCCCCCTCTTTCCATCATACTCAGCTGTTTGCTGCTGTTCCTTTCCCACTTCAGCCCTTATTGCTAATGTCAGCCATTGTGGCAGGTGTGCTAGTCAGACTGCGTTTGGAGGTAGCTTGAGTCCTTGGAGTCTGGGAGATCTCATGTACCTTTTAAACACATCAAGAAGTGATGCGTCAACTGTCTCTGCTGTAAGATGTCCTCTCAGGCATTGCATAGACAGTATGATTGGTAACAAACTTCATGATGTGAAGACAAATGTTCTCAGAAGTGACTCTGCTGTCACAGCTATCACACAGATATCAAGATTATAGTATTTGTCCTTGTACTTGCATCTAACCTTGCATTTCCTCAGTATGCCTCCATGACTTTATCAGCATTGCTGATATAAACCATATGAATGTCATGGCTGGACCTGACATTCTGAGCTGTTCTGCCTATTCTTGCAAACCAATTCAGAGAGCATAACCATGTGGCATAAGCACATTTCCTTATGCTACATTGCAGCAGAAGTGAAAGTGGTTATGCTGTTGCTAAATTCTTTATCATTGCTCTGAAAGGACCTGGGCTATATTTTTCTCTGTGCCTATGTACCATGCTGTGCAGAATGCTTTGCACTTACACACTTCACGAATACCTATATCTGACAACACTGGCACAACTTTCTTACTCTATTGCCTTTTCCATCTTCCAGATGGAAAAGTTTGGGCTGGTGGACATTTTGAAATCCGAGACAAATGGTCACTGCCCACACGCAGTGTAGCTTTGTCTCCTCTTGAGGGCTAGTTCAACTTAGCTGAAGTGCATTGAAACCACTGGGTCTGTGCTGTCCAGTTAATCTGCACATGCACTACAAGTCCAGGCAATCAGTGCATGCACACCAAAAGCACAATGTGTAAGATGCTTGCTGTTGATATGCCGCATTTGTATGTTATCTGTATTCTTGTCTAGGGACTTTTGATCAGAAATATGTGAGGCCTCTAGCCAACAACAAATTTATTTGGTCTCAGAACATCAAGTGTTTGGTAAGAAGGCCTCTCAGGCATTGCATAGACAGTATGTGGTAGAGCACAAACACACTTAGTGTCTGTCAGATACATAATTCAAAAAAAAAAACCCAAAAAAACAAACACCTGGGTTTTTTTTTTTGAATTATGTATCTGACAGACACTAAGTGTGTTTGTGCTCTACCACATGCTTTTCTTCAACTGTTTTTTACATCTTGATGTTCCATTCTTACTTCTTTTCCTTGATACACCTGATTTCTGGCTATACAGCTCTTTATCATATATATATATATGTCATGAATGATGCCTATGACCTAGGAAATCATCTTCTGTTCCTTTCCTGTCTTTCTCTGTTCACATACTTATGTCCATTGTGTCTTTTCCCTGTCTGAAGCTGACTTCTCATATCTCTTAGAGATGTTTCATTTGACTACCACAGCTGTTTTCTCCTTGTTCCTTCCACACATATTTTGCCATTTAAATTTATCCAAATGCCTGAGAACCACTTGCTTTGCACATCCTTTTGACTTTCTCTCTTAAATTGTTCCCAAGGATTTCTTTGCATCACCTTCAGATTCCTTCCTTTCTATAGAAAATAGCACCTTGCTTATATCTGAGAAACAATTGGTCTCCTTTTCCACGTTTCAATTTTGCTCTGTCAGCAATGGTTATCTTGATAAACTCTGGCTAGACTCTGACTTTGTTCTTGTCAGCACCTTTATATGTTCTTCCATTCTGACCCTTAAGTTTTGCATGGATATCTTCAAACTTTACATCAATTCATTTCTTCTACCGAATCCTTCCTAAAATACTTTTGTTCTAGTCATAAAGTCCTAGTCATAAATGGCTAGATTAAGGAAAAAATTCAAATATGTATTTTGACTCATGTTGTTAGTTAGTTCTCTTGAGTTAGTTTTCTTTGAGCAGGACTTTTTGTCTCTGACAAAATTCGGTTGCTAAATTCAGTGGAAGAGCAGTTCAAACTTTACTTTAAAACCATTCACCCCCAATAAACATATCACAATTACACTGACACTCTCCCATTAATTTAAATAGTGGTTCAGGAGTCTTTGTTCAAGAGAGACCTATGAAAGCAAATTTCAAGTTTTCTCAAAGCAGTTTTTCATGAAACATGAAAGCATGAGCTGTGCAACTTAACTCTGGAGTATGCTGGTTGCTGTTAGGAAGATTTAATGGCAGGAAAATAGCTCAGATTTCCCTGTGACTGTGGTAATACAGCCTGTACAGCTGATTACCAGGTTGTCATCTTTAATGAAGTTGAAAGCATGCTGACAATTCAGTAATGTTTTCTTTTCAGCTGTACAAATGCTGTGGCAACAGATTAGAGCTGGATTGTAGGTACTTAACATGAGCATTATAAAAAGAAAAGAATAATTGGGATAGGAGAGGAAAAGAGAGAAAAACATGGAAATTAATTTAATTAAAAAGAAATACTTTTCTTTAAAATTTAGAACTACAATAGCAGAAAAACAATTCTACAGTGTATTCTCTTTATTTTTTTATGTACCAATTTTAAAGCTGTCTTTCTGCCTTTATATTTCTTTCACTAGGAAAAAAAGAAAGTGGGCAAATGAACTTCTGCAAACTATGACTGCTAAATAGAATGACACATCAAACGTTTCACTGGATGCATTTTGGATAAATTTTGCTATTATTCTGAGTTTCAGGATAACCCATGGTACTCTAATTAATTTTGTTTTGATGGTGTGTGCTTTAGAGATCTAAAAGTCAGCTTGAGGTCAAAGAATCTCATGGATACAAGCACAAACCTCAGCTCTGATTTGCACTTTAAATTTAAAAACAAAATTTAATTAAACCCATTTGTAATTTCGTGGAGCTGTTTTCATCTCAAAGATTTGAATCAAGAAATTCAGTGCAGGACTGCAAAGAACGGTACTTGCACAAAAAGATTTTGAAAAAATCTGCAGAGAGTGAATGAATGTGTATGCATGTGTGTGTGTATGCATGTTGCAGAGGCAAAGAGGATTAATTAGCAAAAATATTGTAGATGACCTCTCTATCAAGAGTACAGTTCAGCTCTCATCTCTGTTCTGCCAAATAGCAAGCCGAGTAAACATATTTTTTAAAAAAAATTGGCCTAATGAAGAAACTTATCCTCAGCTTTAAACAGGAGGTAGATCCACAGTCTCTACTCTAGCTCCTGGTGTAATAGCTAAAATAGATTTCCTCTGTAGGAAGCTTTACAGCTCCTTGACCAGTTTCTTCATCCCCACTTTCCTGGTCCCATGTTTATGCCAATAACAAGGAAGCAGGTACACATATCCTCTCCCAGTCCTTTCTAGATCACTTCTGCCATCACTAATCTGAGTTCAGGATAGAAAGTGTTCTTGGAAGCAGCTAAGTACCGCTGCATAGAGTATATGGCATGTTTGCCCCATGCAGAAGATGTGTCTTTGTTCCATTAGGTGAGAAATAATAACCTATGAAAAAACTCAGTATATGTCTGTCTTGTCTAAGCTGCTCAAAAGAGCTGCAAGCCCCATGCGTAAGCAGAGTTCCTGTAAGTGTAAGGACAGAAAAAAATTGTGGTGCAGCTGTGCAGCCATGTGTACATCATGCTAGCAGTGCTATTTTAATTAGGTCCTACATCATCAACAGTACCACGGCAAATACAACAGAATCCTCTATTCAGTTCTGGGCAGTTGCAATTCAATAAATAAAGAAGGAACCGGTTATATATATTTCAAAATGTCCTCGACTATGTGTATCAAGGTTGTTGAAGTGGAATTCAAACCATATATGTTAAAAAAAGAAAAAAGAAAAAGAAATCATACCAGAAAATTTGTGAATGTTTTCTATGACAAAAAGAATGGTCAATTTGGGGCATAAATGCAAGGGGAATATAGTATAGAAGGCACTTGATTAATGCAGTTTATACTAAAGTTAACAGAAGTTGCTATGCTATATTTTACATTTGCTGTTTAAAAAGTGCTAACCGTAAAGTATATTTACAGCAAAAAAGATAAATATTCTGCTTCCATCCAAGCAAGCTAGCGGGCAAATTACAATGCAAGGAGACCTTAAAGTTCTGGTATGCTGCTATTTGCTATGAATCATACACAGTCTTACTATCTGACACCCTGTAAACAACTACTTTAAAAACAACATCAGAGGTAACTACATTTGGTTCCCAGAAGACCCACTACAATTACTTTGCTTAGTGTCAAAGAGTTTGATTCACAAAAGAAACAGTTGGTGATTATCTGTAAATCCATTTAGCAGGAGAAGGCAGGCCACCATTTCAAGACGTGCTCATCAGTTTTATGTCAGATTTATTGAACTTTTGGGGATATTTGGGGGGGGGGGGCGTCTCTTTGGTTTTTCTGAATAGCCTCTCTCCACGCAGCAGGTCCAGGTGAATGCAGGACATGTCAGCTGGGTGCCTCCCCACCAGCAGCCTCTGGAGAGCACCTTCCTGAGCTCTGAGTGCACAGAAGCAGCCTGTGGTCTGCTTGCAAATGCATGAAGTTTGGTTACTTTGAAATGAGTATTTCCTAATGCTCTGCCCAGTAATACATTTTCTAGCAGTGGCTCCCCTGCTACTTTTTAAGGAAGATTATTCTACAGTTTAATATAGCCTGGAGGACTCCATGTTTAAAGGGCTCTGGCATAAATCAGTGGGAACGGGTCACTGCGCTGTGTTGCAGCTCAGGTTAAGTAATGCCAGTCAGTCAGGTCTCTGATCAAACAGACCTCTGTCACAGTCCTTGGCCCCTTATGATTTCTGATTTTCAGAGCATTTTGCAAGCCGCCATAAGCAATCTCTGTCCATGCTTCAAATTGAACACATGTAGTTGTGATCTCCCAACACTTCACTTAATATGTCTCACCCAGATCCTTTGTGCCTGCAGAATTATCTGGAGGCATGTGCATAGTTTGTCCTTTCAGTTCACAATCATTTTTAGTTTGCTTACCTCAAAAAATGAGTCTTAAGCAACTCTACAGCTTGTGGGTTTTTTGTCAGTCCATCCCCACCTGAAAAGCTTTGAACTTGTTTTGAAATAAGCTGGATAGTGGGGGAGGAATTATGATTCTGAGTCCTGTAAAGGGTGAGGTTTTGGATGCAAGAGGTTTTGAAATAGGCATCTGTACAGAAGAAAAAAAAAAAGGAGAGGGTAACAGTATCATCCTTCAAGCTGGCATCTACAGTGATGACGAATACTAAAACCAGGTTTCATCAGTTCTCAGAGAACTTCCTGTTGGGCCCCCATGACATTAGACCTTATGTGGCGCCCAGCTGGAGCTCCTAGAGACACTATGATACAACAGTGGTAAGTACATGTTGTAAAATATACAACTATTGAATGTTGCCAAAGTTTTACCTTGTGTGTGTGTATATATATATATATATATATATATATATATATATATCCAGTTCAGTAAGCAGTTGCTGAGGCCACTATTTCCTGCAGATGATTTGACTCTTCACAGCAGTAGCACCACAAGATGCTCATAGCACCTGAATTAAAAATCTGACTCTAACTGTAACATCAGTCACTTCATAAAATGCCTGAATCTTTTAGACATTTCAAGAAATGAGTGTGTGGAAAAATGGGATATTCTGCCTAGAATGATTTTGGTCATTTCATGAAATTATTTGTTTCACAATTGAATGGTCATATACCTAGCCTGATCTTGCAAGACCCTCACAACATTATAGTTTTGCTGTCTGTCATCACCCACAGGTCTTTTTCAGCTGTGATGCTTCCCACATTCCTGCTTCCCACTGAATATGCTTTACATTACACCCATCTGCTTCCCCAGCATCTTACTACAAATTTTACTACATTGCATTTGGTTGTTTCTCTAGCCTGATCCAGCTGAAGGATGTTAAAAAGAACCTGTGATATTCTTTATTTTTGTGAGATGAGATTTGGGGTCAGGTTGTTATTCTTGCTTGCACTTTTTCTCCTTTGTCTTCCTGGTTGTTTGTGTTCATTCCCAGTATCTGTATGTCTCAGCAGTATATATACTATCTATATGACCTACTGCTGCATGCAAGACAAAAGACTGTCCAGCAACTCAACTTGCAGAGCAGATGAGTTGCTACCAGCCCCCAGCTACAGTTCAGGCTGAGAGCAACCTTGTGTTTTAATCCTAGAGACCCTCTGTTCCAGTCTTGAGTTTCAGCCAGGAGACAATTATTGCATTTGCTCCTCTCATTCACTAATTTGTTAAAGGATATCATTCCTCAAAATCGTTACAAGTCTTTGGCTTTGAATGGGATATATTTATATTTACTATTACCCTTTGTTTGTAATATTGCAGTCAGTTTTCAATCTACATGACAAGTTTCCCTTTCCAAGTCAATTTGAATTAATTTTGAGATTACAATTTTGTGAGACAATTTTGTAATTAAAGGAGGGAATGAAATCCAAACATAGAGCATATACAGTTTTTCCTTCACTCATGAATGATGCAATTCTATTTTTAAAAGCAATTAATTTGTATGGCAAAGTGTATTCCTTCCACACTAAGGCTGCTTATTGCTTATAGTTCTTTTAAAAACAAAGAGTAGGGAAGCCAGATCCAGTAAGAGTATGCAAGAGATGGCATGTCCTGATGCCATCTTGATCTCCATCATTCCTGATAGAGCCAAAGTGTCATCAGTGTTAAATCATAACACTGGAACTGTCCCTCATGCATAATGCAGATAACAGCAGCTGGGAGGAGGAAGAGTTACCTGCCTAGCACTGTATGCATTTAGACAGATCAAAAGGCCTTACCTTACTAAAATATGAGGCAAAATGTAGAAATGGTGTAGGTTTCACCTTCCATTGAGGTCTTCATTACTTGATTCCAGATTTCTTTATACTCAGCATCATGCCCGTCATCTGACATGCAGCCAGTCTTCAATACTCTGATTAAAGACAGCACCACATATGGAAAGTCTCATAAAAAAACATGACACCAGCAGTCATTCCTAGTATTATGTGTTAACCTAGTATTGGAGGAAAAGTAAAATTGAATTGGCATTAATATTTTTTGTACATAAAATAAGTTTGTATGTATAAAATAGCTTTGGATCATTAAGAGAGTGCTGCATATGCAGTCTACTGAGTTAACAGTTGGGTTGTTAACACTTCAACAAGTTAACTCAGACTAAGAGGAAGTTTGTACCTTGCTTTATAGGACACAAATAGAAGGATCTGCTTCCATTGGTCTTATTGTACATTCTTCTGAGGGGTTGACATGCTTTATCTTGATCCCATCAAGAAGTCTTAATCCTGGTCCATAAATGGTTATTACAAGAACTAAAAGTACTTTATCGGTTCTCCTCTTACTTTTCTTTAACAAGCACACAGCTACAAGGTGAATGACACATGCTGCAGAAGAAGGATTAAATACTTCGGCCTGATGTAAAAGGCTATAGAATTTAAGGTGAGATTTCAATAGCTGTTTCTTTTCAGAAACCTACTGAAATCATGTCTGCTCACCCTCCTGATCACATATGTTAAGATCACATAATTCATGGGGTCAGTAATTCATGGGCTTTCCCCCACTATAACCTTTTCCTTTCCCCCTCCTCTCCCTCACAAGATATTTTCTATTAAACACAGTTGAACTGGAAAATGTAGCAATCAATAGCCTCAGAGTGTTCCTAGCAGCTCAGAATAGTGCTAAGGAGTTTGAACTGAAATTATGGATGTAAACCAAATTCAAGCAAATCAATATTGGGTCAGAGTTTTTACACAGAAAACACCCAGTGTAAACTGTGCTTACGATCTGAATTAGGTCTTCACATCTACCACTACTGAGGCTCTATACTAGAACTCTCAGCTTATTGTTATGTCTTTTGTCCTTTATAAGTAAGAAAATTTTAAAAGGGTGGTAGAATCCATGAAAATATGATCTTAAGCCATATAAAGTACAGGGTACTGAGTACTGAAACAGTCTACTTACTGATCAAAAATGTCATAAACAGACATGGTTCTTGCTAAATGCCTAGTGCCATCTATTGATGAAAGAGTAAAAGTTGAAAGCATTTGTTGCAAAATGTATTCTTGCAACATGGAATGCAGAGGAGAGCAGAAGGGGCTGCAGATCCTCAGTGCTACAGCCGCTGGGGCTTTATCCCTGTCCCTCTGCCAGACCCTAAAGTTCCCCTGGAGATGCAAGAGGCAGGAGATGTCCTTGTACTGACCATATGCCTTTGCACAGGTTCTGCACCCACTTGATTCCTGGTGACATTTCTCCTTAAGTTCAGTAGGGAATCTATCCCACAGGACCCATATTGGATGGCAGGAGACTTTTCCCACATTACCCAGATTATTTTGCATAGGAGAGAACTGCAGCCACCTAGCTTCATTTCATTTCTCATCAAACATTCTCATAATCAGAAAAGAAACATTCCTGGTATGAATCAGCACCAGATTAAGAAAATTATTTAAACATCTGCATGTGAGCTAGTGTCAGTGGAATTCAAGGGTTTGATGCTTCTGCATAAAAATAAGTGCACAGTCTCAAATAATACATCCCAGAGTACCTCACTGATCTCCAGCTGCCTTTCCAAAAAGTCATGGGTCTCTGTAGATGCTGTACCAGATGCCAAAACAGTGTGGACATTTCAAACAACACTAGACATCTGTGCTCAGGCAACCGATTCAGGCCATTAGACAATACCATCAGCGGAGTCTTTTGGTTGATTCATTTGCCCTAAATGAGACATCTGTGTTTGGTCTATTGAAGACACCCTAAATGCTACTGACAATAGTGGAAGTGTAGGCACCAAGCTCACATGTAGACATTTAAATTTATTTGCCTTCATCTGGAGCTGAACCTCAGCTCATGTGTCTGAAAACTGTACAGCCACTCAATACAAGGGTGCCTGTTCAGCACTTCTGTCCTTTTCTTCTCTTGACACCTCAGTGTGAATGTTGTCACTGCTCTGGTCAGAGATACTGAATATCTTCACTGAGTTATTAAAATTTCCCATCTAAAAGCATTAACAATGAAGGAAAAAGCTTTAGAAAGATAAACATAAAGGTCATGGGATTTGTCCCAGCTAAAAATATCCTGTTGTACATTTGTAAGACAAAGCTGGGAACTGCTCAATTTAAAGCTCTTCCATTCTGCCTCCATCAAGTTGCAAGGCTTCCTTATTGTAGCTGGAGATAATCAGTAACACCAGAAGGCTATTGAAAGATAAGCAGTGGTGGTTTTATCTAAGAAGTGGTCAAAGGACTGGGCAAGATTCTAAATGATAAATTCCAGATCAGAGAGAGGATTTGTTGTTAAATAAGGGAGGCTTCTGTGACTTGAGCCTCTGGGAAGTGAAATCTGTAAACTAGGAATAAAGGTAAGTGACTTATTGCTTTAAGATCTGTTTTCAATATTACATAAATAAGCAATAACTTTTCTTTCTGAAGCACTCTCCTGGAGTGCTGCAGGCACTACAAGTAAGTTAAGCCTGCTAGCTAACCAAAGGGTCATAAGAGACTGCAGTCCAGGGCATGGTCTGAGAGCAGTGAGATTCTCCTGTGAGAGAAAGATATCGATAGACGTTGAACTGGGAATGCACTCTGAGCAACCAAGAAAGATCAGAATAGCAGTTAGCTTTATCACTGCAACATCTAGTCCTATGCAAAAAACAGCAAGGGGGCAGAGAAAACCAGGAAAGAGCACACAGTCACCTGAAATTCTTTCTGCAATAGCCCCACGGAGCATCCACAGAGCGGGAACAGAGCAGGGGTGACACCTCCCAGACCACCTGCTCCAGTCCCCACTAAACCATGTGGCTGTATGGTTATCAAGCTCCTTCATAAAACCAGTCAGATTGCTTTGCTACCAAAACACACCTCTTAGAAAGGTGATTCTGAAGCTTTCCACTCACACAGGCACTTGCAACTAATTGAAAACCTTCACCTATTCATGGCTAGCTCATTCCCACCCAATCTGATCCTGTGCAATGATAAAATACAACAGATACTTCTTTTATAAACTTTTATCTCTGCTTCTATCTTCAAATCACGTTAGAGATTCTCAGCAGGTATGAGAGCCCTGTTGAGCTAGAGACCCCACAGGGGTCACTCATAGCAAAACTTTGTCTCCCAATTTTAGTGATGTTCTATGAGAAGTATTACATATTTCCAGACCAAGATCAAAATGAGTAGTTGCCAAGGCAGAATTAGTCTGGTTAATGAGGTTTTCATTCCAGGAAAATAAAAGGAAGCATTCCCTCATATCTCTGTTTCTATATAATAACTACTTTTGTATAATGATCAGAGTAGGGTAAAGTATTGTTAGTGATTCAGAAGAACAAAGTAATAAAAGGGCTTGAGTCGCTTGGGGGGAAAAGCACGCACTGAACTTTAAAAGATACTTAATGCATCCATAAATAAGCTCAGATAATATTATATACAGGTCATGTAGTGTCTCATAAGTGCTAAGAAGACTTAAGTAATGACTCATAAGAAAATAAAATCTAACAAAAAGACAGACATTTGCTCTCCCCCTCCACCCAAATCTCAATAAAGTAAAGGAGGGTGTCCTAAAATGGTACCCCCCCACACAAAAACCCTTCTGTACTCATATGGCAAACGAAAAACTCTTTAAAGTGTTCCTAATGCTACATTCCATTGCTATGTGTTTTTTTTCCCTGCTAATGAATACCATGATATAGATAATACAGACTGCATAGAGATTTTGTTTTCTTTGTATTCATGAATTATGAGTCCAGATAGTCAGAAAGTTTTAAATGTTAGAATGATTTTTATTTTGGTTTTACAGTGGCTTTTCTCCCAAGCAGTGATTTTTAAAAACCATAGCTGCACTTCTCCAGCCCCTCAAAAGTCAGTGCTTTCACTATAACTGGAATTTGTCCCCTATGTTTTTTTTCTCCAGTCATAACACAGAAAAGGAGAAGAAAACGTAGGGGAGTGCAAGGCAGGAAAACCAGGAGAAATACGATAGAGGTTGATGTGAACAGACAATTCCCTGGGTTTCCATGTCTCCTCTGAGCACTCTCTATTCATGTCATTTGTGCCTGAGTGTTGTTACACAGTATGAAATCAGTGAGCAGCCCTCGCAGCCAAGAATGGAAACCATGGGGTTGTCCTAACTATTTAGCTAGAACAACACTCTCTTTGTCTTCTGATGTCGGTGAACATTTATTATTTAATGGAAAGCAGAATAACTTCAATAGGAGGGAGGCAGGTTGTTTTTGCCGGTATACTGCAACTCCACAACCTGGATGTTCCTGGGAAGAGGAGCTTGAGCTGTTGCAGGCAGAGGAGGATACTCTCTTGTGTCCTAGACACAAGCTGAACCCTTGTGCTAACAGATAAAGGGGGATATTATATTTTCTTTTGATTTTTAAAGTAAAGGGGGCTATTAGAGTACTTCCTGTGCAGGCTGATTTGAGATCGCCTGTCAGATTAGCTTCCCTAGGGCAGGCGGAGCACAGAGTTTGGAGGTTTCCTGAGGCTGATGGTTGAGGTGGAAACTGAGCAGCTCCATGCCAGAAACCTCAACGGTTCGTGTCTAGCGCTTGTTTAAATATTATTGACTGAAATAAAGTTCTCGGAAATGATTTTGACTCCAAATACTAATTCACAGCATCTCTAGCCTGCAGCCAGGATTCCTGAGGGTGGCAGGTGATGAAGGAGGCTGCTGGGGTCCAGCAAGGAGCGGCGTGAGGAGTCCGTAGCCCAGGAGGCTCATGGCTGGCTGCTCACCTGAGACCAGCCTCGGGAGACCCCTCCCGCTACCCAGCAAAGCCAATTTGGGGAACATTTTTGCTGTTACTGTTGGCAGCAAAACTAAGAAGGACCTCAATGTCCATGAGCAGGCATGGTGTCAGGGAGCTCCCAGTTCATGGGACTTTCCTTCTGGCTGCCAGCAACTGGTTGTTAACATCAATTTAGCTGTCTTAGCACTGATCACGCTTTGTCCATGTTGACACTTAGAGCCATATAGTGGGCAACAGCAGTGGTGCTAAATCAGCTGCTAGCAACAGGCGGTAATACAGCAGTAATTCATGGCTGCAACAGGATTTTCTCTAGCTTGTTGCTTCTTTTAAGCTGGAATGCCACTGAGCATCTCTTGTTGCGGATCCATGCATGCTAACAGTGGAGTCGCTATCTGTATGTCCTACACCCAAGCTCAATGTAGGTCAAGACTTCCCATGTTAAAAGCATGAATATCCATTCTGTGCAGTCATGCCCCCTGCTGCAAGCTCCGGCAGACCCGTACTGCACTAGCGCAGTGCAAGAAACTTAGAAAAATCATGCCAGCACAGGCAGACTTTCAGCTGTAAACCATACTGCAAGGAAAAAACATCTTTAGGAGTGCATCTGGCCCCTCTATTTTAAACTGTGATACAGAATGCGAATTCCAGTATGGAAAAATGCTGAAAATCGTTGAATCTGCAATAGTGGTTTTCCACTTCTGGTGCAGATAAATGCCTCTGTTTCCTTTTTTCCCATTTGCGTGACTGTTTTCCAAAGATGACTTCTCTTTTAGGAAGTGTACTCTACAGACTAAGTGTTTTGCTCAGCCCTATTTTGGAAAGGCAAGATTATTTGAATTGCAAAATGTATAACATGATGTCCAAGAGATAATCTTGTTTTAGACTAGACTAGATATGTTTACAAAATACACTGTTCTGCAGGAAATGTGCAGTAAAATACACTAGTCTGCTTGATCCATAGGTGGAAAATGCACTCTCTTCAGCAGTAGGTTGCAGCTTAGTTGATACAATTCATTGGTCTGTGAAGATAAGCAGAGCTGGTAAAATTGGTAGAGCTAGACTCATCCACATCTTCCCACCCAAGAGACCTTATTTCAGTTGCTTAAAGCATTTGCAAACTTTCTGTTGAAGCTTTCAACACAGAAAAAACTTTTTTTTATGTCCCAAGAATGAACGTAGATGAAAATATGTTCATTTGTATTAAAAATGTCTTTACAACTATTCACTGAGCTACTATAGCAATGCTGAGATTTGAAGTGAGGACTGGTCTCAGCATGCTGTCTTTGGTAAATTATGTGAAAAATTCCCTCATCCTAGGTCAAATTATAAGACCATCATAATCACACAAGTTCAGCAGAGACTTTTTTTTGGGGGGGGGGGATGGGGAGCAAATAATGTGAATATTCCATCTGCACTGGTTGTGCTGTATCTCCTTGTAGTTTTTGCTTACTTACCAAATTTGTGTATGCTGTGTCCTCAGAATGAAAAATCTTTTTTCCATTTTGGACTATGGCAACTGTTTTGGATTTTCTCTGCAGCTGGTCCTTCTGCCAGAGTTTTGTGGCTTTAGGTGTAAGAAAAGAGAACAGATAGATTATTTCATCTCTATTTTCAGTATTTATTTCTCTGCTACATTTTCTTTCTCTGTTGGCCTCAGCTGCAACAGAAAAAGGAAAAAGCAGCCTCTGAGTGGAGAGAGGTATAGAATAGAGGTATCAGAGGATGGGATAGCAAAATGGGAGGGAGCCAGATCCTGAACACTCTCTAAGTTGACAAGAAGGTGGGAGACAAAAAAGGTTGCTATGGTGCCACACATAAAGTTGGGCGGTAATAGAAAAGGAGTGGGGGAAGAACTATTAAGTGATAAAGAGTAAAAGTAATCAGGAGAAAGGGAGACTTGCTTATGGGAACTTAGAATGAAACAGAGGGCTTGCAATGCTTCATTCTTCTTCTTTCAAGAAATAAAACACACTGGTTAAGCAGCTGTCCCTGCCTGCTCTGCAGCTAGTCCCTGGAAAGTATTAGTTGAATGAATAATTAATCGTAACTGACTATTCTGTCCACTTTCCCAGTATGATTTTAAAAGAGTTTTGAAATTACTTTAATTATTTTTTGTTATTTTTATTTTAAATAATTCAAATGTGTCAAAGACAATAATTCAGAAGTTTTAAGTTATCGGTATTGAAGTTGCCTGTAAAATTAAACACCATTTTTTCCTGCTCATCACATATAATTTTACATTTGAATTATATATCTGCACACACTTTTCCTTCTACAGCATTCAGTACAGGGGCCAGATCTCTGAGGGAGGAGCAGCTTGTGCAGTGAAGGGTAGCGGTATCTTTATAAATCTTTGGTTGCCTAACTTAAATGGTGTGTAGTGAATGAAGTCAGAGACTGCAGGAAGAAGCAAGGTGGTCCCATGGGGAAGGAAACTGAACGTTGTCCCCAGTTCTGTCAGTTCCAATGCTGCCAAGGGAACTCTGTGCAAACCTCTGCCACAAAGTTTCTGTGTGATCTTGACTAGGATATTTAAAGCAAGCTGTTCACTGCTGGGCACTCACTGTGCCTTTCTCTTCTGGGAAGCTACCATGAGACAATTGGGGCCAGATTTGCAGAAACACTAAATGCTAACTTCTGACATTTTCTTCTCCCAAGTGTACATCACCTCACCCACTGGTACTCTGCTTCTCACTCTCTCTTTTCTGATCTTTCTATCAACAAGATGAATGTTTCTGTGGGAAGCCTGGGCTTACCTTGTTATAAAGAGTATATATGAGAACTGGTAAGGAGTCTATCACTCACAACAGGGCTCTGTTTTAGATTGAGTAATACCGAATAGTGCTAAGTAATGCTGATGCTGACAAGCTAAAAGTTAAGATAGCTCAATTGGCCCAAGTTGTACTTGCAGATAGTGTTACAGATAACACCTAGTTCAAACAGCTGTTTACAGGCTGGAACGGTGCCAAATCTGTGGTAAGGGCTCTGTTGGGTGTTCTGTATGTCAAATATCTAAGTGTGCATATACACATGCACACACACACACTTACATATATATATATATACACACACACACTTAGACATATACTAATATATATACACTTATATGTGCTTATAATATATGCAAATATAGCTAAACTAAACATCTTTCTATATACTGATATGTACTTATAATGCACATATATATACTATAAAATATATATTTACTTATATGTGTGTGTGTATATATATATATACACATGCCTAGAAATACAATGTATATGTATGTATATTTGTAAAGACAAATACATAATGCAGTAAATGGGAATGTACTCGGTATGTAAGAAAAACAGCAGCTAGGGAGCAATAAGAGTCGATTGATTATTGGCTGGCCAAGAGCATGTCAGTGTTCTGCTGCCTATTGCACTGCCTAAATAAAGAAAGCTGCAGTGACAGTATTGATTGAATTGCATGTGATAAAGGGGTCAGAGTCCCTGGAAGAGATGGCTTTGGAGGGAGAGCCATCATCACAGTAAATGTAGCTATCAAATTATCTTCAACTTTTACCCAAGGAATGATAGCTTCCTGATTAAATCCCTGGTTTAATCTCCGATTCTACCAGGTGTGTTTTGTTTGACCTTGGAGTGACACTGAGAAATGAAATTCTGGTCTCAACTAGTTTAATGCATCCACTGGAGCCTGAATGTGCAGCTCTTCTCAAGCAGACTTTCAATGGTATTTAGAAGCCTAGAGATGACGGCTGGCATTTAGTAGGACAGACAAATAAGCATGAGCAGGTTTTAATAAACTCCCTTTGAAAATTAGATACTTAGCCTACTCAGGCATCTTTGAATAATTCAGCAGGTGCCAATCTGCATGTTCATAAACCTTTGAAAAAATGTTTCTGCCTCTGTCTCCTTTCTAGCAGCTCACTTTAATAGTACTCCCCTAACACACCGAGGTGTAATGACTATAAATTCACTACTAGCTATAAGAGGTTCAAACCTGGAATAATGAGCAAACTTTGTAAGTTCCTACATAACCATGGAATAAACAAATACAAAGACCAGATTGCTGAATTTCTTGCACTTATGACAAATGCACAGAAGAGGGAGCTGTAGGACCAGACTGATTTTCGCTAAATGAGCCTTAGCAAGATGAAGGCATGAATCTGGCTTAAAGAAGAATAAAAATGGGATAGAAATAACGAGGAAATAACTCGAGTTTTAATGTCATCTATTTTTTTAAAATGTTTCTACATATCTTTGTGTTATATGTAGTCAAGAAGTATGCGCTTATGATCAATAAATGCTCTTAATTTTACCTGTATGTTCCAACTGTGGAAATATATCTTATGGAGATTTTTGGCTGCTGTGTGACATTAACACCTTCTAAGATTGTGAGATCAGTGTGCCATAAGTGTTGGTGACTGCAGAATGAGCAGCCGAGTGGCAAACAGGCTCCTGGAACTCATGAGATAGGTCAGTTTGAAAGATGGGAATTGGAGAGCAATCAGGATAATTTTATATGCATCCAGTACAGAAACTGAGTGTACAGATAAAAAAGAAAAATAACTTTATCGTGTCTGTTCTTATCATTTTGTTGTGTGTACAAGGTCCTGTACAGGTTGCTTTTCTTCAGACTTTTTTTAACTTAATTTACAAATACGCTAGTAATAATGGTTGCATTCTCTTTATAACTTTTGTAAGAATATGACTGAATTGATTACAGTGATTCAAAACCCTTACATTGCATCCTTAGATATCTTTCTAAATATTCTAAAAACTGAAGCAGGAAGGTGGCTTTGGTAGTTCTAAACATGAGGATCCACTATAGATGTCCCTTCAAGTGTAAAAGAATTAGTGAAACAAAACTCTCAACAACATTTACTAGGAATATCTATGAGGAATATTTGCATAATCTGGACTATCCTCCAAAACTTTAATATATATAAAGATGTTTAATCTCCCACACATAGAATAGTTGGCCTTATTCAGACACAGCTTGTTTTCTGAAACCGAGCACTTGGAGGCTGTGCCTTCTGCAGTGCCTCATTTAGAGATACTAATGACACCATAGCATTGCATTTCAGGTACATTTGATGCCTGTATTATAGTTAAACCACACATTACAGTTCTTTTGTTAATATTTATAAAGTGTTTAGAATCACAAACATTCTGTCTTTAAAGGCAAAAAAGACAGAAATGTAAATGTCTTTTTCCATAGAAAACTGGCCCTGTGTAATTGTTTTTTTGCAGGTTTTATCACAGAATCACAGAATGGTTGAGGTTGGAAGGGACTTCTGGAGATCATCTAGTCCAATCCTCCTGCTCAAGCAGGGTCACCTAGAGCACGTTGCACAGGATTGCGTCCAGGCAGGTTTTGAATATCTCCAGAGAAGGAGACTCCACAACTTCTCTGGGCAACTTGTTCCAGTGCTCTGTCACCCTCACAGTGAAGAAGTTTCTCCTCATATTCAGATGGAACTTCCTGTGTTTATCACGTTATCTTCTATGGTAACAAGAAGCTAGTGCTCTTGATTCAAGGGCTTTACCACCATGTAAGCTAATTCATGGAAGCATTTTGGATTTTATCTATCTCAGAGTGAATTGTCGAGGATTTCTTGCTTCTTTTTTTTTTTTCTAGAGCTCAGTAAAGGCTCATGGTCACTTTTTATCAGACTTTTATATCATTCAATGTGTGCATGTTTGTAATTTACCGCACACAATTGTGAGACCATGTGGATAACACATATTTAGCTTCAGTGAAACTCTGTGCATAAAGGTAACCCTGGACCTGCCCTGGCTGAAAGAGACTGGAGACAGTAAAGGGAAGCAGGCATCTCTGGAGAGAGCCTGCCCCATCCTCCACAGGTACGTGGACGAGAGGGGATGACATGCCTTCCTGATGCATGCTGCTTGCTCCATTGCCTGAGATAAAGTCAGTGGACTAGACCAGATGTCTCTGTTTTAGATGACTAATGTTAAGTGAAATGAATCCTGTGGTCTGGACTAAATCAGACTTTATTTGAACTGCAAGATTCTTTAGGGATTTTTGTTTGGTTGGTTGGTTTTTTGGTAACCTAGGTAAATTTTGGCACTTGTTTTCTTCCCAAGCGTGCTGGCAAAAAGCAGAATTCAATATCATCATTTGGCCTTGATAAATTTGATTTCATCACTGGCGTCTTGGTGCATCCTTTCTACACTGTTTTGAAGGACTGTACACCTGAGAGACCCAAATGAAAATTTAGCTGTAGAATTAAGAGTCTGGAACAAATCTTAAGAATTTTCAATTCAGATAAACACTGAACTCCCCTCTGGAATCAGAGTGTTTTTAAAATAGGCTATTGTCCATTGTATAAAAAAGAGATGGTTCTGAGGCATAAATCGGAATCTAGACCTAAATTTTCCCAAAGCTTAAAGCTATTGACATGTAGCATTTTGGATCAAAACTAATGCTACAATGGAAAGTACTTTTGTTTTAATCTTCTGGTCCCTAATCAGATCCAGTTCTAAACACGTGCTGCCTGGGTCTCAGCTGCGGGAGTGGTCAGCGCCTAAAGGAATGTTTTCCTAGTCTGAAACTGTGGCATGACACTAACACGCATTGCACTTTCCTAACGATGGTTTTGTAGCCTTTATTATCATCAACATTTAATATCACCTCTTTCCTGCATAAGTTCCATGTTGATTTTACACAGGGCCCGCTTTTTGCTAAAAGTGTCCTCCCTAGTCAACTGATATACTTCACTGATGATTTTAATTAGCGCTCTCAGAGCTGGTAGGGAAAGGAATTAGACCTTTTAGGTACTGATTAGGTAGATGAGGGAAAGCTCTCAGACTGAGTCTTCATATACTTTCTATGATATAATCTAGAAACTATTAACTACGGTACTATAAATATGTACCAAATAGTCTAAAAACAAACATTAACCCTTCCATGTTCGGCTTCCTTCAGCTATTTGAATGTTTTAGGATCTGCAATGATAATACCCTTATTCAGTGTATACAGTGAAGGTCTATTTTTTCTCCCACCCCTGAACAGAACAGAATTAAAGAACTTACGGTGTTTCCTTACTTTGATGCAGATCTTAAAGATGATCAGTGGAGGAGCAAAAAAATTGAGTACTACAAGCAAAATCTGCAAAGCAAAAGTATGCAACACACAACAACATAATCACTTAATATATGGCAAGATTTCAGGAAGGTGAATAATGTCCTGGAAACCCCCACTTTCAAAAATGGAGAAGGAACATTCAGAAACAAAGAGATCTGTATCGATAAAATAACAAAACTGGTGATTCAGGAAGTAAATCTGTTGAGGAGCAGAGGCAGGAGTCCTAAAAAAGAATGACAGAATAGACAACGCACTTGTTTTCCCTCTGAATTCTCTACAGCAGGATTTCCTTGTCACTTCATGCGGAGCCATGTCCCCTTTGGCTACGTGACAGGAATCATTTCCTCCACAGTGCTTGCAGGGAAGGAAAGCAAAAAGAGAGGTCAGGATCTTGGGGATTTTTATTAGCAGATAGCAGTTAGTCAGGAAAGGGATAAAGATTACAGGGGAAATGGTGCTATTGGTCTGTAATCCTTTTCTATCCCACATACTCTTTTATATTAATCATGAGGAATATGTGAAAAAAATTACTTATCTATCCTTTGCTTTCAATTTCTAATTGGTGCTTAATGCACGGAATAAAGATTTCAAAATGGGCATAGAACAAGCTCACAAGTAGAAATTATGTTAGTACCCATAACTTTGAAAGTAAAAACTGTTCTGCTCAAGTTTTCAAATGTTTCTGTACATCTCTCCACCCAAAAAAAGAAACATGGGAAAATAATAGGCGTTTTAAAATCATGGCAAGTTTGTTGGCATAGTCTTAGCTGTGTTCCCTCTGCTTCACATTTGTAAATGCTGAATAATAGCTTAGATTAGATAGCCTAGCTTCGGCATTACTGCACGCTGTACCACACAGCCAAGGAGAGTTAAAATGGTAAAACTGTGTGCCTAGATTATGACTTTATAAGCACCTTTTCAGTAGAGATTTTCGTCTTTTCAGTTTCTGAACTGAAAGTTCAGATTGCTCATTTTCAGCAGGCTAAGAAATGTGGACCTTGCCTAAGTTTATCAAAAGCAGGGCAATAACTGCACTGGAGCACTTTAAGTGCTGTAATCCCATTTGTATGAATGTAGTTTTGTCAATGTAAAGGCTTAAACTGGTCTGGTTTATTCCCAAAGGGGAAAGGGAAAAGATAACGCTGGTGTAAAAGCATTCAGCATACCTACATTCATGCTAGGAACTGCATCAGTATAACTTTCAGGCAAAAGGAGAAAAAAAGCACTGTAAGCAAAACTGTTAACCTGGAAGAAGCATGTAGGCTTCCTTAATGGTCTTTCTGCAGCAAATGCTGTGACTCTTCCCTATAACATTTCCATTTACCTCTGTGCTCTAGCAGAGCTGTGACTCTTACTCATGCTCACGAAAGTCAAGCAAATAAAAGCCCGGATTCCTTCAACAGAGCTCTGCCTAAACGCTCGGGTGACACAAACAGCTGCATTTTTTTTAGGTCCGGTCAACATGCAGAAGTTTCACTGGTTAAAGATAGGCTCATAAAAGCTCATGCCAAAAAGGACTCCTAAAGTTGATTCTAGTCTTATTTCCTATCTATCTATAAGTCATGTGTACAGAGCACATATAATGCATGTTTGGAGTATAACTTCTAGCAAAAGCATCTAGCCTTTCTTAGAAAAGAATCCAGACTTTAAGCACTACAAAATCCATTACATATGTTGAGACCTACTCGTTTGTTTTTTTACTATATTAAAACATTTTATTTGAACAAGAGCAACACACTCATACTCCTTTGTACAGCTTCTCAGTCCTGATCGTTAGTTATCACGCATCAGCTTTTAGTCACTGCATTTACTTCCAGTCTGCTAATGAAATTACCCTACTGGAACTGAACCCTACTGGAAATAGCCCCATTTAATGATCCTTCCCCACTGACAGCTACTTCTTGATTTTGATTACTGGGTTTTTGGTCTATTTTACATGTGTACTATTTCTACTATGCTGTGATATCTTTTAAACTTGGAATATCATGCAGCATTAAGGTAAATGCTTCACATATTTCTCAATGTCATTTTTAGACATTTTAGAGATAATTCTTGTCCTGTTCACATGACTAAAGAAGCTGGGGAGAAACAGTCCTGAAGGTACATGACATTAACATATACTGTTAACTAATTTATTTAAATAAGCATGTCTTCATTTTGGACATTTTTTCACCGGCATTGACTCAGGTTATATCAGTTTACCTTCGCTGGCTCCGAACTGCATCAATTTAATTTCACTGATTTAAAATCATGCTGTTCATGCTATGTTCAGATAAATTCTTAGCTTACAAAAATTAACCATACAGCTTACATATTCTGAAGGAACCACAGATAAATGTTTTCACTGGAAAATCAAAAGTACTCAAATAATTGCCCTTCATCAATATTGGCAGCACAGAGAGAGCACATAGCTGTTTCACATTTGAGTTGCTTAACCAGCCTTTTCCTATCACTAGACCTTTTCAGATATGAAAAGCTTGCAGGTAATAAAAGCCTAAAAGACAAATCTGATTGCAGGTTTACACGTTTATCTCCTTCAGATGCTCTCTTCCCTTTCCTGTAATGCTCTCTCTTACAAGCAGATTGACTCTAAGTGGCAGGCGAGGTCACACTAAGTCAAGCAATGATGAGTAGTCATATACTTCCTGTTTTAATTAATATAAGAAAAACTCTTTATTTTAACTATATTTACTGATTTTTATAATGATGTAAAAGTGAAACTTCTGATTTGGGATTAAAAAATATGATGGTGAGAATTTTCCCCATGAGTCTAATTCAAGTTTATCTAAGACTTAAACTATACCAATGATTTTTACGCTGGGGCTCTGAGGCTACATCAAGTGAGTTAGTCTCAATTCCTTTCTTCATGAACAGAGATTCATGTAGCAAAAACTTACCACAACTGGCACCATTTGTTGGTTTCCCAGCAGACAGCCATGTGAGCAGCTTCTTGGGAAAGCTCCTGTGAAAGGTTGGCATTTTTGAGATTTTCTGATGTTGCTGATAAACATACCAGATCCACAAAAGACACTGCAGGGGTTTGACTGCAACCTTGGCTTACTATTCAGATTCCACTCTCAGAGAGATGAAGTGTATTCTTTTCAGTCCAGACAGTATCTTTGACTGTTACATTTTTTCCCTCAGTTATGCTTTGCTAGGAGAAGGTTTATTGATGCCCTTTCATCACACCAGGGATTGTTTCAACATCTCTTGACCTTTTTTCTATAACTCCATCCATGACTTTTTGTGCAAACCAAGCAACTAACCTTATTGTTAGGGCGAGACACACTAATGTTGCTCCCAAAATGGCTACTAAAGAACAACTTTTCTGCTCAGAGTGCAAACTGTTTCTCACCAGCATTTATCAAGCTACTGACTGAACTTGCCAGTTTTGTAAAAATAGTTTTCTGTTGCATTCTGCAGACTGCCCTAGCTGGCCTTCACTTTTTAACATTATTATTTTTGCCTGTTTTAAAACAAGACATGTTAGATAACAGAATATTTGAAAATACTTTTCAGGAGAGCTCTATACAGTAACTCCTCAGGTAAACTGCATAACATTTACCCACGCTTTTTTTTTTTTTTTTTTTTTTTCCCCAATGTCAGTGATGAAGAATTAGGAAATCAAGAATTTTAAGAATCAGCCTTTAATTATGGGAGGTCCCCCAATGCAACAAACAGTGCATAACATTTCTAAAAATAATAAAACTATCTTTCAGGAATTTATGTACCTGATTCCTTGTTAATCACTGTGTCTTAGCAGCACTTCACAAAATGTGTGCCACCTGTCACTGTGTGTATTTTGCATTGCATGTTGGATGCATACTGCAGCAAGCAAACGGTTAAGTTCTGGTCAAGATAATTCTTCCCCTCTCCCACTCTTTGGTGCTTCTCAATTCCCACTGCAGTGCAGCACAGGCAAACAATCTATAAGATGATCAATATATCAGTATTCTAATTTTGCAGAGTCATAATTCAACCTCCTTTTTTCCTTCCTATTTTCCATCCACCTGCAAAGATTTTCTGAGAAAGAGTAGGGCATCTCTACAGTGAAGCCAGCCTTTCAGGGCATGGTCCTACTCACCTTGCAAATTACAGTGTCAAAGCCTTAAAATGAAGCTTTATTTTGGCCAGTGATGGTGTAGTCAATGAACAAAGTAAAGGTAGGGAGGGGAAGGATCTGAATATATATGTAATTTTGCTTTAACTATAAAAATTGTTATGAATTAACTAATTTCATGTGACACACTAGATTTGGAGATTACTATATTTTTTCTGTGTTATGGCAATACCCAGAGTCTTCAGTCAAGATCAGGGAATTCACTAGGCCAAGTGGTGTCTCAGCTGCAAACGCTCTTTGTCGCACACAGCTTACAGTCTAAATAATTGAGGCAGGCAAAGGGTAAAAGGGGAAACAGAGATATAAGAGTATCTTGTCCAAGGTCACACGGCTGGTCAGTCACAGAGCTGAGATTAGAAATGCGGCCCCTGGGTTCCCATTCCAGTGCACTCTCTGCGAGATCACACTGCCTTTCCCTGGTACATTTGTTAAAAGAGCTCTATTTGTTATAGTGGCTCTTTGCAGAAGTGATAAGTCTCAACAGAGTCACACAGCATGTAATGTGAGCCTCTGCTGATAACAGCAGGCTTTGTTGAATTACAGACATGAGCATAAGGAAGTCTTCAAAATCATTCTGAAATTTGGCTTTAAGAAGTGAAGAACCATAATTAAATAGCTAATTTGAGTAGCTCTATGTATCTCCACTGTTTGATCAGGTTAATTACTTAATTTAATTATTTTCTGAAATCCTTTTAAATTATTAACATTGTAAAAACCCTCAAGCACAAAATGATAAAAGTATAATTTGACAATCCTGTAATATGGGTAGACAACTGTTTTAACAAATGTTCAACTGCTTTTCAGGCCTGAAGCTAAGAATGAAAAGATAGCAATTTGCACATCAGGGAATTACACAGGATATTTTTGAAAAGGTAGTTGCTAAGTCTTTATTTGAGAAAACAGTCTACTTGCGTGTCATTCTGCATAGTTAATAAGTTAATAAAAACAATAAAAGCTATAAAATGTATTTGCCTTTCAGCAGAATTTACTTTTACTGTGCTGTTTTCTGGTAATTCTGTGGCGAGCTAACACTTTAAAGTAAACTTCAAAGGCATATTAATAAAAATAATGAGGTAATGAAGGTTTCTTTCTTTGGGAGAATCGAAAAACGCTGATGCAGTTTGCAATGCTCTCATGCTTTTATTGCTGTCATGAGTGGAAAATAGCTTCAGATTCCCAAAGGAGACCGTATCAAATCCAAGCTATGTATCTTAGCATTTCTTCCAGATTAATGTTGACAAATGATACAGGTATTGTCTTCCATTTGGGTTGTTAAGAAGAAAAATGGTAACTGTTGGATACATAGAACATAGCTTGATTTAGATGTGGTCCTGCAACTCGCAGTGAATAAGCCCACCTGAAAAAGCAATCAGTGGAGATCATGAGAATCCCAGTGCAGTCTCTCAGTTTTAACCTCAAGATCTTAAAAATATGATGATGATATGATACCTTGCTTCACTCAAATGGTTCTTTGCATTTGGGAAAGATAAAAGTGATTCCCAAGTTATGAGCCTGGATGACATCGTGGATGATAATGTAGTAAGAAAGAAAAGGAAAAATAAAAAGGTTGGGTGAGATGGAGAAAGAGGTTTTCGTCAGCTTAAGCAGCTGATGAGTCTAGCCATCAATATAAAATTGAATTCAGCAAGATCAAGAACAGAGAAATGGTCATGAATCTGTCTACAGAGCTTTAGGCTAAACACAGAGCTTTGTGGTATTTTTACAAAAAGAAAGAGATGATGGAAAAAAACCAAAGATACTAAAAATTAGTGAGGCCAGCAGAGAACTAGGAAAAAACAATGTCACAGATTAAAAGAAGGATTTTGGAGAAGTCAGTAGGATACATCATTTCAAAGTAAGGTAAGTGTTGAGGAAGATCCCTGTAAAATAGAGGTTGCCCTGTAAAAGCTGACTTGAGACCTTGATAAGATCTGTTTGGAAAGATCCACAGGGCATTTTATCTCCTTAGCCCTTATGTGGATACTAAGCAGATATGAAGTCCAAAAGCTTTGATTGTTTAAGCAATGCTTTCTCTGCTTGAAGACACTTTGGTATATCAGTATATTTTTCTTACAATTTCAGCCGTGTGCCAACAACTGTGTTCTCCTAAAAGTTTCTAATGAAATTATATGCAAAAAGTATTTATTAGAGTTTTCAGAGATACTTTCAAAATACAAATCAGAATGTTGTATTTTGACAGTTGCTTCCACAGTGCAAAATAAAAATATTGGTACAGACTGTTTTCAAAATAAATTCTGTAGCAATTAAACTAGGCATATGGGAATTCTGTCTGATTTAATTAAGGGATGTTCATAAGAAAATATTTTAGTGCATACCTCATTTTAACCTATACCTTCTGTAAAATGTTACTTTTTCACCTCACAAGATGACTAGAAGCCCAAAGAGTTAATTCTGTTTTACTTCTAGCTGCAGAAATATATTACATAGCTACTAAAACCAAGTGTTGTCAAGGATACTTTCTTTCATATACTATAATTCAGATGCTAGGAGGATTTTGCTAGGTGGGTTATAAAAGTATGACCACATCTTCTTTTCTGTCAAATAAATTGTGTCTACTATAACCCATCTAAATTCAGAATTGTAAATGAAGGAGAATCTTTAAGAGTTCTGTTCTCACTGGATGGTCCCAGAAAACTTTTGTCATTAATGACACACTATTGCTGCAAGCTTTTGTCAGAGAAGATTACAGATACTATTTTGATGAAAACCGTCAAGCCAGCATAGCCAGTTTCATAACTTTTGAAAAACAGGACCATGTTCAGAGTGGTATTTTTTGGATGTGTGCTAGAGAATATAAGACAATAGATTATAGGTGGAGAGTACAGAATAGTGAGAACTGAAAGTGCTGAGGGGCAAATAAGAGCCAGGGTGCATGGAGTGTGTAGAGACGCTTGTGTTACAGTTGTCCATGAAGTCACATGGAATAAATTATTTTCCTCCTATGATAAATGAGAACCTGAATTTTTATTTATTTTTCAAAATAAATGTAAACATTTGGTTAAAGATATTTCACAAAATACTCAGAACACATTTGTAATGGTAGGCAAGACAGCAAACTAAAATATTAAATCCTTCTAAAAATTTAATAGCTAAATAAAAGATATTTGAAAATAGCATCTCAGAAAAAGTCAGTTCTGTATCCAATAGCCCAGTACCACCTGCCAGTTACTTATTGCTGCATGTGGGAATACAGCTCTTCAGATTTCCTCAGAGGTCATCAGCACTAGCCCAGAAGAATGAATGTTAATTACTCATCCTACAAATATTAATTATTTTCAGCAAAAGTAATTTTCACAAAGACTCATGAACTACAGTCTTGGGAAATTTACGTTTCCTCCTCCTTTTTCCTATATATATGTATGTCCTTTTTCAAACACACACACACACACGTATAGCTGATACAGACAGCACAGCCTAGCTTAGCACAGTTGTATTGCTAGAAGTAACCACTCAGTTTTTAAATTCAGCTATGGAACTTTTTTGGTGATTGTGTGTAGTAACGAATTCTGCATTTTGCTTATATGTTGCATAACAGTATTTTCTTTTACTGAAGTTTCAAGTGAGCTTTTGTTCCTTGATTAAAGGAAAGAAAGGAAAGGAAGATAGGAAGGAAGGAACTAAGGAGCGAAAGTAAGGAAAGAAGGAAATTCTCAGGGCAACACTTTGTAAAATTTTACAAGTTGGGAAGAACTGAACCCATTGATATAGTAGCGACCAATATTACATCGATGTAACAGCAAACAGTTTCTTTGTTCAGGGTGAATCAAAAAAAACCCCCCAAAACTAAATGTAATTCTGACCAGAACTGTGGCAGTCTGTGGCATATTTAGTATTTGAAAATATAACTGCAGGAGCCCTGGACTCAGCTGCAGAATTTAAAAATCAGGCACGAGTAAAAGATCTGCCCCTAAACATATCTCTTCAAACCAAACCCTCCAACAGTCTTAACAAAGAAGGAAAAAATGATGGACTTTGCTGCGTTCCCAGACGTTAGCAAATCCAGGCTCTGGGAAATGATGATGGACAAAGCTTTTTAAAACTGAGGACTCCTCACAGAGAATGTGCTGCCAGCTGCTTCTTCATACTTCATTTGCAGAGCTCAAAAGGGTGAATTTCTGCTGAGCTTCACTTAGCCATTAGTGAAAGAAAAGCAATCTTTCAAGTAACCAGATTCAGTTCCACAAAACTGTGTTCAAACATGATAAAGTTCTCCTAAAGCAAACAGTTGGGCTAGGAAAAACAAAACAAAACAAAACAAAAAAAAACCACTTTGTAGGATAATTAATTTGAATCTGTTATCTTCTGTAAATCCTGTAGTGCTGCTATCTTTTAAATAACTTTCATAAGGTTTTATTTAGCCTAGACATGATCTAAGGAGAGTGTAAAATGTATGAATCAAAAATCATGTTTTAAAACAAAAAAAAAAGTTATATTGACAGAGTCATTCTGGGTGCAAATCTGACTTATGGTTTGTCAAAACCTGGACAACAGCCAGCCCTAGACAGATCACACAGGCTGTTAGTCAGCAGTGCTGGGGCTTGATGCGTGGTTAGAAACCATGTATTCTGCTCTGTGCAGGCTCCCACTTACTGCCTCAGATCCCAGCACCTACCAGCAGCGCATTAAGCAACATAACTCGCATCCATCACATACTGTTTGTTCTCTCACCAGCTCTCCTTGGGAATATGCGTATGCAATGCAAGAGTGTCCTATTTTAGCAGATTGTTGGAGGCTCGTAGGGTTTCTTTTTTTTACCTTGAACCACCTTACTGGTGGTTCTAATATGAATCTGTGCAAAGACACAGTGGGAGAGGCAATCAGCTGGTACATGATTGACTCACAGAGCACATTACGTTTACCTGATGCCAATATTTCTTTCTGTCCCTTATTATGTAATTTCATATTTCTAAACGCTTACCATGAGACAATATTTACAGATTACAGCAAAGACCTTGTTGCAAAGCCTACACGCGTCAGGGCACCGCAGAGGCCGGGGGCTCCTGGCGGTGGCAGGGCAGGGCCTGGCAGCCTGGGCCCATCCCACCACCCGCGAGGGAGCAGGGCACCAGGGGCAGCCACTATAGCTATACTGAAATGATCTCCGTTCACTTGGCCTTTACTATAACACATCCCCGATCACTTAACTATCCCCAGTCCATAGTTTGTATCCTGACAGAACCTGAGCAGTTCTGTATTTCAGATTTGGCTCCTAGTTCTCCTCAAGTTTATTAGTACAATCAGTATTGTTGTCATGAATTCCCCAGACCCATTTGTTCCTGGCTGTGTTACAGCACACGTATTTCTGAATTGAGTTAACATATGAACAACATTGCTTACTCTTGCAATGATGCTGTCTTTCTAGGTTTTTCTTTAAGCTCCAGCTTCTTCAGTGATAGAGTTGTATGAAAGTCGAATGCTTATTCATTAAGAGTTTTATGCTTTGCATTTTCAAAGGAAGCTTCAGGAGTATAAACTCTGGATGCTCAAATAAGAAAAGCTAAATAAAAAGAATCCAAATATCTGTTATTTAAAAGAAATAATTCTCCCATGTTAGTTTCCTGAAGGGGTAGCTAGAATCTGATATTGCATAAATTCATCCACACCGACTTTCAGGTCAGCTCAGGTCTGGGAGAAATATAGCATTTTCAAGCAGCAGAGACCCAAATCTAGCAAACGCTGTCAGCAGCCTTAGGTGTTTGCATTTCTGGAATTCCCTAGTGCAGCACAGGCCCCCCGTGTGGCTTTCCGGGGAGGCTCAGCTCACATCTAAAGAACAGAGGCATCCCCATGCCGCGGGGGGCCTTCCAAAGCTCTGGCTGGCCCCATTCATTATCGTCGCTACCCAGCCCTCTGCGAGGACTGCTTAGCTCGAGCAGAGCCAGATAAATGCGCAGAGCTGACGCAGGTCCTGCAGGGCTCGTGTGAGTCAGAGCTAATGAGCTTGCTTGAGCTGAGCTGACTGCAAGCAGACACCTCGGCTACCCCCTGCACTGTCATCTCCGTGACCCAGGCCTCCTTCTTCTCCTACGTTTGTTAGTCCAGCCCCATGTCCTCGCTAACAGAGTAGCTCTGACTGTACATATACTGAAAATACCACCCATTTGAAAATATTTTTATCTTTTTAATTTCTTGAAATTTTCAAATTTACATTTTTTTAAACAAAATTTGCCACATGTAAGGCAGAATTGACATAGCTCTAGCAACTGATTAACTTCTGATTAACACTCTAGACAAAGCTGGGGATGGAAATGGCACAGCTGCTTTTAAATTGTTCCGCTTCCAGCATCAGCTCCACGATATCTGCTGCATCTGACAACGTATCTGACGATGTCAAGTTCTGGAGATATTTTCTTCTAGCAGTGGCATCTGGCTTGTTGGCAGATTTTCTGTGCACAACATGCAGGAGCTCCTCTAAACCTCTTCATTGCAAGTACCCTGAACAAACGGATATTCCTATATGGATCAACCTGTCAGATTTTAATTGAGTAAATCATTTTTGCCAACGTTGCTGTACTGTATTTGGCACGTAGATCTTCCCTTGGTAGTTTATTTGTAAAGACACACAGCAGCGAGGATGCTGCTCCTGCGTGTCACGATTTGTCTCCTTTGGAAATCGTTTTTTAACTGGGTGCTGATATTTTTTGTTCAAAATGTTGCTTTGGGGTGTGTTAATAGACTTCAAAATTCAAGGCATTTTGAAATTTAAAATGGTGTTTGCTTCCAAACGAGCACCCTTTTTTTCTCTGTATGCCTTAGAAAAGCAAAATATTTTTGGACAGCAGCGACAAACGCTCCTTGAAGGAGATGGCAGGCACTGCCCCCCCTAAAATGGACTTTAAAAAAAAGAGAGAGAGAGGGAGGAAAAAAGAGTAGAGACAACCACTCGAGCTGCCCCTCCGTGCAGCTGACAGGCCCGGGGGAAGCCCCAGGGCGGCGGCGGCGGCGGCGGCGCCGGCGCGAGCAGCGCCCCGAGGAGGGGCCGGGACCGCGGGCCGGGGCCGGGGCTCCGCGGTGTTTACGCGTGAACGAGGGGCCGGGAAGGGCCGGGCCGGGCCGGGCCGGGCCGGGCAGGCGGCGGGGCGGGGCGGGCCCGGCGGCGGCGGCGACGGCGACGGCGACGCGTGAGACGGGCGGGCAGGCAGACGGGCAGGCGGGGTCGGCGCGGCTCCTCACGGCTGCGAGGCGGGGCCGCTCTCGCTCCCGCTCCCCCTCCCCGCGGCGCCAGGGGCGGCCGGTGCCCTGCCGCCGCGGCTGCGACATGGGGGTCGGGCCGCGGCGGGGACCCCGGGGGCGGCGCTGACCGGAGCGGCGCCTGCCGCCGCCGCTTCCTCCTCAGCGCCGGGGCCGCGAGGCAGGAGGAAGGAGCGGCGGCGCCCGGTGCCGCGGCGCGGCTCGGCGGGCCCCGGCGCGGCTCGGGACCCGGAAGCAGAAGCGGGGCCGGGAGGCGGCTGGATGGGAAGGAGCGGCGGCGGCGGCGGCGGGCGGCGATGGGGGAGCAGCAGAGCTCGCTGAGCGCCCCGCGGGCCGCCGCCGCGCCGCCCAGCCCGGCCGCCGGGGCGCGGGAGCGGGAGCCCGGCGCGGGCGAGCCACCGCGGGAGGCGGCCCCGGGCGGCGGCGCGGCGGCGCCGGGGCGAGGCGGGGAGCCGCCGCCGCCCGCCGGCAGCCCCGAGCGGAGCGCGGCCGGCGGGGAGGAGGCGGAGGCCGGGCCGGAGCCGCCGGAGGAGGGCCCGGGCCCGGGGCCGGGGCCGGAGGGGGGCAGCGGGCGGCGGCGGGCGCCGCGGCGGCACGTGTACTGCACCGTGTACTGCGTGGAGAACGACCGGCTCGCGGCCGCCCCCGCCGGCCCCCCGGGCCCCGGCCCCGGCGGCGGGCAGCCCCCGGGGCGGCGCGGCGCGGCGGCGGGCGGCGACCCGCTGTCGGCGAGCGGCAGCATCGAGGTGGTGGACTTGTACCTGCTGCCGGAGCCCTTCTCCGGGCTGATCGCCGGCGACTTCGGGCCGCTGCTGGTGCTGAGCTGCCGCGTGTGCCTGGAGGAGAAGCCCGTCAAGCCGCTGTCGTGCTGCAAGAAGGCGGTGTGCGAGGAGTGCCTCAAGCGGTACCTCAGCTCCCAGGTACGGCACGGCGCGATTGGGACGGGGACGCGCGGTGCCGCTCGCGCCTGGGTGCGACGGGTTGAGCCGTGCGATGGTGCCTGCCGCGATTGCTGTTTTGCACCCACTTCTGTAAATGCACGGGTCGCGTACTTTAAAGCTATAAGGGTTTGGGGGTTTTTTTTGTTTTGGGTTTTTTGGTTGGTTTGTGGGGTGCTTTTTTTGCTTCATTCTAGGTCTGGTTTCGCAGCTCGTGTTACTTAAAAAAAAAAAAAAAAAAAAAAAATGTTGGTGAATCCTTACGGTGGGGTGCAGGGAAAACTTCCCATCTTGTTCAAAACGCGTTTAGCAACCGCCTCTTTGAGCTGCTAATTTAGTAACCGTTTGTTCCTGAAGGGTTTATCTCGTGCGTTGTTATGCAGCCTGTTATTTTGGTGGCTTTTATGTTTTCGTGCTCTTCCCAGTCTTTCTCGAAATAATTTTCTGTTTGAATTTTGGAATTCTTGCACGAATGGCAACAATTTCCTTTCAAAAACAAGTGCAAAGAATGATAAGGAACATAGGTTGGTAGCATTAGCAGCTTCTTTTGAGGTGACTTCTTGTGTTACAAATTTAGAATTTTGGCTGTCATCCTGCAGCCGCTTTATCTTTGTGGGTTCGGCGTATGTATTGCTATTTGTGTGTACCGATGTTAAATGCACTCTTTGATAGACCGTGCAGTCACTCTGCATGCTCATCTGAGGATACATTATATTTGGGATCATGCCAATTATGAAGGATTAAAATAGTGTATGGAGGGGATTTGTGTATTTGTTCTTGAAGAGCTACAGTTACAACAGTAAATAAGAACTTTTTTTTTTATCTGTCCTGGCTGAATAGCTACTTATATATAGGCTAGTTATTTCTTCATCACAGTTTGATTTGTTAGACAGAACTGCTGTTTCAAACTGAAATAATCAGATTAAAAGCTCAGCTCTCATCTTCACTAATGTTTTTGGTTGCTGGCTTAGCATCACAAGACATTGTTTCTAGCACTGGGGTAGGCATGCCCTGAACCCAAGGAGCAATGGGAGAAGTATGGGTACATGAAAAACAAAACCAAATAAACTTTTCTCTTACCACCTTTAAGTGCTTATAAACATTTGAGACACTCAGTAGAGATGTGCTGATTGGTGGGAGAATGTATTTTTACACCTGTTGGCCCTGGGAGCCTGGCTAGTATAGTCTGCTCTAGTTGGACTGTGTACACAGGAACCGGAGAGGCAGCTACAGCTACCCCCGTGCACTATAAATAGTTGTAGGGTTGTTCTGGCTACAGTGTATTTCCCTGCTTAAAGCTTGCACGTGCTGATTGAACTGAAGCATATGCCCCTGTCTAGGTACTGGCTTGCCTGCGTAGTATTTACTAATGTCGGTAGTGTTTGTCTTGACTAATATGAAACTCAGATTTTTCTGAAACGCTTTCATTCTGTTTAGATAACAAGGAAGGCTGTAATGTGGGAACTGATGGGATGACAGAAACTGGACTTGCGTTTATGAGTGTCTCTTGTAATACTGAAATTCAGGAACATCTAATAAGCTTTCTTGAGACTTCTTGCACAGAGCCCAGAATGTTTGGTTTGTAGTTAAGTGATGGATGGGAAACTCTTTTAGTAAGTTTTTAGAAGGTATTGCCAATGCACTTCAAGTGCTCTGTGTGCCACCTTTGTATTTGCTGCTGAGGTTGTGCGTCAGAATATTGTCTGTCTTTGAAGCTGGAGACTGGAAAGTTGATGTCAGGGTGGTCTCTTGTAGCAGGGCTCTGTGCAGCTCCAGAAGCTCCACAAGCTGGCATGGTAAGCTGTGGTTAGTTATTCCTCACTAAACAGGTAGAAGAACATTTCAGGGTAGGGTAACAATGCTGTGGGGGGCCTGATAGTCTGTCAGTCCATCTGCAACCCTGACAATGAGGATCTTGCACAGAGGAATGGCCAGTCAGGATCCTCAGTGATAATCTCAGCTGATCAAATCTCAGTGTCAGCAGTGTAGGTGTAAACACTGAATCTAGTTGTCTAAACCCCTTTTATAATCACTGAGGGGGGAGAGAGAGAGAGGTGCTGTTAGGGTGCAGTTTTTCTAAAACAAATGAACTGCCCCTGGATGTGCTTGTGTTTTTGTTTGTTTTGTCTTGTAACCTTTAAGTAAGAAAGGACCTATGGTCTTACGAGGTTTGATTTAAAAAGTTGTATCTGAGTAAGATCCTACCCCAAATTGTTTCAGTATTAGTCATGAGCTAAAGTGATACAGAGAACAGTTTACAACTGGTTTAATGAAGTTATGTGATCTGGTAGCTGAAGCTATACTGAAAAACTTTTCTGCCTGGCTTAAGCTGGACTCTCTGGGGATGGTCCAAAGGCTTGGTTGCTCCAGCAGTTTAATGGCTTGGGAGCCAAGTAAATTGCCCCTGAAGTGGGTTTGGAATTGGCCAGCTGTGAAATGTGTATGCAGGATGCCCTCTTCAGGGAAGTCACTACTACTACTGAGCCCTCTGGAAAGCCTACCCTGGAAGCTATTAAAAGGTCTATATGGCAGATAGCCATATTGATACTTACTCAGATACATAAAAGCTGGTATCTGCAGGCAGGAATACAGTTCTCGAGGATTAAGATTCACAGAGCAGTCTTGTGGACACAGGGACACTGTTATAAATGCTGTTATGACCAGACATAATTTTAGCTGCTTATGTCTTTGGGGGGGAAAAAAACCCCTCAAATACAGTCCAGTGTGTTCTTCACCTATTTTGCTTCTCTGAAAAAGAAAGTGATGTTTCTTTGCAAAGAATAATAAATGATATATCTTTCCTTTGTGCTGTTGAAGGACCCTGTGACTCATCCTGAGGAGAGGGAAAAGATTTCTTTCCAAAACAATTATATCAAGGAATTTCTGGGAAAGGTGAGTGGAAAGGCAGTATAGAATAGAAATAAAATTGCCTATAATCTCTGAGAATTAACCTCATGTAGCAAGAAAAAGAAACTTGTCAAAAGTTTAAAAAAGAGTAGATGTTGAAAAGTTGGTTCTATTTAAAATATTAAACAAAATTTCAGTTTCTATACAATCAGCTTAGTCTAGGAATGAGGGGGGGGAGTAATAAATCTTGTTTAGATTTGGACTCTTTGTCAAAGAAGTAGCAATCTGTGTCCTTGGTTAGAGAGGACATTGACTCTAAGTCTGGAGCAGGAGTGGTCTTTCATGCTGAAATTTGGAGTATATTGACAAAAGAATAACACTTAAAAGAATTTTTGTTTCCTTTAATGTTTGTCTACCAACTGAAGAAAGCTGGATTCTCCTATTATGATTTCTGAAATGATGCTTAATGGAGTATCAAAATTAAAAACCCTGTTAATGTTCTCTACTCTCTTCTATACAAATATGAGACTGCATCAAAACTTCTGCCTTATAACACTTTATAGATTAGAAAATCAACTGAAGTTTTAGGTATTACTGAAAAGAAAATTGTCCAGGTGATGATGCTTCAAGCGCAACCAAGTTCTTTCTTGGTTTTACAGGCATGGGGGAAAATGAGGCTAACTGATTTAGGAAAGTAGGATTGGAAGGACCTTAGAGGTAAAATCCAGTTTCTCTTGTCACTGGCACCTTGTCTCATAATCCCTTTCAAAGATTTAACAGCTGGCGCAGAAGCCAGTAAGCAAGCCCAGAGCTCTAGTGCTGGTTTGGAGCCTCACTTTTGGTACTGGCATAACTTAGCCCTGCCTCAGTTTACCCATTTTTTGAGGGGGAAGGAGGGGCTAGTACTCACAAAGGTCTGACTGGCCAGTTTTATTCACAAAAGAATTTCTATGACTTCTCTATTTTCTTAGACTCAAAGAAATTGAGGAAGGGATAAGTATGTGTAATGGGGTTATCATGAAAGAGATTCTGGCTCTTGTGCCTCAGGATGTGGGTAAAAGTGTGGGGTCCCACAGAGCCTGGTTCAGGTCACAGCAAGCCCTGTTTGCAGGAACTAATGCAGCCCAAAACTGTTTGTCATTATTCCACCTAAAATCGTGAATTTAAGAAGGATTAGACCGAAGAGTGAGGGTGTTTGAAATGCCAGTGCTCTTCCTAGGACGGCAGTGCTCATGGGGAGAATCTCCTCGGACTGTCGGGTCTACACTGAGCTAGGCTGGAGTTTCAAGGGGGAAGGAGTTGTTTCTCCTTCAGCTGGGAGCTATGCACTTCTGTACTGGCCTATACAACATATAAACCAAGGAGAGAGAGAAGAACCAGAGCCTTTAATCTCTCAAAAATAATATTGCATTCACATTTCCTTCATTTCACACCTCCCTCTCCATTTAACGTTGCATCAAACTTGGTTTATTCTAGAAGCTGTGTGCACGCATAGGTTTGCTAAATGAATGAATCACTTCCTAACCTCTCCTGGCTGCTTGTAAATCTGAGTCAGAGGGGAGTATTTGTGCCTGGTTTTGCTTTTTGTGCATATGTGTGTCCATGGGGTTTTTGTTTGGAAATTTTCTTTAGAAAAGCAAACAAATAGTGAGAAATTTGACATAAGAAGAGAAAGAGAGAGAGACCAACAGTTTAACTAAGATTTTATATTTAATTTAACTTTGGTAAAGAGGCAAAGGTTCATATGTGTTTTCTCATCTCTCCAATCTGTAAATCTGACAAGTGCTATTCAGAACATTAATCTTATTCCTCACTTCTTAGCAAGTATTACATAGACCAAAATAACGTATGCTGTTTCCTAACATCTGTAAATTACAGCATTCTCTCTAATAAATATTTGAAGAAATATATATATATATATATATATATATATATATAAAATTGTATCTCTACTTGCTTCACTTTTACTATAAGGCTACAAATGTCTTATACAAACCTTGGTGATTTTACTGCCTGCTTCTTCTACTTGCAAATTAGGAAAGTTGATAATCCAGTTTTGATCCTATGCTCATTAGTGATGCTTTATTTTGTAAATTTTGTAATTCTTTTGGAGCAGTCATCCTTATATTAAAGGGCTTGAGATGAGTTAATTTGTGCAGCATACTATATTCTCAATCAGCTATGGTGGTGCTTTAATTATAGGAACATGAATCGGATTAGTGGATGTGACTAAATCAGAAGGGATTGTTGGGGGGGGCAGGGGTCGCATCTGACAGTGTTTTGCTTATGGTTGGTTTTGGTGAGATTAGAATCCTCCTTTACTCACGCTCCTGAGCAAAATGTGGAGATCATCTTCCCTCTGCCTGGGATCTGTTACCAGTTTTCCCTCTATCACTGACCTGAGATCTTGTTTTCAGGCCCCCCCCCTTTTTTTCTCCTGTACATGATCTCTTTCTAAAAGACCCAGGAAGAAAAGCAGCAGGATGTTAGGATTTTTTTTTTTTTATGTGAGGAATGTGATTATAAAGCCATGCTAACTAGCAGGAGAGTTTAGGGGCAGGCTGTGTTGCCTAAAACTAGTACGAGCTTGGGCCCGGAGGGACCTGACACCTGTGTACCTCTTCAGGTGTCTGATGGTATCAGGGAAATGATCCACCTTCAAAGCTGCGGTCTAGCTGCTGATGCAAACCAGCCGGCAGAAGCGCAGGCGCCCGAGTGCTGAATCATCCGACTGCTAATGAGCCGCTTGGTGCCCTGGCTCAGCCCAGCGCTCGGAGGGCTGCTGGCTTTCCATGTGGGAGGGTAGCTGTGTTCGCGAGAGAGCGTGACTCCAACTCTAGCCAGTAAGTTAGTAGGGTGGCTACAGGCTGGCTACCAAGAGATGATGACAGGGTCATTGGTCACCTGCCAGCTGAAGTTTTCAGAAAACAAAGAGAAGGTTAAATAGAAAGTAGAAGAAGAGGATCTATTACCTGTCAGATTATAGGCTTTGTAAACCAAACCACCCACTTCAGCCACTGTAAAGCATTTGGTTCCTGAGTAGGAGGATGCAGATGTACCTGGTCCATCAGCCATGAGTAATAAGTAAGCTACAGGAGTACCTTGACTTCCTCACTGACGCTTTCAGCAAACACCTTCTGAAAATCTGTCCTTTATGTTCCTGTGTGTTGTAGGCAGCGCTGGGGCTGAAATGCCACGGTGTAGCTGGCTGCCCAAGGATTTGTATTGCAGTTCAGCATGACACCCAAGTAGGGTTAAGGTTATAGTCTTTATTAGTCTAAGGTTAGTCTTTATTAGTCCTTATTATTTTAAATAGTCGTTATTAGTTTAAGGTTATTAAAGTTGACTAGACATATAGCTGACTTTCAGTCCCTCTGAATGCTTGTTGCTGGATCCAGTTTGGGCCAAATCTTCAGTTTCAAACAAACTCTTACAAAATCAATCTTTGGCTAGAAATATACATTACACACATACATATACACATATGTATTCTTATGTATATAATTTTATATATATATTTAAGAAAACTCTTTGAGTAATATTTTTACATCTTAATACTTCCTAGTTGTTCTAGTGCGTGTAGACCTAGATTCTCCATCGCACTAATTTTGTGTGGTGTGTTTATTCCCTGTAAAAAGTAGCTCCAAACTTATGCTACATGGGCCACTATGAATTCCCCTTGTTTAGATAAGCCTCTACGAGATGTAGAGCTGGAATATGTGGCCATCCTCTCCTAGCCATGCTGTTATGGAGGGAACTGGGAAAAAGGATGGATGTTCTTCATAAAGCTAAGAAGATTTCCAGCAAAACCCTGATTTGTAGAATGCTTAGAACAGGAAAGACATTGGCACCTTTGAACAATCCCAGGAGAGCATGTGCTAATGCAGGAATGCCTGAATTCCTGGGGTGAGGGAGGATACATGGTGAGTCCTATAGCAGCATCATGAAGTTGTTGCTATTGACAGTAAAGTTGATTTGGAAGGGTAAGGACTTCCATTAGCACGAAATTGAAGTGGGAGGTGGAGGAGAATTGGTTTTGCTTCAGTTTGGGTTGAAATCTAATTTTGAAAATGCAAAATTTCTGTGGAGCAGAAGCCCTGCTTTCCCGCTGCCTGCTCTACGCCGTGTGCTGTGCTTTGCCAGGCCTTCACTGATGAAACGAGGTGGGATCTGGGGACAGCACAGATTGGGCCATGCAGAGGTGGTCTGCTGGCTGCCTCCCCTCCCACTGTTCCCAGCAAGTGCACTCACCAGGCACAGGACACCAGGTATGGACAGGGGTTTTAAAGAGAAACGGACTGAAAACTGAACTGTTGGGGTTTAATTGCCCCAAATAGAGAGATATGAAGGAGTTAAATGGGGGTTGGGCAGGCCTACATCTCACCTCTGCCTCATTCTTCTGTTTCTCCACTCAGAACAACTGTTCTTCCAACTGCTCTGGGGCCTCTTGGCCCTTCATTCCTCTCTTCTTGTACAAATAGCTTGCTTCCTGCTGTCTAAACCAGCCGGGCTCAAGAAAAGTATGTCTCTTAAATGAGCAGGATATAAGTACATTGTCAAAATGATTAAGAGTTGTAAGGGATGTAATTTCTTCAAAAGAATTTAGGCTGGTGTAGAAGGGTATTACTTACCCACCCAGTTATGTTGGCTTATCTATCTTTTAGTATGCTTCAGCTGCTTGCACTTACCTTTCTTTCACCACTTATGCCTTTCTCTTTTTGTTTAATACTTTCTTTAGGAGGTATATTCCCTTCCCCCCCCCCCCAAAAAAAAAAAAAAGTATCTAGGTCTTCTATCTGACAAGCAGCAATGACTTTGTTAGTATAGAAAAAGGGAGAAATTTGTCTAGTGACAAAGAGGCCTTTTAACTTTTAAACCAATTTTAATGCACTTGAAAAATTTTTGGTAAGGCAAAGAAATTAATTTTATTTGGAAGTTAATGTGAACATAGAAGCAACAGAATTCCTGTTGAACAGTCTTTTCTTGAAGGTACAGTTTTCTACTATGGCCTAAGTCCATTTATGGTACAGGTAACAAGCCTTGTGAGAGCAGTTGTTTAAGGTAACTAATGTGGGTGATATTGGATAAATTCAGATAAAAATTTTAGAGAAGAAAATTTACAGGATTAACAGTGGAGAAGGTCAATAGTTTAATGGTAGTTTAAGACAGTTTTGGAAATGAAATTGAAGTGGCTTAAAGTCTACATTTGTCTTAATCTTCCCCACTGTATCATTTTAAGATTAGTGTATATTTTCATTTACAAGCCTGTTGGGAGATGGAGTTACTCTCTTTTATTTATGTAATTGTGAGAAAGGCTGTGGACTTCATAGACTACAATTTAATGAAAAGATACAGAAATTCCTAAAACTAACGTGTCTTTTTCCTTACATGTTTTCTTATGGACTGTGTAACGCATTTATAAAACTGAAAATGTCTCGCTTTAAATTATTAGGAATACCAGATGGATATAATAAAAATAAAAGTACCTTTGTGTAGACTTTTTTTCCCTCCCCACTGGTGCTTTTACTGAAGCATAGAGTCCAGAATATATTGGATATAGTAGTAATAAGAAGGGGCAAAGTTCAATATTTGCAAGCCTAGTACTATTGATGCTACTGCTTATTGTTTTCTACCATCAATGTGATATGAATGGCAGCAAAGGCAGGTACCTCTCTTGTTTAATTGATTGGCTCCGCTGTTTTCATAGGAATGATGTACCAGCTGAGGGGTAGGATGGGGGTCCGAATGACTCTGTCCCTTTAGCTTATATGGAAAGGGAAGTCCTATCCCACTTATTTCAGCTGTGATGTGGTTCTGTGAGGTTGGTCATACAATACAAGGAAGGAAGAAGAGTGAGAAGATTGCCCGGATGGGAAGGGCTTGATGATGTTGTAAGACTCAGTTTGACCCAGAAGGTAGGCTTGCTCGAATAAGCTTTAGTAAAACAAAAGGGAATCATGAAGACTGTTGGCCTCAATATATGAGGTGGATCCTTGGTGTCTGTTTAAACTTGCAGCTGAATACTGGCCAGTTGTTCTGGTAAATGGTAACCAGAAAGTGAAATGGGACTAGCTCTATTTCTGTTTTCCTGTGGGAGGGGCGGGCAGGGGGGAATAAATTTAACCTTAAAATAAAAAGTAATGATAGACTTTAAACATAGTTTAAAGTATGTAGCTTCAGTACAGAGCTTTTGGGAAGATAGGTGGCATGTGTTTTACTGGCCTGTTGAAAGACTTTGCTACCCTGTAGGTAGCAAAGAGGGATGGAGTAGGGAGATGCATTGTGCCATCAGTGATACAGTTTCAGAGGTGCTGTGAGAAGTGCTGCTTTCCTGAGCAGCTAAAAAGAAGTACTTTGCTATTTTCATTACTGTTACTGCTGTATATGGGCACAAGAGTGAGAGAGGAGAGATTCTTAACTTTTTCAACTATTTTAATGTTGTTTGCTGTATGAATGCACTTTGGGGATAGGACACCTTGTGCCTTTCCATTCCAGTGCACCTGTGCAGTGCCTGGTATAATTTGTCTAGTTAGAAGTATTTCTTTAAAAGATTTATAGAAGCAAGTATGTAAACTATTCAATGCTTTTTCAAGTGCATATGCAGTTCAGTTGTGTAATAGCTTGGAAACTCTGCTTAGTTAACTTTATGGTATTAGCATGCAGCTTAAAAAGGGGAAAGAATGTGCAACTTAAAAGTTTTTGGAATGGATGGATCCGCAAAAGAGCAAACATGCTCGGTAGTATTTAGACTCCAAGTGTTGTGTACCAACTACAAAATGTAGAAGTTAGTACTCCAAGTAGAGTTATGGTGGTGACAGTGTATTTTATCGTTGTCATTTAATCCTACTCAGAGTGAGGTTAGAGCATCAGTTGTAAAGCACTGGAGTTCTGCCTAAATGTTTTTGCTGTTAGAGACTTTCGGGTATTGATGTATATATGGCTATCTAGACCTCAAAGTGGCTCGATATACAGCCCTTATTTTCCTGACAGATGGGTGATGAAAATTAAGCAACCTCAGAAATTCTCACCTGTTTGTATGATGGAAAGTACAGACTTACTTCTCTTGTATTTCTTAGTAACACTTCAGAATAATTTTCCAACTTTTAAAGCTGTCCATTCTTTAAAGGCATTTTCTGAAGTTGTAAGATTTTAAATTTTAATTTTAAATTGCTGGCAGCTTCCCAATTTCTAAGATTTAATCCACGTTTGCTGTGAGTTATGATGTGAGGATTCCTCTTACTGATGGACGTTACTGAGTGCTTTTGCCTCAGTGTAGCAGATATTCCATATGAAGGCCTTATTTGTGGTTCTTTTTGTGAGAGTAACTCACAATCCTGCCTTCAGGCAGGCAAATTCTGCATGAAGTATCTTAGAATATAATGCTTCATAAGGATCTCATCTAAGCCAAGGCAGGTGGAAACCTAGTCAGAAAAGGCCAGGCCATCACTTCTAGTAAACTGTGGGTCTAAAATGAGTTCTGGGTTTCATTCTTTTTCTTTCTGTATGAAGAAGAGCAGGTAAGATTGTGTTTAGTCTAAGACCAAAGGTTTACAGTCACTGAAGCCAGCAATGCTGCCCACTTCTCCCCATAACCTGTTCATTACTCTTCTTGCATCATCCCTTTCCCTGATCCACCAGGAGAACTGATCCGTGTTAAAATTAACATTTAACGCCCATTGTGATTTTTTTTTTTTTTTTTTTTACAAAATTCTTCATTCTCATGCTGCAGCCATGCAAATATTTATTCCCCCACAAGGTGGTAGAGAATCAAGTGTCCATGGCTAAGTGGGACCATTTACTTTGTCAACAGTGACAGTTTGTCAGAATAAAGTGACTGAAAAGACAGTATGTGGGAAAGAGCATGTACAAATAACTGCACGTGGAAGTTTTCATTGGAACTTGATGAAATCAAAACTGAAATTCAGTCATGTTTCTGCATCATTTCCTCTTTCACAGTCCAGAGGAAGTCATGGCTTGTCCAGCTCCTGTAGATGCATCTGCACCCACAGCTCTCTGGACAGTCTTGGCGCATCGAGAGCACTCTTCTGAGCCACCTGCAGCCCTGAAGTTCTTGGTCCAGCCCAGGCTAGTACCTCCTGGTCTTGTCTCCACTGCTGTGTTCCAATAGTTTATTCTTGTCACGTCACTAAACAAGAAGCTTTCAACTAGCTGGAATCTTAAAACATCCCCAAGCATTTTATAACATGGAACAGATTATCCCTAATGTGTTTTAAAAATGGAGTTTTTCATGTGAATATTCTCTGCAAATCAGAGGCCTCTTTTTAAATCTTGCTTGTTTCAACAGTTTTAGTTTGCCAAGAAGTGCCAAGTATGTTCATTATATTTGTGTGAGTAAAAGAAATTTTTCCTGCGCCAGACAGGTCTCGAAAGAAGTTCCTTGAGCTCCTTACCTATTTGAATAACAAATGAATAGAGATGCAGAGCTCAGGATGATAGAAAGATTTTGGGGTTTGGTTTTCTTTCCCCCCCCCCCCCCCCGAAAGACACAAAATGTCTGAAGGTTGCTGTTAAAGGTGATGTTATTCTAAAAATACACAACAGAACAAGGTGCAACACTGCCATGGAAGAACTGGGTATACATCATCTTGAGATCTTAGATTAAGAAACTCTTTTTGTTGATGAAGGTTTCTTTGAGCTTGGTCATACCATCTATTGGTATAAGTACAAAAAAGATGCACTCTTTTTAAAGAAAGCAACCAAAATCAATTAACTACTTTTTCAGTGTATTCTTGTCCGTGCTAATTGACTTTTAATGTTTGGAGTCAGACTGAAGATAACTTGTTGGCCAAGGAGGTAATTGTTTTGGATAAATCACAAGTATAAACCAACTTTTGCATTAAAGGGGAGTGTGGGAAGACATCTAGGTTTTTTTTCCCCCCTTCTTGATGCATTGAAGCCTGTTGCTTACTTTCTGTAGGTATATTGATTAGGTTTCCAACCCATAAAAGTTTAAGGCTATTCTTACAACAGATGTAGATTTTTTACCTTTTTTTTTTTTTAACCTGTGTTTAATCTACACTTCTAACAGTTGCACTGGCATAAATGGGCTGTAACTATGGCTCTCACAAGCTAAAAGTATGTTTCTTAGTGAGAAGTGGAGATGTTTGTTGTTTTGGGGGAAGGGGAGGAGACAAGGAGAGGGCCTTCTCTCCCTTCCTCAATGATGAACTGGAACCAGAAGATAAGCATTTTCTGATACTAGCTTACCCTTTAGCTTCTGTAGAGAGTTTTGACTTAGGAGAATTTAAAGTTTTATCAGAACTGCTGGTAGGAGCAGGGAAGCGATTACTTGATGAGCCAATGATTCTGTGTGTATCAGCTGAGTTCCTTTTCAAGATTGGAAAAGAAAGCTTGCTTTTCTTCAGAAAAGGTGTTGTTGAACTTCACATAGGAAATCAGATTCATGGCAAGTACTTGTTCTTTCTGTGTATTTCATATAATTGCACGTTTTTCTTGCCTTCTCTTCCCCTTCCTAACCTAGGCTATCTTCAGGTTTGCAGAATTAGAATGAAATCTAATACAACTACATGCTAGGGCATACAATTAGAGACCAATAACAGCATTTTCTTTTTTCAGGTGGGAGCCTGACTGTTGGAAGGTTAGTAAGAGGCAGAGAATTTGAGTTAATGACAATATATGACAAGCAGCTAATATGATGGAAATACTAAAAAAAGTAAGTGTGAGTCGAGGGTGTAGTAGAGAGAGGAGAGTTACATTAGGCCATTGCATCTGGTGAGGCTTTTTGGGGGATCTTGGGCACCTGTGTTGGAGAAAGATGGCAGGAACCAAGAATGGTTGCAGGGAGAAGACTGCTGTCATGCAGATGCAAATGGTTTATTTTAGGATAATGAGAACTGAGAGGAGAAATGACTGTTCTCTCTAAATCCAAGAGGGGGTAAATAGGAGAGTTACTTCCTAAGTTTTGGCACAACACAAATTATAAAAATTTGTCGTGAATGAAGTTAGGCTAGCAATCAGAGTGAGGCTATATGTTTGAGATAGCAGGGAGTGATCTCTGAGATTCTTTCCAGTCTCCTGTGAGTTAAGGGAGAAAATTCAGTATCTGAATGGTTCTCAAAGTTAGCACCTGTGGTTCTGTGAAAAAGTACTAGCTATGTGGGACTATCAGACCCAATATTTGGCCCAGTTTGATGGGGAGGTCTTTCGTGTTTCTGAGAGTGAGCTCTGCTGGGGAAAAACCTGAGTTAAAGAAGGAAATGACTGAAGAGTTTTCATCATCTGATGTTGCTTACTTAAAACCATACTTTAATTCATGCATTCTCTGGTCTATAAGGAATCTGAAGTCAAATGGCTTAAGCTGTTTTTAGGAAAATGGCTTTTATCTAAATTTCAAAACATCTAACTGAGTTTTTGATTACTGATATGGCTGAATAGGAACAATTTTCAAGTCTTCCCCAGTCTCTGAGGAGAAACTGCTTTGCTGTCACCTGACTTGAACTAGAGTATAGAGGATGCCTTTGAAATAACTTTGCAAGGGAATTCACACAAGCTGTTGTATAAAGAAACATATGAGAGAATGAACAATTAGCAAAAAAACAGTGATTGTTTGTTTTAGTTTACACAGATTGTTATTACATGGAAACAATGAAGTGAACAGATGATTAAAGTACCCTCCCCCCCAAAAAGCTATGTAACATTGAAAAAACAATCTCTGAAGGTTATGTGGAGGGGGTGTGCGCTTTTTGTGTGTGTGTGTGTTGCTACAGCTACAAGCTGAGCAAGTGTGCTGCTAATTACTGGACAGTGGTAACTGAATTACTGGACAGTGGTAACTTGCTGAGCTTCCTTCTCTTTCTGTTAGTCTTCAGTTTAGCTGTGTGTTTCACTTGGTAGGCTGCAGCAGCATCGTATCTCCTGATGTCTCATTCAAAGGTTTTCTTTTTTTTGTCCTTCCAGTTATTGATACCAATATCTAACACATTTGATGGAAGGATTTTAGCATTCTTAAAGTACTTATATTGGCTGCCAGGTAGTCTTTTGACAGACTGGGGGTGGCTGCAAGGTGACTTACTTGGGGATTCGGGAGAAATCCATCCTGGCTCTGTGCCGGACCCAGTGTGCATAGAGGGCTTTGCTGCTGAGAAGGCTGAGATACAGTAATGCTGTGTTTCTCTATTCGTCTGAAAATATACCCACAAGCCACCTGAATAGAACTGTTGAAGCTGTCATGCTCTTTATGGTTGCTATATGTAGAAGTTAGAAGAACAGAAAAATCAGCAAATTTTGAATAGAGATAGAGGCTGGGTAGCCAAGTGCATGTCTTGCATCTTTAATGTCTTGTGTGTGCCTGCATCTTTAATTTGCTGTGACTTTGGAGGTTGTGTAATGTTAAAAGATACTTTCATTCAATACTTGTTAAATTAGACTAGATGAGACCAGACTAAATTGGTTTCCTACAGGGCTTCAGTTTCATGTAGTGTAGACAAGTTCACCAGTGATATCTGTCTGTCAGGGAAGATAAATTTCATGGAAGTGCTAACTGATTTAATTCTTGGCCTAGAAGGTATACTGATAATCAGTATTGGGGACTGATCTGATCATGACGAACCTACCTCTGCGTTTGAACAAAGCATTATACAAACATGAAGCTTGACGTATGCGGGCACCAATAGGCATTTAAACATTTAAAAACTGTTTCTGAAAGATATAGGCTTATGATTTGTATTCTTAGCCATGGTGGAAAAAACTGATGAGAACTATGCCTAGAATATATGAAATAATAGTATATGTTGCGTAATGGTCTATTGAGGCGCTTGGAAAACAGACGTGGTCTATGGAATAAGAAAAGACAAATAAAATGAAGTGACTGGCTCGCTAATTTGTATTTTGAGTGGGTTATAAAACCTTTATTTATGGCAGGAAGTTGAGCTACTTCATAATCAAAATGCGTATACTTATCTGTTAAGTGCCGTGAAGATCCTGGAGAGTGACCTCTGTTCTTACTAGTTTCCAGCCTTTGCGCTTGCTCCTCTCCGTCGCTCCCCTGGATGCGTTTCCCTTCAACTGTCAGTAGCTTATTACAGTGGCATTTCCTTCCATAACAGTTCTTTTGCTATAGTATTTGGAGTCATGCTCTGAAAATGTAGAGATAGGTTATACAAATTAAAACTAACTTGGCCACATTATAGCTTATTTATAAATGCCTTTAAAATGAATTGGCTGTGTATTAGAAGAAATCAAGCATCTATTGTATACCGTGTGACTTTGGGGGAAGAAATTACTATTCCGCTATGAACTCTTTTTAGCTCTACTATCATTGGAGTGTTTGTCCTATTTTTCCTCCCATCAACGTATACTTGAACAAGAGAGAAAGACTTCCTTGCAGGAGAATCTCGTTAATTAGATGTGGCAATCTCTTGCTTCTCCAGCTGCTTTTGAGCAAATAAATACAATTGGAATAGCAGACTTCTCCAGGAGATGGCCACACCCTGTGCTGGTGTCACGCAGTTGCCGTGACTACAGATGCTTACCTAAGGCTGAGCCTTCATGAGCCATTAGTGATAGTGGGCTAAAGAAGTTATTCACCATTCATTGCTATGCCTCTACACTTCTGCGGCACTGGACTGTGTTCAGATGGAGGATTTGTGTGTCTTCTCAGCTAGCATATATTACTCAACTGCCTGTGATTTTTAGCATGCAAATTTTGATGATTCTGCTCAATAGCCTTTTGTTTCTATTATGCATAGATATATTTCAGTTGTGAAACTTGGAAGAATAGCATTATCGATGCCTGTTACAGGCATCATTATCTAACTGTTGTGCTGATCATTGCAAAAGTGTGTTTTTGGTTTTTTTAAGATCCTCCTCAAGCAGCAGAAGAGTTGTTGATTTTGTTCTCCCCTTTCCTACTCCTCTTCCAAGCTCTAGAAATGAGAATAAGAGAGGGGAGTAACCATGAGATTGAACTGATTTTTTTTTTTCCCCTCCTGTTTTTCCCTTCTCCTCCTCCTCTTGCAGCACAAATTGATTTGTGGAGTTAGGAAAAGGAATTAATCTTTCTGTGAAGCAATGGAGTTTCTATGCAGTGTTTAGCGCATGACAACATTATGTGACAGCACACGAGGCAGGTGTGCTCAATTACAGTTTTAATGTTTCAGTTAAATCTACATACTGTGTTGACTCTAATAAAGGATTTCTTGATTTAGCCTAAGTGATCAAGTACTTATGAATTAAGTGACCAGTACTGTTGGACAGGTAGGGCAGCATTAATAAGACCAGAAGGAAAATGGGCTGGGTAATAAAAAAGGCAGCTGGCATTATCCAATTTAGAGAACGTATCAAATGACAGTGGAAAATTTTAGTGCTGATTTAGCATATTACTGCTTTGACCACTTATCTGCATTTCAGAAATGATATTTCTTTGGGTTTTGGATTTTGAGCAGTTATCCTCACTCATCATTTTTTGTGTTGCACAACAGATGTTAATTCTAGTTCTATATGTTGCAAACCCAAGCAAATGCGGTTGTTCATAGCTTAATGTTTTAACTGGAAAAATACAGAATTAGAACAGCTGATCATTCTTAACTGTCCTATAGGGATCACAGTGGAAGAACCTTAGAATCATGCCTATTTGTAACTCCAGTTTAAACTGTCTTTAACGTCAGTTTTGTGTCTAGCTTTTTAGGGGGAGGACTTTTTTTGTTTTTAGGGCTTCAACTGATACTAATGGCAAACTTGTAAAATTGTAGCAAAGTTGTTCTTTGCTCCAAAGCCTGTAAATTTTGGGGTGGGGTACCTAATCTGTTCGAGATTTCTTCTTGGTGACAAAGACAAATAAAACAGTCCTAATCTCTTCTAGTGATTTTTTTTTTTTTCTTTTGCACTTCACTTTTCTACTGTTTGGCTTGGTTGTCTCTGCTGTACTGCAGTCATGTTTGCTGCTCAACAAGATTTACTTTCCAAGGGTCTTTTAAAAGTATTTGTGTTGCGCAGTACTGAATGTGTGTGGTTTGTCCTGTCAGATAAGAATCGGCCACCTTCCATCATAACGCATTCATCTGCTGCCATAGTTAATGTGGCTGATCATTGAACTCCCTTGTGAATTCCGCAAGTCCAGTTTTCCTTGGGTAAAAGCATCTTCCGTGCACCAGGGTTGCAGCTGGAGTTATGGTCAGCTGTTAGTCTCAAGCAAACCTAAACCTGTCCTTAGTTGTTCTAGATTTCTTCCAAGTGAAAATGTTCTTTCCCACTTGAATTTGTGGGGAAAATTTCAGCAAAGAGTTGGTTTAGGTAGTTCCAAGAATGGACTTTGGAGAAACCCATTTGTTTTTGTCCTGCCAATTTAATAGTAATTTTTTAAAAGTAGCATTTAGGTCACTTTTTGTTGGAAATCTTCACTGTTTTGGTGATTTGTGGGATGAGGGGGGCTTCAGCATTTTTCAGGGTGTCTGTATTTGGAAATACTCTACGCTATTATGAGATCAAATAATAAGTATTGAAAAACTGCCTGCCGGCTGGAGCAGGCTCCCACTCCAGCTGGAACTGAGACCATAGAAACCTGCTTTCTGTCTTCATTTGCTCTGCCTAGGGTGAGATCTGTCCTCGCAGTTGTCTCTTTCTAGCAGCTGATCAACATAAAATAACTGCCTGATATGGCTATTGGTGCTTTTGTAAGCTCAAGCAGGAGCTTTTTCTTATATGCATGGCGATTGACTTCCAGCTTGCTGACGAAGCGTGTAGAAGCTGATACTCTTCCATACAACTGGTTTAAGAAAGAAGATTGCTAGAGCTTTCATGAGTCTGGGAGCCATAAGACAGCAGAGTAATGCAATGGTTAAGGTAAGAGAACTGGGTTCTCTTTTTTGCCTGTATTAGAGCCTTCCAAGGTAATGTTAGCCAGATCACTTAACATCCTCAGTTACTTGGTTTGTGAGCTCAGCTTTGGCACTCAAAGTTGCTAGGAGCTATGCTTTGAGATAAATCAAGGTAACATTAGGAAAAATACATTAATTCTGCAAAACATTCATATACTGTTATGAGAAATTAATAACTGCTTCTTCGGAGGTTGATTTGGTGTGCAGAATGAGCTGAGGATGCACATTGAAAAATGCTTTTATGATCTTTATTTATCCTCCTTGTGCAGTATCATTTTTCCTGTGCACTGAAAGGCTTTTTAACCTGTTTTGTTACTGATTCCAGTTTTGCAAATGAGAAATCAAATGGAACTGTATTTTGTGCTTAATTTTAAACATAGCCATTTGTACTCTAGGGACTTAGTACAAATAGTGTACAGCATATATGGAAATTAGCACCAGTGTGGGCTTTTTTTACTCTTTTCCTAACTTTATTAATGTTTATCGTACTCTTAACATAGGTAATTTGATGGGGCTTGCTCATATATGATGTTGTTCAGTGTGCAAGAACTTGCACAATTGTTCTGCATGTGAAAGCATGAGATATTGATCAATGTGAGAACTCACTAGTTGAACAACAGAAGCAGTTTTTTATTCCAGTTAAACTATATTGAAGTCTTTTCTTCACTCTTCTGTAATACTTAGCATACTTGCATTAAAATATTTATACTAAATATATTTTTCAGTAGAGGTGGAAAGTAGACTCCAGAGACCTCATTACTAAAAATGGGTTTATAATTAGCTCTATGCACTAGAATACAACAAAAGATCCATTTTACCTTTAATAAAAGATGTTTCATTAAATCTAAATGATTCCATAAAATATTCTTAAACTTTCCCTTGATACTGCCTTACCGTTATTTGGCAGAAAGTGGCATGTGGGTTTAAGTGTAAGCATCCTTTGGCTTTCTCATATTTGTCCTTTTTTTTTTTTTTTTTTTAACCTGAGTGACCAAGAGTTTTAAATGATTATATTTTAATATAAATTTCAAAGTCTTTTTTTTTTCCTCTTCCCTCCGTTCATGGTAATTTACTTTACCCTGTTCCCAAACAAAATTTGACTGCAAAATCCAGTTTTTTTATAGTTGTTTCAACTACGTCAACTTCAATTTAAGTAGGGAATACATAGTGTAGGAGAGGGAGGGATTTCAGAAGTGCCATCTTAAACTTAATGTTAGTATCATTGGTTACTTTAATATTAAAAAGTTTAGTGTTCTGGTGAGGTTATAGATTTGTAAGAAAGGATGGAGTCATTTCACAGGACATCAGCTGATCAATCTGGGCAGGGAAGAGTGCCAAAGGCTAGATCCAGAGGATCACTTCTGCCATCCCTCCCTGTCCAGTTGGGAATACGGGGTGAGAAAGTCATTGAGCCTGATCTCTCTCTGCAAGGGAAAGTGCTGAAGCATATTTTAACAAATATTAGAAATCTTAACCATCAGGGATGATTACCATAAAAGGACAAGCTGTATTTTGTCCTACTGGCACTGCCAGAAATTCTCAGCTTTTCTTTATGGTATTTCTTTACAGCTTGGTGTTACTGGTTCAGAAAGCCTAGAACATATTGGGGGAGGGGGGATCTAAATGAAATACACATGGAGAAAAACATCTGAAACTTGTCTGTTGTTGAATTAATTACAAAATTAACACAGCACTTTTTTAATGAAACAATGCTCTGATCCTTCTGGAGAAATGTCAGGACAACTCAGAACTTAATTTTATGGCAGGATGATACGGATTTTCCAAATTGTAGGCAGCATTTTGGTGAAGATCGCGTAACAAACACATCACTTATCTTGGTATTTTGGCATGGCACCAAACCCACAAAATTCACAAGTATGAATATTGCTGCCTTTTTTCTGCACAGAAAACCAACTGTACTTTGGGGGCAGCAAGTTCCTGGGCAGCAGCAATGGCAGCTCTGAGTTGCAGCTCCTGTCCTGGCACAGACGCACAGTAAAAGGAGACTTCACAAGCACAGAATATTCCCTGGATGGAAATGGGGTAACAGGAGCAGTCCTGTGTATGGGAGTTAAAGTGAGGGAAATTAGTGGATTAAAAAAATCTGGAGGAGGAATTTCCCATTTCCTCCCCCCACCCCCCATATGTCAAGCGAGAGGACAGTGTGGTCTGGGAAAGTAACTTCAGCAGAGGGAAAAAAAAACTTGTGATTAGTAGGAGAGACAGGGATTTGCTAGGAAAGCCTAGACTGCGTGATCCCAAACAAGCTATAACAGCAGTGATTGCATTCCCTTTCCAGGTAAACAACTGCTCTCTACAGAAACTTGTATTTGCAGCAAATGATTGCCAAGGACTGCTTAACCCTAGAGAGTATTTGCTGTTTGCAGCTAGGAGGTAGTAGTGATTGTTTGCTCTGGAAGAATTGTTATTTTTTCCAATAAAAAGTAGTTCTCATCCCATTAAGAAACTGAAAAAAAATAATATTTTGAGAGAGCTTATATATGGATAGATAGGTCAGTGGTGTTTAACATCATGTGAGTACTTCAATTTCAATGAAAATATTAATGAAATGCTAAATCAGATACTTCTGAAAGCTTTTCTGATAATGAATACTTATTTATCCTCTTGGCTTTTTGCCTCTGAAGTTGTCCATCATTTCTTTTTGTTCTTGCAAAATCTGGAGTTGGAGAGATGCGTGTCCTTATACAGTATACAAACTTTCCTGTATTCTTTGTTACCATGTTTTACAACAATTCATTTCTCTTATACCTCTTCAATTCCTACCTGTTAACCTTCTCCAGCTAAAGACTATATAGTCTTTGGAATTAATTAATGAAATTAGAATTTCCTCAACTAGTGTTGAATTCAATTACTGTTGAAGTCTGTGGTTTCAGAAGTGGCTTGATACCTCCTTCACCTCCCCCTGCTCCCCAAGCTCCAGTCCTTACTGGTGGCAGTTTTGAAACTCTGATGCCTTCTGGTAGGAACAAAGCTGCTGCTTTAAATATTCAGTGTGAGGTGAAATGGCAGCCCAGTTTCTGGAGCCTTGTAAAGTTTTAATGCAGGCAGAAGTGATGTTTCAAGGTTTCTATCAACCTGCTTAGCACCTAAAAAAAAAAAAAAAAAAAAAAAAAAAAAAAAAAAAAACCCTCCCAGTCAGTAATCCTTGATAGGTGGGTGGGTTTTTTTTAGATTTTTTTTTTGGACAAGCCTGGGGTGATTTTGTTTGTAAATGAATGGGCTGTAGCTACAGAAATGAAAAATAATAGTGTTTTTCCTCCAGTCATATGCAATTTTTTTTTCCTCCATAACCTTTTTTGATCAGAGTCTCTGGAGGCAATATCTTTATTCTTGGAATGGAATAATGAAACGTATTTGGTGAAATTCTTTGAAAAGTATGTCAAGCCAATAAGGAGTCCTGTTCATATTATATCTTTTATAGTTGTTTTATTCTTATAGTCAACCACTTTACAATGTTTTTTAGTGTATATAACAGTTGTTGATAGAATGTCTCCTTGCATCTTGCTAAGAAGTTGCTGAGAATATGTATTAATTTAGTTGTTTTATTACAAGTATTGTGTGTCTTTTCTTAAAAAGTCTAGTTACTCATAATTATTCCCTTTGCTTTAGCTTCAGAGAAGACTTTTGTATCATTCAGAGGGAGAACTGAGTGGAGAACAGAAATAGTGCCAACAGAAAACTAGAAGTTAAAAGACAGCCTTTGAGGTACAGTGGGTTCAAACTAGTAACAAAGTTCAGACCTGAAGTTTTAGTGAAAGATTTCCACACATGCAAAAGTTGAACATTTTAAATACTCGTACACAATGGGAAGATATTGTTAGATTTATGAATACTAATATATGGCCTTGCTATTCCAAAATATAGACTTTTTTCTGAAGAACAGCAGTTCTAGGAGCTATGTATGGAAAACACCAATGCAAAAACTCGCATGGAAAAGGGATCTGGTGCAGCCCTCCAACCCTGTTACTGTAGTTGCCGCTAATTACTGAGAGGGGTTGCTGAGCACACTTCAGGCTTGTAGCTTCTTACAGGTAATTAGAAATAATACAAAGCGTACCTGGTACATGATCTGAAGGTGTAGATTGACATGACAGGTAAGCTGAATTAATGGGTAGCTACTTCTGAAAGAGTCCAAGAGTCCCTGTCTTTGGCCGTGCATTTACAGTTTTTCTCTTGGGTTGCAAGGTAGTGATCATATATCACAGGGAGAATTAATTCAGCTGCCTGATCAACTGGAAAACTAATTTAAAATCACTTCAGTCTTCTGCTGTGTTAGCCAGCTGAGTCTTCTCTCTTTGCAGCCTCATGATTACTGTATCTAACACACATAAGGGAAAGCTATATTGACTCCTTCAGTAATTTCTAGCCATCAGGCAGGATGCAGTTTGACATAAACAGCAGTGTTGGCTAACTGTGGCCTGCAGGAATGACTTAGGAGGTCTGAGACTGGAGGAGGGATACCTAGACCAACAGATACGTTAGAGATGTGGCTGGATCTGTACCCCAAATCTTTCAAATTCCTGTATGTTTGATCAGATAACTGGAGATCTTGGGCTGGATTGCTGGTGATGCAGAGTAAGCCTGGAGTAGCATCCAAAAAGAGAAGAACTGCATGTGGGTAGAAGTCTTATTTTGTCTTTTTCTTCCATTCCAATTTCTCTAAATAGCCAAAGAGGGTAGTAGTAGGGAACTGAATTGGGTGATTACAGTGTCTGTTTCCTATTCCACCTTCCTCTTCAGTCTCAGCCGGTGCCTGAATACATTGTGTCCCTCAAAGAAGCACAAGGGATGAAAAACATAATGAGATAAAGGAAGGGAAGCCGTATTTTACCCTGTTCTTGTTCCTACGTGCAAGAACTTCCACAGACTTATCTCTTCACAGCAGTATTTTTGCAAGAATCAAATCTCTTCCTCATTGTCAACTCTGAAATTTTAGCTAGGGATATAACCTGGGGCATTTTGGCTTATTCTGCCTCTCTTCTTTATCTGTCCCTCACATAAGCAAAAGTGGATTCTCGAAGTACTACACTACGTGCAACAGGTTTGTTAAATCCACATCAATGTAGTAAAGGGTTTGTAGTAAAGGCTATGACATACTAAGTTACTATAGGTGTTTGGGTTTTTTTTTTTTTTTTTTTTTTTACATATATAAAAAAGAAAAGAGTGAGAAGTAGTGCTTTTTTAAAAAAAAGAGATTATTTGAGTTTTGAATAAATGAGAAATCCTTTTTTTGTGGCAAATCTGATGTGAAAAAGGGTATTTTAATCTAATAGCCTATCAGCTGATAGAACTGTCTTTATTGATTAAAATAAACTTGCTTCATATTTTCTTGGTTTTGTGAAAAAGCAGTAAGCAGAATACACTATTCTGAACACAATTAAGGTTTGTTTCTTCTGGTTTAAAACCTCTGTATTATCTGCTTCTGTCATTGTCTTGCTGCTTCTAATGATTTCTGGATGCAGTGTTGTAGGGGTTCTAGCTGCTTGCAACAAATAATGTCTGGGGTAATCTATACAAAAGTGTTCTTCATTAATTAAAGGTGAAAATTGTGTGACAGCTTCAGTTGGGACCCAGTTCGGGCTAACTCTCAGGAAGGCTGAACTGGTACAGTAACAACCCCAAAATTCCAGCTGGCATTTTATCAGCAGGAGAGTTAATGCTGGTATTGGGGCTGTTAAATACACTGTTTAGAAATCAAAATACACTGTTTAGCAGTCACTGCACATTAGACCCGTGCAGTTCTCTACTGGATTAAATCAGTTCTGGTGCAAAATTGTCCATTCTGCTCCTATAACAGTGTCCTTCTTTTGTGCCAAAATTTTCTAATGAGGTATCTTAGCTAAAAGTACCTATATTTAACTGTTTGGTGGGTGGTTTGTTATTCCTCCTGTATGGTTTGCTTTAGCTTTTGCTACTCAAAGTATTGTTCAAAGCCACTGTTTAGGCTGTTGCCTGCAGCAGCTCCCTGGAGAAGGCTGTTTTATTTGCACATCTTGATCTTGTACATTTGCTCCCTTTTGTGGCTGCATCTGTCATTGCATTCAGTGTGTATTAAAATGTGGTTTAAAATATACAACGTATTCTGAGAAATAACTTTAAAAAGCAATGTGATATTGGAGGGTTAGTACAGTATCTTCTGGGGTTTATGCAAATACCACACGTGGAGAGAAGTTTGGAAGTTGTGCCTTGCATCAGCCTTTCCCAGGAAATACTCATCCATGAAAATGAGTCAGTGTGATGCATGCTAATCCACTTCTGAGGTTTATGACTTCAGCTATTTAAGTTGTCAGTTTGTTTCACTTCGTAATAGCTTTCACAGAGTAGCATTTCACCAAAAGCAGCTTTGTTTATTGTGGATAGGTACTGCTAGGACTCTTTTCAGGGAGGCAGAGCAAAATAGCTATTTCTTCATTGCATAAACAAATTCCTTTAAGTTGTGTTGTTTGAAGGGAATCCAAGTGATGGGTATTTGGACCTTAGAAAGGAGACGTGCTGTTATTGCTCCTGACAGTCACATGCTGGGTAGAAAGTATTTTTCAGGCTTTATTCTGCTTTCATTTATACCTGTGCAACTCCACTGCTTTTATATTAAACTTCTCAAGTAAACGTGGGCAGAATTTGGTTTGGTATCAGATAGCCAAGAATCAAAATACTTTGACTGTCAATACATGTACAAGAAAACTTGTGTACAGCCTCAGATCTAGCAAAGATATTGAAACTAAATAGTTGTAGATGGTTTTCTGAAGGAAAGCAGAACAATTTAAGGATGACTATAAAATGTCCATCCTTCCTACTACAGACAGGGAATGTAGATGATCAGAGTGGGTGGAGAATAGCTGAGCAATTTATGTTGAAGTTCTCAGTATATTTAAGTCATCACCCACATCCGTGGCAGCACTCTGTTTTGTTTTGGTTTATAACCATATTTTGGAATGGAATATTGAGATAAGTAGGAGCATTTCTCTCCTTTCCTCTAATTAGAAGAGCTTTTCTTTATTTTTTTGCTAAATACCAGTTTCAGCTGGGACTATATTAAGCACCACAAAATGTTTCTGTAGATACAAAGGTAAAATATAGAAAGGGCCGTTGTTGATTGAACCCAAGGTTCAATTAACTGTTGTTGATGCTACTAGCTGCATTACTATGTGGGCTAATCTGTATTACAGGCTCAGTAATCAGTTTTGCAAATCTATGATGTTTTGGGCCTTTTTCATGTGAAATAGGAATGCTGGCTGGCAAATGACAACTCAGGAGCATTTTCCTCCTTTTCTGTCTGGTTTGGACCCAGCCTACTAAACAGCTGGAGAATGAGCTATTGATCTCTCTCAAAACAAATAGTCATAGGACAAATTGCCACTGTTGTTGATGGATTTTGGTCAGCTCTGTGTGAAGACTGAAGTGATCTGTCTCAATCAAGATTGAGACCATGTGCTTTCACTGTTCTGTGACACCATTGTGGGAGCTAATTTTGTTCATTCCTTAAAAAAGGCACAAGAAAGGATTGGGAGAGGGGAGTTTTGGTCTAGACACTGTGTTTACTCACAGTGACAGTGTGTGGCTTGCTGCTTTCATGATTGCCAGGTTCATAAGGGAACTTTACTTTCATTTATGCTTTGCAGAAAATATTGCTGTATATAAGAATCCATTTTTCCAGCAGTGGGATTTAACATGCTGCTCAGACCAGCAGAAAGTTATCTTGCTAGCTTTTGAAGAAGTATTACAGTACTGTAGTACTCTCTATTTCTACTGCATTGTACTACTTCTGCATCATATTTACTGCATTTTTTTTTTTTTTGGTTGTGATACTGATTGTTGTTAATAGTTAACAGTATCATTCCATTGGACTTGATCTGAATCTAGGTTAATCCAGCCTGAACCCAATGGAGTTCAGAGTTTAACCATTCAATTTTATACTGTAAGTGAGATTAGGACACAGTAATGTTCCTTTTTAAGCACTGCTCCTGCAAAAGATTGACATATAAATAAAATGACCTATTCAAATAACTGACCGCAGTTTGTTTTAATCTCCTTAATTGGAAAGGGAAAGAGAACAGAATTTTGTTCCTCTTTTTTTTTTTTTTTTTTTTTTTGTAATTGTTTTCTAAGACAAGTACTTAAATGAATTACAATAAACACCCATGTCATGACTTTTCTGCCTTTGGGAGGCCAGTTCCCTGCATGCTGAAAGTGAGACATGTCACGTGGCATTGGTAAAACTCCTGTGCTGAGCGGTCGGTCCCCGCTGCCGTGGCTGGGTGCCATCATGTGGGAGCTGTTTGCTGGCCTCTTCCCTGGGTGCCAGCCAGGGGCTCTGCAGCGGTCAGAGCCTTATCAGATCCTCAAACGTGCAGAAGTGATCCAGGTTAGGCTTGGATGGTGAAGCATATATTGTCAAAGTAGGACATAGCTTATAGTTTTTACAAGTTTTATGCTGGCTGTAGGAGAACAGACTATACTGATCTGAATTTAAGCCTGAATTTAACCTGTCAGTTTTATTTTATCCTATTTGTTTTACAAATAGCAACTATCGGAGTTAGTTTATATTGGTTCTGTGTTCTGTGACATTTGTCTGTGACATTTTTATTCCAATATTGGAAGTTCTTAAAGCCAGACTATACTGATAAACCATTGTCTTACGAATCTCTAGCTTCTTTGCTCTTCTTCTTTCCTAGTTCTGCTAAGACCCGATGAGCAGGGCTCACTCACGAGATGGCTGAGTTATCTGAGCATATCATGCAATGCAGATGGTCTCCTGCTCCTTGTTTCCTTTCTGTAATCCCTCCTGGCACCTGCTCTGGTTGTTAGTATGGTCTTTCCATCCTGCTCCTAGGAAGGAGCAACTGCTGTCAGGGTTCAGATGCACTTGCCCCTGTTTTCTACTCCCAGATGAACCTTGCTCAATCTGCCATCCTCAACACTCTTCTTTCATATGGGTCTTTGAATCAACAGATAACCTAAAAGTGAATATGTTTTCTAAGGATTAGAAAAATTATCATACTCCCTATTAAGTTAGCGCTGGTAATCACAGAATGGCTGAGGTTGGAAGGGACCTCTGGAGATCAAATTTGTAAACCTAAGCAAGATAAGAAAGCTCTTGTGTATTTTCTTGTTTTCTTTAATGAATGTAGAGAAGTCTTTGGGTTTGGGTTAGATTCCTCTAATCCAGGTTCTGCCACACTACCTCTGGGTTACACTTCTTTTCAGCACGGATTTTCCCCTCACTTTCCCCCTATGCAGACCTTAAAATAAGAGATGAAAGATTTTTTTATCTTGGAAACTGCAGTGATTGGTGAGGTTAGGAAAGTTTTCTGCCCATTGATGTCTTAGGATAACTCTGCTGGAGTTCAGAAAAACTGGTTTGCCTCTTTGTCCCATCTAAACAAATAACCATCCAAGTTTAACAGCTCTGTTTTTGTCTGGACACAGGACTAAACATTTCCTGTGCTATGGGTTCAGCTCGCTGCGGAAGCCAAAAATACAGGACAAAAGGCATGTAACTGCCATACTTTCTGATCACATGCTCTGTGTTTATGATGTGGTAGCAGGCAGAAAAATGACTTTTTGCCAGGTAGTTGTTGTTTTAATAGTAGTAGTGAGATAAAGCCTTTTTTCCTTTTTAATCAATTTGGTGCTTGAGAAAGTAATAGAGGAGATGACAGAGAGGGGGGATCTCATGCAGGTTGATAACAGTATTTGTTTACATCTTATGAAAGAGAATTTTAGTTTTGATTTGTTCTTTCTGTAAATGTTTTTCCATAAATCCTAATTCTATAGGAATAGGACTAATAGGACCGAAATATTTGAGCTGCTTTCAAATCAATATGAACTGGTAAAACCTGATCCTGTAGCAGGAAGGCAAAAGGCTTTATGCCAGTATGTGGTCGAATGAGGAAGCAAATTAAGAGGCCTTTAAGAAAACTGTTTTCGTTGAATTTAGGTATATTCTGAAAAATATCTCTCAAGCTTTTCCTCACTGGTTTTTAGACTAGTGCTGAATGTAACTGTAACCGTGAAGAAAAAGAAGAGTTATTGAATGGGAAACACGCACTGTGGTTTATGGTTTTGCTGCAGGCTATGCAGGCCAGTTTTGCTAGTTAACCCTTGGGTTGCTTGCTGAGGTGGCTCAGGCAGCTTCTGCCCTCTCTGGTGGCGCTGGTCGTTTCTGCACCATCCAGCAGCTCTGCCAAAGATGAGGATTTTCTGTAATTGCACTCTTTAAAGTGTTCCTCAGAATGATACGATTGAACTTTGAAGCCCAGTTTGTAACTGAAGTTATAAACACTAGATGAGCTTTGAGAATTTAAACGGATGCCGCGTTCAAATGTGCATTGTAAAGCATTTAGAAGACATGCTTTTGGAGCAGAAAAGTCAAACCTTTGATGTACTGGTGGTGTTTGACTTGCAGTTATGTGTGTCATAATTCCCTCTCGGTGTTTTGCTTTTGCATATCCTTCTTGTGAGGAATGATGTATAAAATGTTCTTCAGAGGCCCCAAGATTTTGCTTCCTTTGTGTCTTCTCTTTGTGTCAACAGTGTGACAGATAATGCAAGCCATAGGCGTATGCTAACGCCTAGAACGCCTGGGCCCAAGTGGCTTTTCTCTTTTTAAATGTCACATGGAGTAAGAATCACTTAATTCTCATTGCTTTGTCCAGATGTGTAGTATGAATGTGAAAGGAGAACAAATGTTATGTGCTGTCAGAGAAGACACATGAAGGACTTTTTCCTGATGGACCCTTTCAGGGTTGGTCTGCACACACTTGGCACAATACGAGTCTGTTTTTTTGTTTTGTTTTGTTTTCAGTGCAAATATTGGGTTGAACTTTTGTTAATAGTAAAAAGTAAGTGTCCATTTTAAATACAACATAAAATGGAGATCTGTCACAAATATAAAGAAATCCTTTGTGTTTTTGTTGCGTTTTTGTTGCTCTTGAGTACCTCTCTAACTCTGGTGTTTTCTAATACCAACTAACTTTCTTAATTAATGTTTAGTTTTCTTGGGCTACTTTTAGTTATTGAGGAGCGAGAATGGGGTTCTTCCTTAGGACAACTTAAAGGTGCTTTTGAAACGTGCTCTGAATTCCCTTGAAGGGGGAGTTCCTCATTCTCCACTGACTACTGAGAAAGACTAGTCTTCCTAGTTGTTTTGATGGTCACTCAGGTATTTCCTATCCCAGCAGAAAACAGGAATTAGAACTAAAAATAATAACAATTATGAATCTAGTTCCAGCATATAAGGGATCTTCACCCCTTGGACCTCTTCCTAGAACCTTTTGCTAAAAGCACTGCATGTCTCCCTAAAGCTAATAAGGCCTTTCCTCCTGAAGAGAGAAGTGATGGCTGTGCAATAGAGAGAGGTTGCAAGTGGTGGGTGATAGAGAAGACAGTATGGTGACTTACTGAAAGAGGGATTCAGAAAGTAATTTTAATGCAATTCTGCTCTACAGAGAGAAAGGAATAAAAGGGAAGTGAAAATGAAACTTAGCCAGTGGAGTATGGTTTGTGAAGTAATGAAGTACAGACAAGAACTTGTGAAGGCGTCCAATGGAGGAGGTGACACATGAGAAACTTAGCCTGTGGTTTCCTATTTGGTTGTAATACAACATGCATAGCCCCTAATCTGCCCTTACCCTACTTCTGTCTGTTCATTCTCACTTCTTTGGCACCACTGAGGATTTATACCACTAAGGATTTAGCAGTTAAGAGGGGAGGACAGACTGAAAAAGAGCATCTGTTTGATAGGATTATTTTTTTTTTTTGTAAAAACAAATAGATGGAGCATGCCAGGATACCACTGGCACAAAGCAGAGACAGGGGATATGGACTGTTTAAATTAAGATTTAAGCCACAGAAATGGTCATGGAACCACAGCCTTAAATGCAGATGCAAAAGGTTTACTAAAAGGTTGCACAATCTTTCTTTTTTTTTTTTTCTCCCCAGTTGCACTTGTTCAGTCATATCTATTTGTATTTCATTTGTATAGTGCCTACCCCTGTAGAATCCTGAACCATGGTGAGCCCTTGAATTACTTCCCAAGGTGTTTTTTGTTGTTGTTGTTTTAAAACAAAGTCAAAACAGCACTTTCCCCACCCAAACTTAAAAATAATTCTTCACTAATTTGAAACTTAGCAGCAAAAATGAGAATGAGCAACATTTCCAGTGACCTAGAGGGCAATAGGATTTTGCTTATAAATAAAGGAAACTTTCTTCCATTTGTTTCTTCCTCCATAATATGTAAAACTCTTGTAGGCCAGGCTGCGGCCTCTACTTGCATCTATGCAGTTCCAAAAAAAATCTTTATGCATAAAGAATAATAAAGAATAAAAACAACCACCTTTATTCTTTATTCTTGATAGCTCGCAGGGATGTTTTCAAGGACAGAATTTGGCCTACTGGTAGAAATGTAGCTGTTCTACAGTGGTGCAGATTAGACATGACACTGACCTTTCAACATTAAAAAGTGAAAAGCAAGAAAAACTTACTCATTTGAAGAGCATATACATCTCTGAACTAGGAGCAAATTTTGAGTAAGCAAATGCTAGTTTGTATGTGTTTCTATTTTAAAGTAGAATAGCCCTTTATTTAAGGAATATAGTCTCCCTCCCAAATATACTCTAAACAGGTTACTTTCTATCCAATTTTGGCCAAGCTAAATGACAGGTATAAATCAGTGCTTCTGGTGTAGTCTGAATTTTACTTTCTATGTAGGTAACAAAGATTTCCTTTATTTTTTCCCTTCAGCTTTCTTTTCATTTTCTAACTTAAAATACCATGCTATCTGTTTCTGTGTTCTGTTGTTGGTATTACTGTATTCTTGGGCAATAAATAGTCCACTCTAGAATCTGCCCCTGCCCCCCCCCCCAATCTAAACAGTCTTTTCAAATAAAATGAGAAGAGTTGGGGGGGGGCACCTATTGCTGTTCCGATAAGTTTAAATGTTACCCTTTTATAGAAAGTCATGAGAGCCTGCTTTCACATTTTGAATTGTAAGCAGTGTTAGCACCTCCAGAGATGCCAGAAGAAAGTGAAGCACAGCTGGATGTGATAACTGAATGGTGTCTGACATTTAACGCTGTGCTGCAGCTCAGCCACCTTTAGACATATCAGAGTCATTTCTCATGCTGTGAAAATACACCATGCTGTTGAGCGTATTGAGAGAAAGTTCTTAATACACAGCGGTATCTTAAAATTCAAAGACTTTTTAAAACTCGGGGTTTTGACATTGTGATAAACTGATATTGCAGGATAAGAATCTTCAAAATTTCTTTAAAAAATCAAGGAAAGAATAAAACCAGCTATTTTTATCAAGGCTAAAACAGATTTTTCTTTCCCGTTCCCTAGCACCTCCTGGATCTACAGCAGCAAGTAGCCTAACGCTACTTCTAAAGCTATGCTTGCATCAGTTGCCAATGCTAGTGCACAAACAAAGATAGACTGTTTTGGTAAGACAAGGCTCCATTGAAGTTATTGCTAATAAGCAAAACAGCTCTGTTCACTTCAGTCCCATTCAAAACATAGGAAAAGAATCAATCTTTGCCAAACTTGAAAGGCTGAAACTATTACAGAGGATAAAAATGATTTACTTCAAGTGGGTGTAAAACATATTTTCAAAATAAACACTGAAACCGCACTTCACTCTTACCACATATATTAATCGTATTCTGTGTGGGCATGAAAAACAGAAAGTGTTCAACTTTGTATTTCTTCATTCTATAAATGCAGGTTTGTTCTAACGCTAACTAGCATTTCATATAAACAGTGTTTCGTAAGTACCAGCTTAAATGCCAGATACAGTGTGCCTCCTCAATGTGAGGTGTCATTCCATTGTAGCTTAGTTTACTTTTAGCAGAACAGCTTACCTCTTTTAGTATTTTTCTAATATTAAAAAAATAAAACAAAGTAGCCATAGATGGGGTTTATTTCACTGTTCCTTCTTAAATTGTTGTGCCTTCACTGCCTTAAATAGAAGCTTACACTAATCATTGCAACATTGGAAAAGCTGCAGTAGTTTTTCATATTTCTGTTACAAACTGTTTTCCTAGTTTAGTGTTGGAGTTCTTGGTGCTAGATGGATGGTTCTTTGTTTTTTAAGCATGGTTTCAGCATGTACCAGATGATAAATTATAACAAAATCCCGAGCATCCTGAAATAAGCTATCAATAACATTATTAGGTCTCATAAACAGTCCTGGCCGTTTTGTGATGTAGACTGCTGTTGAAACTATATTGACTTTTGGAATGTGTAGGCACCAGCTGAGGAAGGAAGATTAGACTTGCTTTCATTGACTTTCATGAAAGTCTGTATACGTGCATAATTCTGAACACTGTAAAGAAAAGGACCAGGGTTGTAATGCTGTATGTGAGTGCCTAAAGGTCTGAGCCCCTGCAAAATGTCTGTGCTTATGCTAGGACTTTTAGCAGCATAACTGGATTGATCAGGGACCCCTATCTCTAATCAAAATAGTTTGGTAATAAATTTTGACATGAAACAATTCCTAGTAAGCTTGTTTAGGATCACATGGTGAAACCGTAGATTGAATTTTTCAAATGGTGGCTTCCCCTTCAAACCAAGGAAGCATGTTGAGTCATGAAGTTAGGTTTTTCTTGTGGCCTGATGGTAACTCACTTTTAATTTCTGAGAAGGATCACTCTAGTAATGTGATGTATTTCTGTGAAGAGTCACTCTAGTGATGTCAGATAGTTGAGCTCAATTTTCACATGCTGCTACAGGTAGATTAGTGTCCTCCAGTCATAAAATGAGGACATTCTCCAGCTTCTCTTTTGCATGTGCATTATTTCTCTGATGGTATCTTTGAGCACTGGCTCTTCCTGCTCCATGCCAGTCCGTGTAAAAGACAAACATTTGGGTCTGTCCTTGCTGGCACATGGTGGAGCTCTGCTTAGCTTTTTAAACTGCAAATCAAATTAAGAGAAGTTGCCTAAGAATACATGTATTTCAGTGGGAATGAGCCTGTCCCCTCTACCCTAGGCAGATCTACCCTGGTCCTGACCTGCCTGCTCCCGTGAGCTGAGGCTGCTTGGGGCACTGCTGCAGCCATTGCCAGTTGAGCTCTTCTCTGCTGTTCTTTGGTCTGAGATGCTGCCAGCATCCTCACCCTGCCTTTCTGTCTTTGACAGGCACCTAATCTCTTTGATCTGCTGTGGATTAGCTACATTGCTAAAGAACAAGTAGTGTTCTTTTATTGCAAAAGAACAAAACAGAGTGCAGTAGGTTTTCTTTGAAGTCAGTACGAACCTTGGGGTTTATATCATTTTGTTATGACTTCTCTAATCCTGTAACTCCTGACTAAATTAGTTCTCATTCAGTTAAAGCCCATGCAGCTTTGCTAGTTTCCCTTTACAACAGCTCTGTTGCTGAGGCAGTGATGGCAGGGCTGTGGTTGTGTGTTTTTTTTTGTTTTGTTTTGTTTTCCCCCCTTTTCCCTTTCTTAGCTTAAATAGTGCATTAGTAACGTCTCTGATTTAAGACATTTCTTTTGGTACCACTATGCAGTATTGAGATCTGCATCCAAATTTGAAGTGTTCCTGTCATATTTAGTATATTGTTTTAGAGATTCCTGTGATGGAGCATGTTAAAGAACACTCAGTCTAAGGAAATCCAGCTCCTCAACTTTGCAACAGTGGTTTTTAGAGATGTCCTTTCCACCATCAAACCCTTTCCTCTTTGCATGGAGATATTCAGTAAAGAAAGAACTGGACAGGTGGTCAGCTCTACTTGTGCAGTCAACTCTCATTCACGTGATCTAAGATTACTTGTGGCAGATGCAAACACGCTCAAGTTGGGTCCTTGCAGACTCTCTTTAGATCCAGCAGGGTTTATTTACTCAGGCTCAGTGCCAAATGTACACAACCATACTGCTCCCAGGCCAGCTGGGATCTGCTGTTTTGGCATGGAGTCCAAGGTAATAAAGCCTGCCAAGCATGAAGTGTGCAGACCTGGGTCCAGCATTGTGCTCTCAAAACCAGGAGCTCTAGAAATGAGTTGCAGATATCTGACCATATGGGTCAGCTTGGGACCATCAGGGCTCATTAGATCAAACGTAGTTTCAGCCCTATTAAACTTGAGTTTGCTTCTGTGAGTGGTGGGATTTTTTTAGGGTTTGTTTTTTGTTGTTTTTATTGTTGTTTTTTGGTGTTTAACTCTCCAGCACTCCGAATTCTGGGTAAACTTACTAGCTTGGTCAGCCCCAGGCTCAAATGACATTTTCTGCTTATGCAGTATGGCATGTAATGAGCTTCTTGGAACCCAGACTGCAGAGATACTGAGCGTGCTTAGCAGGAACCAGCTCAGGGCTAGCATTGACTCAGAGCTACTAGACTCCGATGATCCCAGATTTACTTTAGTTTTCTGGGCTGTGATTCCCAGCATGTTTTGTAGTGAAACAATATACAGGTGTTTCCATTATCTGCCTTCTCGCAACCCATATGAGCCAGGGTAGTGGAGAGGTAACCATTACACCCAAAGCATGGAGTACTGAATGGGTGCTGCTAGTTAGAGCTCATGTTTTGGTTTCATGGAGTAAAACACAGTCATACATATGATGAGACTATACTTTTAACAATTCCTGTTGTCATAAAGGTAGTTGGCTTTTCTGTTTGGATATGAAAATACCCTCTGGAAGAACTGCAGTGTGCTTTGAGTAAATCAAAGTAATTTTAAGAAGATAAGCTTGATAGTTGGTGAATTGTTAGAGTACTTCAAATTAAATGGATTTTCTCGCAAAATTCGCAAATGCCTGCTTCTGCAGTGCTTGCAGAGTGTTACCTTTTCCAAGCAAAGGGTCATACAGCTCTTCTGTGATTTTTTTTTTTTTTTTTTTTTTTTAATATGTAGGTGCAGCTGGGACAAGCGGATATAAAATGCCCGATCACAGAGTGCAGCGAACACCTGGATGAAACAACTGTCCTCTATAATCTGCCCCATGATGACATCATCAAGTATAAATATTTCCTGGAACTCAGCCGTATTGACTCCAGCACCAAGCCATGTCCTCAGTGCAAGCACTTTACTACCTTCCGGAGGAGAGGCCACATTCCTACCCCTGCCAAATTGGAGAACAAATACAAAGTGAGCATGCTTGCCAGAGCTATGGATTAGGTAGCACGGCAAAAGTAGGTCAGCATTTGGTGGGCATTAAATGGGCTGTGGGCATTAAATGGGCTTTCTTCCATTACTGAGGCCTAAAGTAAGCTGTGATTAAGAATAAGAATCTGTAGTATGAATCGTTGATTAACTAGTTAATTCATTTCTGATAATTCAAATAGTTGAACTTTAGTCCTTCTTTCCTGTGGCAGGCCAAAATTGTGCCACTTGCCCATTTGAAATTAGAGTGGCAGTATTTTCTTTCCTCTTTGAGATGCAGACAATACAGTCATGATTAGAAGAGACTGGGGAAGGGGAATTGTCACCATAACTGATAATTTTAGACACGCAACTCCAGCAAAGAAAAGCTTTCCCTGAAACTGCAAGTAAATGAGTTCTGGGTGTTTTTGTGTTAGGAGATACCCTCTTAGCTTACTCCTTCCTTAAAATAGAGCTGTTGTCTGTCTCGCTCTTTGGTTTGGCTCTTCAGTCTCTTACTATAGGTTAAACGTTACTGTAGTCTTATGACTCACAGCACAGAAAACTTGAGAAAGAGCAAGAAAACCTTTTCACAGCCTTTCTTGTAGTATAAGATTTGCTTATATTGTGATTTCAATTAAAGACAAAATGCTCAAGAGGTTACAGACAGAAGAAGCTTTGAACTCCTGGAGGTCCATCTCAGTGGCAAACAGGTTCTGTCTGCAACATCATGCTCTTCCTGCACAGTCAGAGAGTGAGTCATTTAGCCCCTTCTTTATGCATTTTGATTCCTGTTTCAAGGGTCTGTGTTAGTTTTCTATCCAGTTATTAGATCTGTTGTAGTTAATTTCATTACTGAGCTGGTCTTCCCTTGATAAACCAGTTTTCCTCAATAGGAGTTTAGATGATTATTTAGATAGCCCTAATTAGAGCATAAGATTCAGCCCTGTACAGAGATTAAAAGGTAGAAGGCTGTGTATCCAGTGGAGCTGAAACCTTGGTGGAGCTAATCCTGAGTTACGAGGTTCTTATGTATCTGTACAATGTATGAATTACGTGCAAGCAGACGCAAAGTCTGTTGGACTTCCTGTTGTGGATTTTTGGCCTCTTACACAGAGCTGGAGAAACTCCAAATTGCAGGTAAAATTCCCTCTGCCTGCAGCCATTCTCCTTCATCCATTCACTCAGCGTTCCCTCAGATATAGACAGGATGTATGGTCTGTGGTAGGCGAATTGTTGTAATAGGTCTGCTACAGCCCCTCTTAAGGTGTCAGAGGCTGTTACTGTCATGTTGATATCTGTCACAGGTTGTGCAGCTGTTGTGTAATGGGCATGCCAACTCTGAGTATTTTTATATGTTCTTCTAGTCCAAAAAATGGCTCATTCTTCCCAGCAGCGCAAAGAAGGAATTTCAGGCTCTGTCTGGTGTGTTAACTAGAACAGGCCAGAAGAAGTTTTCTGGTCCTGTGGTGAAATGTTGTGTCTCTTATCCACAGAGCTAGAGTTTCCTCCTGGGAACAGAGGATGGCAAAATGTGTCCTTTGAGCTGTGCCTAGGTGTTGTCTAGAAGAACGTCTACTTGACTTTAGTCAAAAGTATAATTAAGAATGTGCTGACAGACAGTAAGGATGCTCATAGGCCAGGGCTTCAGCCTGCTTCCTGGACCTATGTTGTTTACTAGCACAGATGCAGTTTTAGTGACTAATTTTAAGCTCAGCCCAGGGAAGAGTTTTGCAGCTGGGATGAGGTTCAAAAAAAAGTCTTTATATGAGATTGTATATATGTGAATAATTACATACACAGATTCCTGTTGACCATTATTATCTCATAGTTTTTGTATATTCTCACCTGATTTCTTTTACAGTGTCTTGCCTGTGTCTTGAATTATAAGATCTTTGGGGAGTAAAGACTCATTTTCTTCTGCAAATAGCATAGGAGTGGCCTAATTGGAGACTGAGAGACTTGCATATTTACATGCAAGTAATAAAAATAATAATTGCATCAGAGGAATTCTGAACTGAAGCATCAACACTGAAAGAAAAACTGAGTCATATATGGGAAAGTGTACACAGAAGCATCCTAGCAGGATCATTGTATAGAAGGACTCAGTGCCAGTACCCTTGCTCTTCTGTACACTGTAACACAAAAACACTTGTTTCAAATCCAAGAGTACATTTGAACAGGTATTTTAAAAATGTGATTAATGGTACTCCAGCAATCGATACACTATTGTAAATTTTACAAATATCTCTTCTACCTCTTTGAATTCAGATTTTAAGTTTATTAGCTTGATTAATTTTCCTTGCTATAGCTGTTTTATGCCATCTAAACTGATGTAAGGCTAGCAGTTCAGTTTTCTAATGTTGCTTTCCATTTTTAAAATCAAAGTCTTGCTGTGCTGAGCCTAGAAAGTTAGCCAGTGCATATTAGTTGGGAGAGAAGGAGGGAAAAGAAGGGGAAGTTGTAACCTTGCTATCCAAACCTTCCATCTCCTATTAGTACCACTTAGTACAGCACAATACAGTTGTGTAACTACCTAGCTTCCTACATGAAGTATTCATGTTACAAATGGATCCAGCTTTAAGTAAGGGAATAGTCTTCCCTCAATCTTATGGTCTAAATTGGGAGTGTAAGACTTGGTCATTGGTAAAATCCTAATAAACCTTTGGTCAAAGCTGGTATGCCCAAGTGTATACTTGGGCATACGAAGTGGGCAAAAGTTTTGAAAATTAGTGGTTCAGATTGTACACATGGAGCAAATACTGGTTTCACTAGAGTGAGTGACTATGCATTTCCTTGTTCTGTGAGATTTTTTTCTTCTGTATTGTTTTTGTTTGTTTTCTCCAAGCCCTGGGTTTCACCTATTTTCACATTGGCTCTCTGACCTGCCATGAAGAAACAATTCTTGATTCTTGGGCAACATTTCTGCCTTATCAGCTTGTGAGGTTTCTAATAAAGTTGTTTTCTTCACTTCAGTCAAGAGAGACACATCATATACAAAAATACAAGAAAATCCTAATTTGAGTGCTTAGCTCCTGAAATGTAATTGTTTCTTCAATGCAGTTTTTATTTAAACTACCTTTTTCAGTATTGAAGAGTTTCTCAAACATGTTGCTCTAGAAATGATAGAAAACTGTACCTGCGAAGATGCTGTGATAGAACGGACCTGTGTAGTTTATGTCAATGAGTTTCACCTTTTTTGGATCAGATTTTACCCTTGAGCTGAGGATATCTTCATGGTTGAGGCTACTCGTCACTCCAGTCTGCCTTAAACCTGGACTGCTCTGAGCACAGTGGTTTTGCCCTGCTCCCCCTCTTTGCTCTGGGCTGTTCATTCCTTCCCACTTGCTTTTTGCTCATGTGGATGTTTTGGTATCACATTGGAGGCTGGATGAAAGATCAGCTCCGATGGGAAACAATATTTGTTTGTTCTGGTGTTGCTTATTTTCAGCTGGTACGAGAGAGGGGATGAGCTGGTGACAAGGAGGAGGCAGCTGTTTTGGCAGGAGCCCATATTTATTTTGGAATAAAGGGACTGTGTAACCATAGCTAGAGATTGTAATTTATGTAATCAGTTAGCTGCACAATTAATTCAGCCATTCTAGTATGTAGCTAATATTCCATTAAGCGGTAGAAAATCCCATTAATCTTCCTGTGGCTTCAGGTTCTCAGAATATTTTGGATGTGAAGTCAGTTTTGCTAACGTCATGTCACAACGAGCAGTGTTATGTGTTGTTGTTACCTACCAATTTTGAAAGGTCTTTTTCTGGGAGGTGAGGAAAATGATAGTTAGACTCTTTACTGAAAACTATTCTATCTAAGACGATGGAAAATGTTAGCCCCAAAGGTCAGTATTTCAGAAGGCGGAGAAGCAGAAGGGTTAGTATGAGAGGCTGTGCAATCTTTTCTATTTCAAGGGAAACTGACTTCCAGATGGCATAAAAGTTTGTGTATATATCCTCTCAATTCTGATTGACTGAAATGAAAGTCATAAAGGAAATGGAAAATGTTTGTGTGAGAAAAATGTATATGAAAAAAACACTAGATTTTTTTTCTTTTTCAGTTGTAGTTTGTCTGCTTTGCTGGACAATGATATTTTTGCTGCTTTAAGTTGCATGAAAATAGCATTTCTGTGTCCGTGTTATGATGATTTCATGCACTGATGCCGAAGCATAAAGCAGATCATGTTTGATTTTTCAGAAAAGCAGAGGAGGAATGGAGTAAGAATCTGACAGACTGCCATAATTGCCCTGTTGTGTTCCTGCTTAAACATGTGCCTTGATGTCACGCTCTGAATCCAAGTTCGGATAGGTTTGGGGGGTTGTCTTGCAGTCACTAGGTCCAAGAAAAATAAGGTTAATAGTACTTAAAGGGACATACATTTTTTTTGCCTACTTAATGTATGTTCAAATGAAACATACATTAGAACAACACATAGAACAGCAGAGTGGAGTCAAGTGGCCCGTTCAAAATTTAAAACTGCCTACTAATTCAGTTTTGTGGAAGGTGCTATCAGGGGTGGAAAGTGGAAAAGGCAACTAGGATCTCCAAACTTTGTAACAGACACAGTTCCCATTAGTTTACTTCAGTTAATCAGGGCCTCTCATGATAATAAATGATAGTTTGAGTTCATGTGATTATAGTCTCGTCCCATATTTCAGCCTCTTCTAAGTAATGAAAGTATTTGGAAACATTCAATGTCAATGTGCAGGTATAAGCTTAAAAATACATATCCCTGTGGCTGCTATATTTCTTTTGATTCTCTATATGCTATAATAGAAAGATAGAGCCTGAAATGAATTTGTGTCAGGAAGAAAAAAGTACTGCTCTTGCTTTAAATTATGTCGGCATTTTGTTTAAATAAGGAGTTTTAGTTTTCAGCTTTTCAGACCTGTTGGCTTGGGTTTACGTTTTTTAACATTTATTTTCAGTCTTAAATGTCTGAGTATTGCAACTGCTAAAACTGTCAGGCTGTCGAACACTCAGCTGTGGCTGCAAGCTCCATCGTTGCCTGAGGCATTACAAACACCGAGCAGTATAATGTGATGCCTGCTATATGCCTTCCCAGCAGTAGTCACCGTGACATATATTATTGAAAAGCATAAGTTCTAAGCTCTAAAACAAGTTACTGGGGATATTGGGTAGAATAATAAGCTAGTGATCGAAGCTATCTGTTGTGTTTATTGGTTTCTAAGGGATAATGGAAACATAAATCAGTGTTCTGAGTGGATTGGGTTAGTAGCAATAAATATGCTATTCTTCAGGTTCTTCGGAGTGGGAATTTTCCTGTTTCTTGTTAAGCTGTTTTATTAGGAGAATTCAGCTGGTAAGCAGAGATGCAGGATAGGACATTTCCTTTTGTTTAGCATCTGGGCACTGAGACACTCCTACAGAGACTTAATTCTGTCAGACCTGATGCTGCTTTCTGTAGAATCTCTTCTAAGAAAAGTATTAGCACGACTAGAAGAGGATAGGGGTTTGGGGGTTCTGTTTTTGTTTGTTTGTTTTTTAATGAAAGTGTAAACATAAGGATCTCTACACTCTTACTATCTTTTTGAAAAATTGTATTCGAAGAGTATTTAACCCTGAACACCAATTCAGTGAACTTACAGCTCTGAGGATTGTCCTCTTAAAATCTGTAAGATTTGTTCAAAATTTTCACCTGGTTCCTAAAAGTCTTTAGTTAATCTACATTGAACTGTATGTATGGATTATTTTATTCTATCAAATATAAAATCAAAGGGTTAGGAGTGATAAATTTCTTTTGCAGGTCTAAGACAGTATGTAAAACTCTTCTAAAGGAGAGAGAAGCTGAAGAGCCGTTAACTTCCACTGAAGCGTGTTTGGAAGTACTTAAATCACTTCTAAAACTGGAATTTTAACTCCTTTGTAATTTAGGTAACAGGAAAAATATTGCATATTTTTATGGTATCAAAAACTTGTCCATTTCTTAAATTTAGGAGCTACCAGTAGACCACCAGATCAGAGAAAGAGTACTGATTGCATTTTGTATTGCTTTTCTTTCTTCATTATCTTGGGCTTTGAAATTTGGTCAGAAATTATTGTGTTCTCATGTAAAAGTAATAATGTTTGCAACCCATGTATTGCAGCTTTAATGTGCTGCTTCAAAGCAAACAAGTTTTATTTTGTTCTTAAATATTGTGGAATCTGTCCTGTTTTTGTACTGCCTACCTAGGTCTTCTGTAAGTCTTTGCATTGACAGGAAGCATGTGATAAATGTAATTTTCTTCTAAGCATATCTTACCGTGGTAGCAGAACTGTCACTGTGTAGCTATGGAAAGCAGTAAGTGATACTTGCACAGGATACAGGATATCAGAATTTCATCCACTTTAACTTTATGCTTTCTTTGAGTCCGTTTGATATGAAGGAAATTTTGTCCGTTTTCTAATTCTTAAATGCACATGAAAGATCAGCACATCATATAGTCCATTGTTTAAAGGTAGTGCTGTTTAACCTAGTATTTTACACAGACAAAAATGCTTCACATACTGCAAACAAGGCTACAATTGTTAGACACTGCTGCAGAGCAAAAACATTTGCTTTGTACAGATGAAGTTAAAGACAGCTACTGAAAAAATGGGTCATGCAGAGTCATAAAAATAGTCAAGCTTGAACCATTGTGTCAATTAGACCTTTGATGTGCAAAAAAATAAATACTACCTATACGTTTAGCACTTGAGAAACAGCATTAAGGGTAGCAGAAAGCTTCGTCACTCAGTCATGCATTAGAGATCAAATCAGCTTTGTATTAACATGCTAGTAGTAACGGATGTAGGAACTGCACATATAAATAATAATTTTGGCTATTCTCCAGCAAAATACTTCAGGGAGCTCAGAGCGCCTACTTTGGCATCTAAATGGAGCTGAGGCAGAGCAGAGCCAGTCAGTGTGTCTGAGCTGAGACGATGGTAATGTGTGGGAAGAGAGAACTTGTTTTGAGAAATTTGTTTTGGGGGCTTTGCATATGACTACACCCTAGGATGTAGTTTCCTGAACAGCACCCCCACCCCATGTGTTGCCAGCACAAACATTTCTGTGGTTAGGTGGTAAACCAGATATGGGAACAGATACAGCTGAAAAGCTTTCTTTGGTTGGTTGAATTCCCTGATCCAGTTCGTTGGCCGGGACGAAGCAAGGGCAGTGCAAGATGGAGGCTGAAGCTGGAGATGGCGGAAAGGGCTCAGCAGTTGCTTAAGAAATTTGTCTTTCCCTTTCTTCCCCCACTTTCACAGCTGGCCTTAAAAAATTCTGCTGCCAAACGCAGCTGAAGTTTAGATGTGCCTCTATGTAATGAGGCTAATAGTTCTTGCCTTATTTAGTTACGATCTAGGTATGAGGCCTGTCTTTTACTAGATGGCACCTGGAACCTGCCCAGATTTCTTAAGACTTCTACAGGCATAGCAGCTACAGTAGCTTTTTTCAAAAAGAAAAAAAAAAAAAATCCAGGCTCTGGAAGAAGAGATAATGATGATGGTACTTGTGTTTTACATAGTGATTTGAAGCCAAAGGAGTGGGAAGAATAGATTCTTTCTCCATTTAAGGAGCTTAGCTTGCATTTTCTGCCATTAGGTGTGGTTTTTAGCAAGTGGACTGAGCTTGGCACATCCTCTGCTCACCCTTATGTAATTGAGAGAAATAGAGCAGGCGCTTGACTCTAAGGTGGTGGTTGGGGCACTTGGCTGAGAAGCAGGAAGACCCTTGTTCTTGGTCCCTTTTCCCAGGTCTGTTTGTAATATAAGTTTCATAAAGCATTCTGGACTTCCTAGATTTCCTTCAGAAGACCGGATGCTGCCTGGTAACAACCTAGGGAGTGCTGTTTATGACTGGAAGAAAGAGAGCAACAAATTGAAAATTGGCTGCTAAGTTTTAGGTGGTATCACATGTGTATCAGGGGGCACCTAAATATGTTTTCTGGATTTTGCCTTTTGGCATATGAGCCACCCAGTGAATTCAGTAAACAGTTCCTATGTTTAAAACAAACTACTTGTGTTTTGTATGACTGAGGCTGTTGTTGGCTTTAGCAATTAATTCTTCAGCTTCTCTTACTTAAAATGAAAAAACAATGTTAGCTTCCATGATCACTTGTATTTTTTAAGCCATTTTAGACCTTTATTGCTGTGTGGTTACTGTCTTAATTTAAGAGTGGTATTTTTCAGATGGGTTTTCTAGTTAAGTCAGAGCACAGCTTGCAAATGTGTGGTGTTTTCTCATTTACACAGATCCAGTGTCCATCTTGCCAATTTGTCTGGTGTTTTAAGTGCCACTCTCCCTGGCATGAAGGTGTTAACTGTAAAGAGTACAAAAAGGGAGACAAGCTGTTGCGTCACTGGGCCAACGAAATTGAGCACGGGCAAAGGAATGCCCAGAAGTGTCCAAAATGCAAGGTAAGTTACTTTCTGTTGGCTCGCAGGTAGTCTTTTCAAACCGTTTTTAAATATTTATCCAAAGTAAATACCTGTAGCTTCCATTCTGGATTTAAAAATCACACTTGCTGTGCAGATTCTCATCTCTGGCCCACCAAGAAAAGAATCAAATATTTTACTTAGCAATTCCTGAAATGATTCTGCAGACCCCTTGCACTTAAAATAAACATTATGGAAATTCTAAGAAAAGGCTCCATTTTATACTCATAATGTATGTATGTTACAGTCCAAATTATTCCTGAAATAAAGCTTTAAAGAAATATAATGCCTTCTGTCTTTTTTTTTTTTTTCCAAAAATCTTGAGTGAATTTGGTAGCTGAATAACGCAGAAAGTACTCTGTTGGCAAGTTAACTAGAAGAGACTTTAAGATTAGGCAAAAATAGAAAAGCTTCTTAGGATTAAATATCAGTCCTTCACAAGTCTTTCTCATAAATTAGTTTAATTTCAACAGATGGAAGAAACTGTGTCCTCCACCCTAAAACCCATTATTTTCTTCCAGCATAGGCACTATTTCCCACTAGTCGAACGAGACTGGACAGCCAAGCATGCCCGCGCAGGCACATCCTGCTGGCTGCCCTTAATGAAGGTGGCCGTTAGGTTTGTTCACTAGTTTTTCTACAGCAGTCGTCTCTAGCTGCTGAGAGGATAGTAAGTCACAACCCTGAGAGCACCATGGTGGGGGGGAACTGTGGCTTTTTGAAAGGGAGTATCTAATTTGAACCTATCTATTGCTCTACATCTACTTCAAGGAGAGGACACAGTAAGAAAACTGAAGCCTTTAATAGGAAATAAATATTGAACGGGAAGATTTATTTTTTAAAGTATAACGTGTACTTTTGTCACGCTTCAAACCTTGTCCTGTGCAAGTAAGAGAATGTTTATCAGTTTACTAAGTATCTTATTCCGGTCATGGGGAAAGAAATGCCTGTGATGCTGTAGCTTGAAATTGAAAGATTTCAAAACATTAACAAAAATTCCTAAAGCTCTGAAATGAGCAGTCATTTGTTTACCCTTCCTCCCATGTACACGTGACATTCAAGCAGAATTTTAACAGCTTGCCATTTGGTAAGAGTTGATAGGTTTGAGCCAGTTCTAAAATGTTCACTTTCTGGGAAGTCTTTACAGTAAAATCCTTTTACAAGCTTTGTTCCCTTTGGAGTGGGAAGAAGCATCTGTTTGTTTTTAATTCTTTGACTTGTATCCAGATTCAGATTTTATGACAATGTGAATGATGTAACTATGGAAATAAGCAGATAATGATAAGCAGCAGTTGGACTTGTCAAAAATAAAAGGAGAAAAAAAGAGAAAAAAAAAAAGGCGCTAAGCCAAAAAGTATGAATGTGGAAAAGCAGGGAAAAGAGCCTTTCTAGCAGGAAAAAGAGAGGTGCAAGCAGGAAAGAGAAAGGAACAAAGTTACAAAACTTAATGTGTTTAATACATTTTAAAGAAATGATCTGACTTTCCGAAACATGAAGTGTACAACTGTTTTCACTGGCTTTGAAAGAAAAGCCTGGACACTCAAAACTTCTGCACTCGCTAATTCTGAGTCCTGAAGTTGGGTGAGTTCAGCTATTAATTCCAAAAAAGACTTTAGTTTGTTGTTGTTTTTTTTGTTTGTTTTTTGTTTTTTTTAATTTAAAAGAAAATAGAACCTCCTGCATGGTGGGAGGCACTATGGAAAGTTATGAAACTAGCACTGAAAAAGAACCTTTGTTAACAAGTCCTTTTTTGTAATGTAGCATTATGAATGAATATCTAAGAGGGAATTCAGCCTTTTCGTAAGGTGCCCCCCCACACACACACATTCCTGGCATTTTTCTTTAGAGGTGAAAAAAGTTCTTCCTGTTTACAACTTCTATGAAATGTTTATATGAAAGCATTTTTGTTTGTTTTTGAAATCAAACCTATAACTAGCAAGTAATCAGAAGAGCCGCTTAGCCTGCATGCCTTTTGTGGTACTTCTTTTTATTTTTTCTTAATCAGTTACTGAGTAGTTATCAAAAATAAATCTTCTTCACATCTACAGCCAACTTCATCTGCATCAAAGCATTAAAAGATGTTTGGGTATGGGGATAAGCATGCCAAGAGTAAACAATTGGGGGGGTGAGATAATATGTTCTCTGCCTCTCCCTCCAGCCACCCCCAAAAATACCCTGTCTATAAGATAATGGTCTATATTGAATCAGATGATTGTCACATTTCCCGTTCAAAAAGACAAAAAGAGTGAAGGAGAAGACAGGATTGTTAACATAGGATTTGAGCTATCTTTTTTTTACATCCAGGTAGGCAGTGTTTCAGGTGACAACTATTTTATTTTGGTATGTGCTTATGTTATATTTAAAAGAATCTCTTTCATGTTTTGCTTAAAAAAATTGCAATAGTCACAATTGACCAACAAATTGAGGAAAAGTAAAGATAAAATTGTAAGTGTCAAGATACTAGATCTTTACACTAAAACTGAAGCTAATAGAAACTAAAAGTAGAAAGTCTAGTAGGGGCGGACATTCTTTCCTGAGATGACTTGTAAAACTACGGGTAACTTCCAAAGTGTGAGACTGACTACAGTGTCACAGATTTTGACTTTATATATTAACAGATATCTTCTGGAGATATTTATATACGCATACAGGCTAGTATATGCACAGGCTTTTTTTTTTTTTTTTTTTTTTTAAGTAGCTGTATCACTGAGAAGTAGAATGCACAACTTGTGTCTTGTCTGGGCATGCAGGTGGGAAAATGGGAGATTTAAAGTGCTAGTAGTCTTACAGTGAATATATAGGCAGATCCTTAGGCAAGTATTCACACGTTTTTCAGTGGTTTTGCTAAGTGTTTTTGAGAGAACGTAATCCTTGGGAATGTGAATACTAGTGGGCACTGTTAAATAGCTTTAAATTTAATTACCTTTTTCTGTAGGTAGACACAACTTTAGTGCGCCTAACAAAGAGATTATTTTCAGCTGTAATAAAAATACTACGTATTGTCAAAATACATTACTATTGTTTTATTTCGTGAATATATTTTGTGAATATCTCTCAGTATATTAATAGCAAGTTGTTATTCTTTTATGTATCTTAAATAAATTATGACATTTCTTGGGGGGTTTTTTTAGTAGAACCCTTCCCAAATTTATTATATGCTGTTTTGAGATACTCAGCATAGACCATTTTTCTCAAGATTTGTCCAACCAAGTTGTGGTTTTGTTTTAGGTGGAGTTGACTAATGGGTGCTAAATTACTGCATTTTATTAAGTGCCTTTTCATAAAATGTGTAAGTTTATCTGTCTTCCCCACTACTGTTTGGGGTTTTGCTTTATTTTCTTTACAGTTTCTTGAAACAATGTGTTCGCAACAAAATGTTCTTCTTCCACAAGTGTTTTTTACAGTACAGCAAAACAAGGAAGTACTTTATATTGGTATTATCATCTTATCACAGATTTCAAAAGAGAAAACTGACAGAGGAAACTCAAAGAGGTGGTTCTTACTTAGAAAGCTTTGAACAGCAGCAGAAAATTCAGTAAATGAGCATTAATGCAAATCAAGGAGTATACACTACTTATATGTGGATTTACTATTCTGATTAAAACGAATGTTGTCAGATAACTCAAGACAGTTTTTTAAGGTGTTCTTTGAATTCTTTTTCATTGACTGTAATGAAGAGAATCTGTGCTTGTATATGAGGGGATTCAGCTATGCATCAAGTTTACTTCAAAAGGAGGGGAAAAGAAATGACAGCTCTGTTCCTCATTCAATGAGAGTGGTAAATCTCTTGGAATGGATTTTTTTGGAAGATTTCTGTGAATGGGCCTTTCTTTACAGAGGGTATTTGCAGGATGGGAAGGCAACTAGTTAAATACTTCAGCTATCTCCGTTGATTAAGGAAAATACTGAAATATTTTCAAGATTCTTTTGGCCACTATTCATTCTCTAGAAGATTACTTGGGTCATCTGTACGCATCATTGCATAGTTGCAAAGTAAGGTGTATTTGGTAGAGCTCCGAAATTGTGTCTCCAATAGCCAATCTGCTAATTCAGCTTTTGCCTTAAGTCCCTTAGCAATATGTACTTCACAGTTGGTGCGGTTTTTTTACCCCTCTTGTTCTGGGAGCCATTCTTGAGTTTCTGAGTGAACTAACCTTACCGTGTAAGGTGAGGTATGTCTTTGGATGTGAGCAGGCTCTGGGCACTTGTTGCTGTGCAGGATTAAGCCAGCAATAGCACCTGAATCTTTGGAGGCAGATACGAGGCTTGTGGCAGTTTTTCTCTCATCTTGCCGCTTCCACCCCCTGCCGTGCTGCTGGGAAGCTTTGAGTTGATCAAGCCCCTGAAGCTCGCACCAAACCAGCTAACTATAGCAAGCCGCATTCCCAGCCCCTTGCGCTCCTCTTGGTGTCTGCTGCCTGGCACATTCCTGCTGTTTCGGCCAATCGAGTGGGAACATTCATGTGATATCTGACCCGTTGGCAATCACTTTCCCAACCTATAGATTTGCCATCCATCTCTATCAGGGGATTATACGGAGGGGAGAGAGAAATACCCATGTGAACCAGAGCCAAAGTTTCTCTGATGAAATGTCATTTGTTAGTCTTGAAAGCTGCCTGACTGAATTGTACAAAGTTCATCTGGCATTGTCAGTCTGTGTGCATAGATAGGATGTCCAAGCTCTGCAACTAATTCTTTTTTTTTTTTAATGAATTCTCTCCTCATCAAAAGGTAAAGTTTTTGCAACAAAAAATAAGTGTAAAAGGCAAGTAAAATGAGTTGTTTCAAATTTGCAGCTTTTGGAGAATTATGCCTAGATGGTTCTGCGTAAGCATTGTCCAAAACTTTTGTAATATTTTATCTTTGTTTCTTCAAAAAGTAAAGTTCATATAATTGCATTATGTATCCGTAAGAAAACAAATCCTGTGTCAACCTCTTTATGCCTTAAGAGAGGAGTATGTTTGTGTGTCAGGAGGATGGGAAATGGGCAGGAGGAAGGTTCAGGGGATAACAAACATTTTGCTGGTTTTGTGGGATTTCTCATACTTTGTTTTGGAAGACATAGGGCAGAAACGATTAGATTCAGAACTGAACCTTGAGGAGTGATGGGAATGGTGGCTGGCTAACTGGAGTTTGCACACATCTAGGACAGTGTGGTTAGAAGGATGGCAGACAGTATCCAAGAGGAGATGGGTATTTATGAAAGGCATTGAGGGTAGAATGTAGAGAGCCATTCCCAGCTGGTCCTTGAGTTTCCAACTACCAAACAAAATGATTTTTTTTTTTTTTTAACATAGAAAGTATTTTTGGAATGAGTATTTGCATCTAGGGTTATTAGGCTCTAGGCTTGTACAGATTTCCAGTTAGGCTTGATGGTAGCTTAATATATTGGGTTGGTAAGTTGAAGAAGAGAAAGGAAAGTTCAGCAGTCTTGATTAAAAAAAATAAATAAATAAGATACTCTTCATTAGTGTCAGAAGATTTGATTTCTTCATTTCCATGTTTAAGATGGAAATGTATCACTGTGAATCAGCAGATAAGGAAAGGTACCTCCAAAATCACAAAATCCTGTACAGTTGTTCTCTGAACTTCACCTGTTGGCAGGTGTACCTGGAACTACTTTTAGCTACATCTGCTCTGGATTCTTTTACCAAAAGTACTGTTACTGGAAAACATCAGCTTGTTTCTTTTATATACATATATAAATATGAAGTGCCAGTTTCAGTAGCATGTCAGGTGGGCAAGGTTTTTCAGCTCTAAGATTGCAAGCACACTTGACCCTCTCAAGAGTGTCAAATGCCCACAAGTTACAAGCCCCTCTTGAGGTGAGAGACTAATTCAATTGTACCTGAGCTTTCAACATCTCAGGTAAGTGCTCTGATGCTGGCAAGGCCATTTTAAGTAGTGATGTTTTATCTTCACTGTTACCTCTCCACAAAATAAATACTTCTTGATATGAGTAAGAGGTTACGGAGGCATTCATTGCAAGTTTTAACAAGTAAAATTCCAATGGACATGAGGGGAAAAAAATAGTCCCAGGGAGAGTGGCTAAGCCTGGGGCAGGTTGTTCAAAGAGACTGTGAAATATCCATTCTTTTTTCAAAATCTAATGGGACAAGACCTGAGCAACTGGGTCTGACTCTGATTTTAGCCCTGCTTTGAGCAGAGAGGTTAAAATAAATGAATGACTAAAATGACTAAGTCGCTTCCAGTGTCAGTTATTCTGTAAACTTTATCTACCATTCCATCGTCAAACATGGTGTGGGCTTTTTTCGGGGGGCGAGGGGGTATCGTTTTTTATCAGTTTTGTGAAAAAGGATACTTACCACCGTTAGCTGTATTTTTAGTTGGCAAGATTTTAGCTGGCAAGCTGTGTAATCAAATTATGTACTGCAACTATGATTTAGTGAAATAGCCCCAGGACTACCTTTTTTCTAAGATTCCCTGAACTATTAACTAAAAGTGAAGCCTTACAGAATCTGTGCAAAGTAAGTAAATTTACCAATTTTGCAGAAGAGTACATGGAGGTAGGGGAATGGTAAATGAGTTAATTCATGCAGGCAGGCAGTGGAAAGATGAAAGCAGAACCTAAGACAGCCCTGCTTATTGGTATACTACAAACATTATGAAAGCTGGGTGTAATTTTTTTTAATACAGTTTGTAGATACTTTCTTTTCTTAAAAGAATAATTTTCCATTACTATTCTCATTCATGCAAGCAGCATAGTCATTTTAGTTTTTATTGCTAAATGCCAAATCAATTTGTAAGGGGAAAGGGAGTGGGGCCACAGGTGGTATAAGAGGGAAGCCCATCTCTGGTGGGTCATACAGAGTTCATGAGCTATATTTACTGTGCTGCTCTTAATAACAGTTGGTGCTAATGTGACTGCCTGAGTAATAAAACAACTTTTCATCTTTCAAAGCATTCAGTAAGGGGAAAGAGCACTTGGATTCTTGTCTGAGACAAAGAGATTGTTTTAACAAAGAAGGAGAAATAAGTAGGAAAACACTTCTTCAGTGGAAATCTGGAAATAAATATAACTCTCGTATTTGTTGCTCTGTAAGCACACTGTAGAAAATTATTGTCTTAGGACAGTTGTAGCATCAACCGATGCAAGCACCAAGTTAAGCAAGGGTTTGCTCGCAGTGTCACCCTGTTTGATACATGGTATATGCAGTTACAGGGGTAGTGCCTACTTTTCTGTGCTTAGGGGGGAGGAAAAAATAATCTTTTCTTTTTTCTTCTGCTCATAAAGATCCACATCCAGAGAACAGAAGGGTGTGACCACATGACCTGTTCACAGTGTAACACTAATTTCTGTTACCGTTGTGGGGAGAGATACCGCCAGCTCCGTTTCTTCGGAGATCACACGTCAAACCTCAGTATCTTTGGATGCAAATACCGCTATCTCCCCGAGAGACCACATTTAAGGAGATTAGTGCGAGGCTCTGTCTGTGGTGAGTGGATAAATGTACCTTGTAGAGAGCTGCACAATGAGGAGATTGTGGGGAAAAAAATCAGTATGCTAAAAACCATTGGTTTAAAGTACAGGATGCACAGCCTGCTGTTTAGTTATGTGAAAGCTGGTCTATTAAAAATATTAAAAGATGTAGGATTTTGACTCTATTTTTCAATGGACTCCGTATGAATAAGTATTGTGCCCTTTATTCTGATAATGTTTTCTAACCTTTTATCAATAACACATAATGATAGCAAGCAAACTTGGAAAAAAAAAAAAAAACTAATCTCAGCATAAGCCAGTCTTAAAAAAGAATTTTAGTTTGTTTCAGAGAACATTCAGTTCACTTTACTTTATAATTTATAATTTATTCACATTAAGTTTCATAGTGACCCCAGCTATTTAAAAGGACCTTTTATCTTGTATCATGTGAAACGCCAGTGCAGCAGTTTCACAGAACATCTTTTGGTGAAAATCCTTTGTACAGTGCTCGGAGTTATGATGTGGGAAATTTCTCTTTACGTTTTATATCTTTGTCTTTTTGCATATGGCTGTGTAACTACCACTATTTGATCTTTATGTCCCTCCTCTAACGTACAAATCAAGAAGCATTTACTCAGGCACACATTGAAAGCTATGCCACATTTCATAGCAGCTGAAACCTAGATCCACAAAAGTATCCACAGGAGGAGTTGATTGTTGCCAAACTGTGGTTGTGGCATGATGAAGTTTGGCTAAGTCTGAGCAGAGTCTGGCAGCCAAGTGAAGTGCCTGGACTGGAATGTCCCCATACAACACCTAGGGAGATGTTTGTCCCCAAGAATGGGATTTGCATGCTGAACTGGGGATATCTCAGCTACCTAGCAGGAAAGTGGAGAGAAAGAAGTATCTGAAATACCGTATTTCTAAAGGAGCTAGTTAACAGTTCTCCCCCGGGGAGTTTTTGGTCCTTGCTCTGAGTTGATGACTGCCTATTAATCAGGGGTCCTTGTTCTTCAGTAGCTCTTCTAGTAGGAACTAGACTTGCATGATTTCACTCAGAAGAGGATATAAAGCTGTCAGTGTGCATGTTGCTGACTTTGATCATTAGGTTCAGATGAAATCCAGTTTAAAAGTAGAACCATATAAATTAATCTCTCTCACAAGAATATAATGCCAAAAGATTGACTTTTTTTTTTAAAAAAAAAAAAAAGCACTCCTAATTTGCTTTTGAACAAAATGGATACCCATCTCAACCTTACAGAAGCACAATAAAAACCATTTTACATGATGTAACTCGCTACAACATGTTAAATTAGTATATATATAAGGTATCATGTAAGGTAAGAATTGTTATCAAACTAAAACGTTATAGGAAAAGGTTGTATTAAGTATGGAAAACTGGGGACCCATTAAGGAAAAGGGGGAATTTTGCAATATGAAACAAGGCAAAGAAATTAGAGATTAAATTCCAATATACCTAGGATAAGGAAATGCTTTGAGTTTTTCAGTTGGATGATGTTGAATATAGAGATAAAGGTAAGAGATTAAACGTGTGGAATTAGACATCAGTAGATCTGAAGTGAAAACAATACTCCTGAGCCAAATGTGTTCCAGTAAGAAACCCGGGTGATTTCCATTTTAGAATAATACAAGAGTTGGCGCACAAACTCATAGGCCTGGTAATAAGAATTGTTAGCTGATCTACAAAGTTCTGGGAGACTAGCAAACGTGGAATGCATATTTAACAAATGATGGTAAGTATTACAGGCCCATTAGTTTGACCCTAGGATCTTGCAAGGCTTTAGAACAAACTTTAAAAGAGAGGTGAAGTAAAGATACAGAAATAAATGGGAAAGAGAATAAAAATTCAAAACAATTGTATATGCTTACTCTGTGATATATTTTATAGAGATAAATTCCAACACATGAGAAGATCTGTTAAAGATTAAAGACAATGCTGGCACTAGAACAAATGGATGTAAACCGTTCATGAATAAATTTAGGTTTACGATTCAAAGGCTGTTTCTAAGCTCTTGGTAAGGTTTCAGAAGAGCTTTCAGTAAAAGCAACATGGCAAACAATATAAATTATTTTAAAATGGATCTTGGTACATTTGATGGAATTACTATCTGTGATAGCAAGGGATTGTACTCAGACATTACAAATACTGTGCTGCTCACATGCAGAATCATGGCTAATGTTACTTCAAGATTAAACCTTCTGTGTGCCATGGGGATACACATATAAATAAGTATTATCTTTATTATCTTTTAACACAAATTAGATCTGCCAAAAGTTATATTATTCCTGTTTTAGCTTTTGCATTGGTTTACACTTATAGTATCTGAACATGCAGTTTGCTGATTAATGCCAGAAACTGTGCATGCATGATTTTAATAATACATTAGTTAGGTTTTATTTTCCCTGTTTCTGGTTAATTTTTTTAAGAAACAGTAGTACACAATATTTTCCTTTAAAAAAAAATCAGCTTTTACTAACAACAAGAAATAAAATTAGTTTATATGCAAATAATGACATGGAGGTAGCAAAGACCAATGCAGAGGTATATGTATCAGTTAAAATTCTTGAGCAGTCATGAAGATGTGTATCTTAATAATTCATAAAATCATGCACAGAGGTGTACAGAAGGTACAAGATTTTTTTACTTTCATTTCCTGTTGGTAAGCGTGCTTGTGGTTTACTTTAATTAGTAAGCCAAGAAAGGTTAGCGAAGTTCAAAACCTCAGCCTAAATTTCTCTTAGAGTTTGCTGTTAAAAATTTCTCTCCAGGACTGCCTCTGTTGTAATGTGTTGTTTTCCTCAGGAACGTTCATATTAATAGAGACAGAGCTAACTGCTTCTGCCAGCAAACATCATAATTGCCCTGATTTTTAGAATAGTTTGTTAACATCCAAGTTCACAATGAGTCAGAGAGTTCTGCAGTGATATCCAGGACCCTAAGTCCCTCAGGCTTCTCCAGAGGGAAGTTGGATTGTTTCTGATTTTATTTTTTTAATATTGATTCTGATATATTGTATAAATAATAGCAAAACACTCCAGAGTCCTACCAATGCTTGCACCTGAAATCTGGAAAATAAAGGTGTAGCAACTTACATCTGTTTAGGAATCAAGAATTCAGCCAACTGCTTTTCCTCTATTGGATTAGATTTTAGCTATGATTAGCTTATGTGGGACAGCATGGGCCTTGATTTACACACACTTTTTTTTAAGAAGGTGTTATGTTGTTGTAAGGTGGTCTCCTTATCCTCAGCTGTGGTGTAATGTCAGCTCAGCTTGTGCTTCTGCCATCTTGAGGGGTGGAGGCTTGGCGAGATCAGCTGTCCTTGTAAAACTTTAGCCATCTGCAACAGAGTTGATCTTTTCTCGTTAACTGGGTAAGTGCAAAGGCATGTGTAGCAGAGTTCATTTTCAGCAGTGGCCAACTAGAAACAAGATCCCACTAACTGGATTTCCAGTGATCATTGGTTTAGAGACTTCCTTAGTTGAGGTTCACATCTATATCTTTGCTTAATGACTATCAGTAGATGCATCCTTCACCAATTTATACAATTTTTCCTCAATAACTTATAGTTTTGGTCTCCACAATATCTGTGCATATTTTGCTGTAGGATTTTATTATGCATTGTGCAGAGAAAGTACTTCCTTCCTCTCTTGTTTTTTTTTTTTTTTAATTGCCTCTTGATAATTTCATTGGTTACTTCTTGTATTATAAAATATAGTAAATATTAATAATTTGCTCATTGTCTGGTGTCTTTCTTTTATAGACCCTCCCTCAGAATCTATCATCATCTCTGATTTTTTCTTCTTAACTGAAGCTTCCTAGTCTTAACTACTTAAAATCAAGTTGAAAATCCAGAAAACTTTCATTCCCGTTAGGGATCAAGCTTAGGATCAGAAATGTGTTGGTAGCTAGAACTGTATATGTAAATGTGTTCAGGCTTTGCCAGGCATCAGTGTAATGTTATTTTCAAAAGGATTGTATAAGACTGATTTTTGGTTCCATTCTGAGAGTCAACAGAGTATGTTAGAAAGAGGAAACTAGCAGAATGCAGAGGAAAAGGTCACTGAAGTATAGTCTGTAATATTTTACTATAATAAAATGCACTGCTACTTACAGAACTTTAGTTTTGGCTGCAAGTGGGAGACCAGTGAGGTGTTGCTAGATGCATTTTATTCTGTGATTTTTTTTTTTTATTCTCTTGCTATGGAGAAGAAATGTACTTGTTTAAGTAAATGTGGTGATCTTGTAGTCTGTACGGTGAAGGTTCTTTGCCTTCTTTTGCTTAATCCGGGTGGGTGGGGTGTGTTAAAAGGAAAGAACGCTTTATGGCAGACTCTGGCATGCCATCGTATTTTCTGTTTAGAAGTAAAGTTCTTTGCCTGCAATCACAGACTGTTCTATAGTAAACAGGGGAGAAAATCATTTATGGCAGCATAAATTAATAGCATTAAATTTAAACATACTGTTCTTCACAAGCCAGTGGCTTTGTAAAGGTAACAAGTCAGAGAGGAAAGAGGAACATAAACTGATATAATTGATCTCTGCTTAATTTGATGACATTCTCTCCCCACCTTAGCCTGCTTGTTTTTTTAAAGGAGCTTTGCCCTGTGACCATTGTGTACAGTAAGATGAAATAGCTTTTATCCTTCGTTCCCAGTGAACTTGGAGGTTTCATCCTCATACTAGTTAGACTCCACTTAGCTAAGTTGTTGAAGGCAGAATGTTTAATTATAATTTGAGTTAGTGATGAATTACATTCCTTATTAAACACAGAAAGGAGGAACATATGTTTAGCTGTCTTCAATGTATTTCGTATGCCACTTAAGTGTCTTCTGAATTCAGGTGGGTGAACTATGTTCAAAGTCATTCACTAATTGTGTGGATACGTAACAGGACAGAACATGTAATGGATGCCATTAAAACAACCGAAGTTTTTATGCATGGTGTATGCATTTCAAATATGAATCTGAAAACAGCATGTTTTCAGATCTGACTGATAAGTACCGCTGTCCCAAGACAGAGTGCATGATTCACTTTATGTATGTGCAGTTCAGAGCACTGCAGAAGGAAGCATGCATTCCTAGGATCCAAGCTTTATTAGCGACTTTACTGTTTAAGTCGGTCTGATTTGTAAGAATGCCCCTTACGCATTTGATTGGACTTTTTAAATACAGATGGAAACTTGTATTAGAACTTAAATCTAGCTAGATATGACTGTTTTGATTTGTAAATATATACTCACAGGGGCTCTGTTTAAGCATATACTGATATTTAGACTTGGAAGACTGAACTTTCCATTTTTCATATGCTGGTGATTAAATTTGTTCTCCAAAACTGGTATATTAGGTTTTTACGTGGAAAAGAATTCTCAAGGGATTTATTTTTTTTGTGTGTGCTTTTAAGGAAATATATACAAAGTTATGCAAGGGAAAAATATTCCCTCATGTTTCCCAAAATGATTCCTCCTTAGCAGAAAAATATCTTTCTGTGTATCAACAGTAGTGAAACTCCTCTGAAATCATCTGAAAGTCCTCAAAATGTAACATAAATATTACATTACTACAGTGGTCTAAATCTGCATGTTGAGTAACTGTGTATACAAAAAAAAACAACTGTCTGCCATTGATTTGAGTAGTATTCTAAAAATGTTCCCTTTTTGGGCTTGATTTATTTACTACAGTCTCTGTAATTATCCTTAAAAACTAACTTTTGAACATAACCAAACTGGCTATTATAAGCTAATGCTGAGTTCAGTGCATGGACTAATGACCCAAGGTTTTATTCAGCTCTGGAGCAAGTGTGGTGGTTGCTGCTGAGTTCCTTACTGGCACAGCTTCTCTGCGAGCAGGCTCTGAACTAGTAGAAGTAGGACAGTCGATCCTTGTGAGATGTGGTGACTATAATAAACACCCTTAGTCTCACCAGCATTTCTTAGTAAGCCTCTAGCTGTGATTAAGATCCTCATAATCCTTCACACTATGACAAACAATTTGTGTGAAGTTGCGTTTGGATAGAAACTAATGTTCAGTTCAGACGTATAAAACAGAGCATTTTATAATTTTTTTGTACGATGCAGATACAAATGATTGGAGTAAAAGATAGATATCTGTTGCTTTGCAATCATTGCTGTTGTTTGTGCTCTTACCTGATGGTAGCTTGAGTATATCTTGCTCACCTCATGGTAACTTGTTCTTGAAATTTATATGATAAAAGTAAAGAAAGATAAAGGTCTTATAAGTGCCCTTGTAAAGGACATTTAGGACATTGTATAGATATACAAGGATATAATACATATAATATTATATAATACACTGTTTTGTTTTTGTTTTTAAAGCTAAACATTTAGAAAGAATGCATTGATAAACAAAGATATAGTGGTAAAGATATAGTTAGTGAATTGATTGTCCCATGACAATGAAGTCGCTTCATATTCACAGGCAGGAGGAAAAAGACAAACATTAATGCTTTATTTCAGCTTGGAGTTAGTTTGTCAAATATGAGTCAACAAGATATTAAACTGAATTAGCTTAGGAAACATTCTTTGTATCTGCAAAGAAATTACTTGTGTCAAAAGCTAGCTTAGCCCTTCTACAGACTCTGGGTTCTGTGTGCTTTAGTTATCCATCCAGTGGTTTAAGTTTTTAATAATTTTGGTACCAAACATCTTAAACTTCTAACATTCAAATTATGTGGTTATTAATAAGGTATATGGTTATTAATAAAGTATATAGAGCTTATGCCTTAAAACGGTATTTTATAAGTTTTACTTCAAAATTGTTGAAGGCATTGTTAATGTTTTAAATATTTTTGATCACAGATTTTTTGGTGTTTACTTGAATTTTCCATCACTCTACATTCATTCTCCTGTCTACACTTGAATAACTTATTTGGGGCAATGACAACTTCTGTGTGTGTATAATGCAACTCAGTAGAGTCCCAAGAAGGTCTACCATTAGGATGCCTAGCAAATAGAGTAATACCAATAGTATTTGCCAATTTTTTTCTTCTAGGAATTAATGTTTCCCACCCACAACACTCCTGTTTTGATAGCTTTTAAATTTCTTAGGAGTGTGAAAAGGACCAATTCATTTACTGCTGTAAATATTTCCAAAATATCTCATTTTTCCTTCAGACTGCCCAAATTAGTTTCAGGTTATGGAGAGGTTTACATCATTGTTGAATGAAGTAATCCATTTACTGAAATCTGATAGAAGTGACTTGAGAGAGGGAAGCAAGAGGGAATGAACTTGCACTTCCTCCCTTTCCAGAGGTAATCTTTCAAAGATGTGCTTAACATAGGGAATTGTTGAATTTCAACTCTCTGTTCAAATTACTGGTGTGCAAGGAGAAGTACTTAACATGCTGCATTTTCAAAGAGCTGAGAAAAGCAACATCTCTGAGCCACTTAGCCAACACAGTGAGAGCGATTCTGCGCTGTGTAGTTGAATGTATTGGACACAAGATAACTTGGGTTCAAAGTTCGGTTTCAACTTCAGCGTTTCAAAAGGAGCCCTGCCTTCCTTCCAGGCAGTTATACACATGATAAACTCAGAAAAAAGTAAAGAATAAGAGCGGATTTCATTTGTTCTCAGAGTCCTATGTTTTAGTTGATAGGCAGTACAACCCTGTTGCCTTATTCATGTAGGAGCAGCAACACAGTGTTTTAAATATTGATCCAAAGTAGGGTTGGCAGTGGTTTGATTTAGTCCTAAATCGCAGCAGTACATGAGGACTTTACCGTAGCCTTTTACAGAGAGCAGAAGCATATTTAGATGCTAGCTGGTATTGTTGCTTTGAGCTAACCTGAACTCCTCAAAGATAGTGATTTGCTTGGCATCTTTCCAGGGTTGTTGTGGTACAACAGGATTCTGGAGAATCTCTCTAAAGCCAAAAGTTTGTAACCTTATATCCTTCATGTTCCTGTCAGTGCCCGAAGGATTTCAGAATGGAAACTGAAGTTAATGGGAGTTAATTGTTAATGTACGAAATGAGCTGTGTTCAGGGAATTGCAGTGGATAAAGAGAGCAATGTGTACAAGGAGATGACTTTTTGGTGACGATTCCTAGCTAGATTTGCAGGCTGACTTTACAAATAAAAATCTTGGTAAAGTATTCAAAAAAACCAACCAGCTTTTGAGAGGTCAGATTATCCAAATATTTATGAGTGGTTGGAGAGGGTGAAATAAAATGCCTGCTTTGAATTATTTAATGAATTTTTTGTTTCAGCTGGAAAACTACTCATTACACCCCTAATACTGGTTCTTGGACTGGCACTGGGAGCCATAGCTGTTGTAATAGGTAAGAATTACATACAGGAATGAGTCTGATCCTGATCTTGCCAGACTTTCTTGCATGACTTTAACATCTCAGTATTTCTCCCTCTGAGATGGACATAGAAAAAGTACAAACTGCAGAGTTTTTAGTGTAAAACACATGCATTTTTTTCTAAATGGGTTTATGCGTTCAAATCTTAACGCTTTAACTTTTTTCTTACATATGTTTTATGCCTACTAGCTTAATTGTTTTTTTCTAATTATTTAGTTGTTAAGGCTTTTCTGAACCAAAATCCTTAACTATTATAGTTAAAATAGCAAAAAGGCCTGCATAATTTATACCTAGTGCCAGTGGCTGACTGGCTTGGAACCTCCCTTTGCGCCACCCCAGTGGATCACAGCTTCAAAAACTTTGTCACATGCACTGCAAGACGTAATTTTGCCTATGTAGGTGCGTAGCCACTATTTGTTTATATTGGCAGTAAGATGTCAATCATGAATCTTGCTGCTTCACAACCCTTCACCAAATTACTCTAGGCCGTTGGAAATCTACAGTGAATGCCTATAGCTGAAGCATATTGGGATGATGCACCTTTATTCTGATATAATAAAGCTGATATATACTAGGATAATTGCATTAATAAGATTGTACATAACCAATCAGTATATAACCAATATACTGATAAAGCTTTTCTAGAGTATACCTGACATAATAAGGAATATAGTGAGTAGTTACAGTATTTAGACTAAGAATACAGACATTTTCTGTAATAATACTCCGAGCTGGGTTGGCTGAAGAGGTATATATTGTTTTAGTGACATTTTTATGCCAAAAATGTAGACAATAAAGACTCTCTAATGCCAGTAAAGCTTATTTTGCTCAGCAGTATGGTATAATCTATGTTTGGGGAAAAAAAAAAAAAACAACTCTTATATTAAAAATTAAATCTAAGGGGGTTTTCCCTCTAAGAGGGTGATGCAGCTGCAATAATGCCTGTTCTGCCACTAAAGTCCCACCCTAGGTCTGGCCAGATAACAGAGGCAATCAAGAAGAGTGGTGTGTGCAGTTCCAAAGACATTGATTATTTATAGTAAAGTTTTGATTTTGAGGTAATTACAGCAGTATTTACTGCCAACACACCTGTAAAAGTAATCTTAGTAGCATAGCTGAAAATCATTTTACATCAATGAAAAGATTATTCAACATAGCAAGTACCCCAATGACTGTGGTAGTCTTTTGTTATAGTTTATTACTGTGGCAGTGTCTGAAAAGAGATTCTTCACCATCTCAGTTGGTGGTGAGAGGAAGGGGGAAATAAGACACACTTTTTCTGTTGCGATTGAAAGAGTATCTCTTATGACAAACTATTTTTCACTTAAATAAATCTGATTTTTCTTTTCCTTTTACACTTTACTTTCTCTCTCAAAAGAGTTTTTAAGATGGTAAAATTCCTGCCTGGGCAAGGATAAACATTTGGTATTAATGATAGATAATGATGCTTGTTTTAAAAAAATAATAAATAATAAATAAATAAATAAAGGAAATAGTATAGATACAATATGCTGCCCTTAATGCATGTGAAACTGGTTGAATTAAAGGTTAACGGGATTTGGAACGAGTGGATTGTCTGAAGAGGAAGAAATAAACCTGGAATTCCAAAGTTGCAATAAGCAGATATTTGTTAGCCTTTTAGATTACATGTTACATGTTTATGAAAACGGGTTTAATTAAATCAGCCCTGGATTTAGATCTAGAAATTGCAGAAACACTTTTTAAAGTTTTAAATTTGTATCTCTTACAAAGCAGACCATTGTTCAGGAATTTATTTCTGTCAGGGATGGGGGTTTTACCAGGAGTTTGTTCTAAAGTAAACAGAGGAAAGTGTAGTTTAACAAGTTACCAAAGAGACTGTTGCAGTCTAGTGTTTTTTCTGCATGTCCAAATGCCTCATCTAAGTTCTCTGAAAGGTGGAAAGCTGCGTCTGAATGCTCTATGTACACTGAAAGAACAAAATGAGTACACAGAGGACTGCATTTAATTGTCTGTCGTCTTTTCTTGTTTTGGCAGGTTTATTTGTGTTTCCTATCTATTGCCTTTGTAAAAAGCAGAGGAAAAGGTCACGGACAGGTATGCCCTGGTAAGGACGGACCTTACTCATCTGAACTGAGCTGGTCCTGTAAGGGCTATACATGGTTTGTGCAACAGAGCAATACAGTGCTGGTAACAGCCCCCAAGCCACCGCCCTGGAAGAAGCACGGGGGATCTCCTGCCATCTTCCCTCAGCCAAGAACACTACTGCAGACCAGAAAGCCTCTTTGCTCTGGTGCGCTCTGAACAAGATGGGCCCCCTGACTGCTGCTTTTTAAATGTTTTTTTTTTGTTTGTTTTGTTTTGTGGTTTTTGTTTTGGGGGGTTTTGGGGGTTTTTTTTTGTTATTACTTCAGAGTTTTTTGAAGATTTAGATCTAAGTTTCTGAACTAGACAATCAAAGTCTGTATTGTAGCCACAACTCTACTACCGATTTGGCCTGTGAAGAAAGCATTTAACTGCTAACATGTGCTCCATTTAACTTCAGTATCGGCCTCTAAGGGGGAAATGCTTAGAAGTGTTTGGACTCTTACTGTACACTGAACGTTCTCCTTTTGGTATTAAAAACTAATTCTGTAAATAACTTCCATCACACAGCATTCTGTTCAGCATACCAAAACCCAGTCAAATGCCAGAACGTGACAGCTGGTTATCTTCTGAGTCGTCCTACTAGTGAGCAAGAGCGTAGATGTCATTTCTGCAGCATGGACTGCCACAGCCAAATAACAGTGCCTCAAAGAGATACAAGATTATTATTGAAACTTCATGATACCTATAAATACCTGATTGGTTTTGTTTTAGTATTTAAATTATGTCAGCTTATAAATAGTGATTTGGGTGGGGGAGTGACTTTGTTAGAGTACAGCATTGTGAACCTCTCCCAGTAAAAGAAAAGAATTGAAAGGTTTAGATGATGAGAAATGTCTGCGGCCTGTTCTATCCCCAGATATTCACTGAAATGTGTTACTGAATGTACAAGGAAGTGTATTCGCAAGTAAGCTGCAAACCTGCTCTTCTGTTCTGACTTGGCACATAATATACTTACTGCACTCTAGTTATGTGTGAAGATTGAATTGATGAAATTTTATTACCTAAATAGCACCTTTTTTTTAAAAGTAGGCTACCCAGGTCTTAGAGCATCCACTGATGCCTCATGAGGAAAACTGATGATGTTTGCATAACAGGAGGGGGCACGAATTGTTAGGAGACCATTTTATTCTTCTGTGCTTCCAGTGTCTCCCTTCCTTCCTGGCATGTTGTCGAAGGTCTTTGAAGAGAACAGCTATTCTTGCTCTCTGTTCCTAACTTCAGACTATCACTGTTTGTTACTGGACTTTTTTCTCAGTGCATCACCACAGAAGCAATGTAATTCAGGGTTAGGAACCAGCTACTAAGAATTTTTTCCTTTTTTAGTTCTAGTACAAATTTATCATGCAAATATAATCTAAAAGTAAAATAAAATAAGTTTGTGTAAGCAGAACACTGATACACAAAACATAGATGAAGAGAAATATCTGCTTTCTATTTACAAAAATTCAAGCTGATCTTAAGAATGGATTTGTACAGCGAAGGTACTTTTTTCAGTGAAATATTTGTGTGTGAATATATATGTATGGGAGCAGGGGAAAGAAAAAAGACCATGTGCAAAAAGTCTACAGACTTCAAAATTTAGGCCCACAAATAGTGTCTTTTGAAAGGGTGTGCTTTGAGACACTTTCTCTGAAACTTGTCACGAAATCTGAAACTAGCTGTAATTATTAAGTAAACAGTATGCTGCCCACCAACATAATGCTCTTTTGTCATGAAATAACCACTTTGACTACAAAGCCTCAGTGGAAGAAACTGATGAATATTTTTTACCTGGAAACACAAGTGTGAGCTTACTGTAGTTGGCTAGGATGTGTGTATTCAGGCAGCTTGTGGTTTGGTTTTGGGGTTTTTTTGGTTTCTTGATTTTTGTTTCCCCCCACACACACACCCCTTGCTGAAACAGTGTGTACAAGCACACCATAGTAGCCAACAGAACTTAATTTTTCCATTTGAGTTTAAGGGCATGTTGACCCTGTCATGACAGTAGAAATAGTACCTTCCTAAGATTTTTCAAATTAAGCTAGGAAGCAATGACATTTAGAAGTAAAGTTCAAAGGCTATTTTCAGTGCAAATCCACCTGTTAATTAGAATTCTTCTTCTGTGACACATCAGTTTTGTATTTTTGTTCTATCTGCAGGTTGGAAGCTGCCTTAAAATCAGTCTTGTTTTTGAAAGTGTTTTCCAAGGCCATACATATCAGTTCTCTTTGGCTTACTCAGGGATTTTTATTCCTTTCGTTAAATGTCAAATAACAAAGATATTTTTGTATTATTTAGAAAACTTCAGACCTCTGAGATTTTATATGTATATATATATTTTTTATATATATATAATATATATATACATATACATTTGGTTTTGCAGTGCAGTCTGTAGTGTGGTGTCAAAGTATTCCATTTAAGAATATTTTAGTACTTGAGATTCTCTGTAATTAGCTACACAGTGGATTAATTTCCTTTGTTTTCCCAGTTCTTTATAAATATGTGAGATATTCTTACAATCTTTGTAGCTGTTTTCACTCTGTGATGTTTGAGATTTTCATAGCTTCTGATGGGAGTTCAGTCAGATCTCAAGATACTAGAGTAAAGAACATAAAAGGGAAGATAACAGATCTGCACTTATTTTATTTTCAAAAAGCATGTCATTGTGGGTGAAGGCAAGGAATACACTCCTCAACTCCTACATTATCATTTCATTTGGGCCATTTTGATTTCATCAGAACAGATTAAATCAAATGAAAATGGTACTTCATATTCTACATATAGGCATCTTTGACCTTGTGAAGAAGAGAAAGTCTAATATATCTTGCTTTCTCTGTGGGGGGGAAGAAAGAAGGGGATAACAACAATATTTACTTTTGCTTTTCTGTAAAAAAAGGGGAAAAAATCAAGAGCCAGGCAGAGTAGGGATATGGAAGGCTTTTTCCCTCCATATAAAATGTCTCCATTTAAATAGTACATAAATATACAATTCATCATCAATATTATGTAGCATAATCAATTGGAATATAAAAAGTAGTTTAGCCCTATATTTTTTTTAATAAAATATTAGCTTTTAAACAGCTCTTCCAATATTGATCTTGACAAACTTTGTGTACATCGAAGGCATGTCATTTGTTTTGCAATCATTATTTTATCAACTTTGGGGAAATGGAATGAACTTTGTAAGGAAATTCAAGGATGTTTTTCATTACCTCAATTTTTTTTAACTGTACTCTGAAGAGACCATCAGACACTTTGCTCCATCTTTATTAGCAGCAAACTTCATGAGGCAGTTGAATGAACCTGTTAAGTAGTTGCTAAAGGCAGATTTCATATTACTATATGCTGAACATCCACAGATTGCTTTCAGCACACTTAATATTTAAGATTATTTATCCTTGCGGGAAGTTCTTACTCGCCAGTATCTGTATTCAGGCTAAGGAAACCTTAAATCCATGCTGCGTTAGCCTGATGCAGGTGATTTGTTCGTGCACTTGCGCTTTTCTGCACAGGTGCAGCAGGTATTGTATGTCCTGCCCGCGGGGTCATGCTGTGCTCCCCCCAGCCCTAGCTGAGCTCCTCCAGCTCCTGTGGGGGCCCCTGACCAAGCTGGGGGCATGACCAGCCAGAGGAGCAACTTTGTCTTTGGGCTGAGGCTGCTTTTTACTGTGGACCATCTTTCCGCTGCCTCTCCCTGCTTTGGAAAACCCTCTGTAAAGGTCACTGGTTCAGCTATTCGGGACAGTTCCTGACAAGCGCAGCCTGTGCAGCGGCTGGCTTTGGTTGTCCCTTTGGTCTGGGGACTGTATGGGCACCTTTCTCTGCTTCCTTTGTGGGAGCAGCAATCCCCAGCCGTAACAGCTCCAAAAGACTTTCTTGCTTTTGGTCCTTAGGTGAGACTATCATATCAAAAGTAGTGTTTTAACCCTGTGTCGCTCTTCCCTTTTAATGGACCTTTTGTCTTCAAGATAACACCTGATTCTAGATCACATATTTTCAGCTTAGTTCATGCTCGTTTAAGGAAGCCCCTTAAAACTGGGTAGTGTGGTATTTAACATTGCATTCAGACTTGCCACCTAGGTAAGTGCTTTGAATGTCTAGTGTGTCCATATGGCCAAATAAATATTACTATGTGCAAATCTGAGTTCTGATTTTCCCAGAATCTTTTTTTTTTCTCCCCCCTCTTCTGCCCCATGTTGCTTTCTGATCCTTGAGGAGAAAGAGTAGGTGTGCTTTCTCCCCTAGAAGGAAGTAATTAATTTCAGCAGTTGGGTCAAGTTAGAGGGCTACTCAACCATATTTGTGGCAGGAAAATTTTGAGTACTGCAGCCTCTCAGAGCACAGTTGCATGTATCTGCAGAGCTTATCCAGGAGTTTGGTCATTGGAAAATAACTACTTTTGTAAATCTGCTAGCTAGTGGGAGTAGAAAACTGAGCAGGAATGTAAGTGAGAGGCAGAAGTGCAATTCTGAGCAGCTGTGAGCTCTGGTTGGTTCACCCATTTCGGTTCCATACAACAACTTCTGTTAGTTTTCAGTTCTCATCACCTTTATTATAAACAGTATACTAATAACTTTCAAATATCATTAAAACACAGTGCACTTTCAGTGATCTATTATCTTCCTTTGGGGCAGTGCAAATATATAAGGAAGGGAGGATTTTGTGTACGTTTTTGATATAACTAACGCTGACTTCATAAATCTTGCTGGTATGGTAAGGTTTTTTGTTTTGGGGTGGGGGGGTTGTTTCAGTTTACATCTGTTTATTTACTTGGTTCTGAAACTTTGAACATTGTGAAGTTTTACTTTTTAAAAACTATTAATTTGCAGGGACTATTGCCAATTTCACTATCGGGTATTCTTTTTTAGCCAGTGTGCTTTCTGCTCTTCCAAAGACCGGCACAGCTAGTGTGACGTTAAATAGCGTGTAGGCAGGACAGTAATTCTGTCAGAGGATACAAATTCACCAGTGACTGAATGGCTTCTCTTGCTAGTTAGATTTGAGAAACTGTTTCATATTCAGTGGTCAAACAGTTTGCCATGCAGACTTTGAGCTTCTTCCAATTTGTTTAAACAAGTGTTGAAAAGGGGGTTTTGTTTCTTGAGCAGACCTTGCATCATTTATAATCATTGGCACGATAATTGTGTAGCTCCAAGTTGTGGATGAGAATCATGGATTACTGTTATTTTTATAATCTATATTAGATCTCTGTTAATTTTGTTGATGGAAAGAATCCTAAATGGATAAACTATTAGAGAGTTTATTTCTTAGTTTCTTCCGATTTTGCAGCCTTATAGATGCAGTGGGTCAGTTCCGTTCCTGACATCAGTCATAGCCCTATTAAACCAGAGAAGTTGCACCCATTCTTGTGCAAGTATAGAATTTTACCTTGATTAAAATATTTGGAACTATGTAGACTGTGTAGACAACTGTCATAAAGCAACCTGAAAATCAGGTTTATTTCTGAAGAAGAGCAAACTGTTATAAAGCCTGTTCTCTCATTAACAGAGTAGTAGTACCAGCTCTGTTTAATGGATGCAGGAGACAGCAGGAAGAAGGGAAGAGTTTCCAAATGGCCGCCTTGTTGAAGCAAATTGTCAGGGAAATACTATCTTTTAATACAATAAATAAAGCTTTTTATTATTTTGAGACACCAGTAACTTTAAAAACCACATCCACAGACAGTGTTAAATTACATATTTTTAAATTCCGTTTTTTTCAGTGTAAGCCACATTAGCACAGTTTAAGAATTGGAGTTAGGAATGGTTTAATGTTTTTCAGACTTAACACAGAAGCAAACCTGAAAAGAGCACACACATATTTAAGAAGTTACGTTGCTAATATTCTTGGTGGCTTGTCTACTACTATTATATGGAAAACCACCTGAGCCTGGATTCAGCTGTAAAACTAGCAGTGTGTTCACGTATGTATTACTGAAGCTATGACACAACACCTGCAAACGTGTATTTATTTATTTCTCTAAGAAACTTAACAAATGCAGTTTGTTGCTGTGACACAGGACTGTAACTTTCTGGCTGTTTCTTCCTTCATTTTGTGCATAAGGGCACAGGATCTATATATGTTTTCTCTCCAGTAAGGAATGGAATGCTCTTATTAGGCACTTAATCACTGATGCTCTTCTTAGCCTGACAGCGAAATACTTCAAGATAGGGAAATGAAAACTAATCTTAGAGTGCATGCCCTGATTTCAAAGGTAGAACTGTAATATAAGCTTTAATTACTTTTTCCCTAGTAAAATAAATAAATAAATAAATTTCTAAGCATAATTCCAACTGTTTATTCCTAAATGTATCTTTGTATAAAAAAAAAAAAAGGAGAGTAAGTATAATAGTAATTACTTTATTTAAAAATGCATATTGTGCTGAAGAAAACCTTTTTGGAGCTTATTTGGCTTATATGAAAATGTGAAAAGTAGATCTGAAATGTGTTGGATGGATCAAAGTCAGAATAGGAGACATTCATATGTATAAAAATATTTGACATTTTTAGCATAAAAATGGATTTTGCACATCGTCTGCTTAAACACTGTTGCATACTAGCCCCATTCAATGTTGATCTTGTAGGAAACTTGGCAAGCTGAAATGAAAACGGTATTATTTGAAATTTTAACCTATTGACACTAAGCATGACGTTACTAGTAAAATGCCACATTTTCCTCATTTTTACAATGAAAATCTACTTACAAAATCCAAACAAGCCGTTCAGATGGTTTAAACCTATCTTGTAAAATTGCTGATGCAGTTAAACTTTTTCATGTCTTATGCAAGCTCTGGGTAAGCAGATGGATTCTGTCTTTAGTCATGGCCTATCTTTTTGCATAAAAAATGCACTGTTAAAACAGTTCTTCATACCAATTTCCATTCTACTGATTTGTGTCCAGAAATTGCAAGGACAGTGGTAGACTTACATTTCACTGTTTACCATTTCATAATAAAATGTTTACCATATTTCCATTTGTTATATATTTTATTTCATAATGCTCTCCTTTTCCTTTCTAATTTCATTATTTGAAACCAATTGGTGAAAATGGCTGAAGGTAGAATTGGACCTTAGGAAATGTGATCTCATAGTAAGTGGTTTCAGTAAGACTTTGCTGAGCAATACCAGCAAAAGATTGTTTCTGTTATACTTAAATTACTTAAATGCAAAATACTGGTATCTGTTTTTCTTCAGAGCTTTTAATTTTACATTTTTTATATAATTAAACACAATTTTTTTTGTTACGTATCTAACCATCTGAGCCCAGTATTGAATAATTAACTCTTTGCTGATGGTAGAGATGAGAATAATAGGTGCTGAGAAAAAGTAAACATGATCTCTGTTTCTAAGGAGGTTGTCAAAGCAGAACCTTATCTTAATTCCACGACAATTCAGTGAGAAATCCCGCCCCCCCCCATCTCTCTCTTTATATTTTAATAATGAAGAATTTCCTTTAAAATAGAGTTAACTTGAAGGCCAGGATGTGAAGGTAGTGGAACAATAGATTATACCTTTTTTGTCTACATGCTTCTGGCACAGATAAAAGGCTGGACAAAACAATTCAGTTTCATTAAGAAAGCAATTTCTAACTCTACATTTGGAATATATAAAAACTGTATGCGTTAGTGACTAGAACTTTCTGTATATTTATTTGGTGACTAATGAAAAGTAAGGTATGAAAACTGGAGATAAGTAATATCCATTTATTCAGCACTTGAATTCCAGTGTTCAGTGTTTTGTATTCTGAGAAAATTATTTAAAAATATGTTAGTGCCTTATTGCTTGAAACAAGTGAAAAGGGGTTTTCTGTTCTTGTTGTTCCCCACCCTCACCCATCCTTCGCCCCATAGAGCAATATGGGAATTTCTGTTAAGCATTCTCCTACACACAGTCACATTAAGCCAAGGTAACCAAATACTGGTTTGCTCAGAAGGTTGAGGAATGTTATGTTAGTGAAGACATTATCTTTTTAGGAATGATAAAGGTAATCCGACATGCCCGTTCTAATTTTCATGATCTTGATCTAGATTCTGAGTTTAACTTACTGTTCATCCCCTTCCATCTCCCTTCAGATTTCTGCGGAAATGCATCTATATGTGTTGTCAGAATGAGTTTGGTCTTCCAGTATAATCAGCTAAAAGTTTTTAACCACTAAAAAGAAATGCAACTTTTTGGAGAAGAGAATTTAACAGAAGTTAGTTTAGACCACAGCTGGAGTATAACTGTCTTCAAACTCAAGGGCTCAAGCAGGCCCTGTTCACACTAACACGTGGCAATGGAAGTGCTGAGGAGCATGGCACACAGGCTCACTCTAGCTAGGTTGGAACTAAAAGCAGTTTAACAACATTTCAGTGCTATTTCACTTGAACTAACATATCCTGTTTAAAAAAAGGTTGGTAAATCCTCTTGGGTATCTTGATGGCCAAGCCCTCAAGTTAGCTTTGAGGATCAGAGCTGAGATCTCTGCACTGCCCTTCATTGCGTGGTGGAGATATGATCTGAAAATAGAATTCATTTTACCATCTTCAGTTAGCTTCAAAAAGGAGACTGCAGGGTTTTTTTTCTTTTTCTGAGATTATTCCCTTTTGCCAGAAGACAGTGGAATTTTACCTATTATGATCTAGATTTTGCAAAGGACCTTTTTTTCTTACTAACATTACTCCCACTTTTGTCCATCTATTTGAAATCAGATGTCAAGAATAAGCTTTGTTTCTAAAATTATCTTGATTTATATGAACTACTGTTGGAAATGATCTAGAAAGGAAAAAAATGTTATAAAATGGCAATTATTAGAAGGAAATTATTGAGAGCTAATAATTGGGGGGGGAGGGGGAGGTAGATGAAAAAGTCATGCTAGAAAGTCCGTTAACTGTGGATTCATGATCATAAAGTGGTTTTACCATATTCAATTTCCTATACTAAAAATTTGGGAAGGAATGTAAAGAGGGAGAAATGAAGATAAGAAGAGTATCTTTTAGAACCTTTTCTTCTGCTGAAATTCTTGAGTTTTCCAGAACTGTATTAGAGACTCTTTTTTTTTTTTTTTTTCCCCTGGAGTTCTTAATTAGTAGTATGACTGTCCCTTGCAGTGTTACTTCTTCGTGAAGAATCATACACCAGTGCTTAATCAGGATTCGGCTTACAAATCTGAAGTTTTTGGTAAAAGGGAATTTGATTGAGAGCCATACTACAATAAAACTTCAACTGAATTATCATTCTTTCAGATATCTTAATAACTTTTATTTCAGTTTTATCTCCAAGTTTAGGTATTAACTAGCTCATCCTATAACTCAATGAATAGGAGGCATCATGTACCAAAATACTTCATCACTCTTAAGAGTTACAGTGTTTATGTAAAAGTTACTTCCTCAAACTGAATTCTTCTCCCCTTATAACCAGCAGGCACACAACCAAAATGCTGATTCGTTTTCCATCATCTTTCTCTTGCTTTTATCTGATAAGTATATTGTTTGTTGCATAGTATAGCAACAATGGTCTTCATGCTATAATAACCTGACAAAAATTTTCAGTAGTCTTGGGCAATATTTTAAAAATAATCCATGTTCAAGTTGGTATTTTAAATTTATACCAGTAATCACTGTTGAGTATGCTACCTTTGTGGCTGCTTCAGTCTGTGTCAATGTTTTGTAAGGATTATTTTTTGCTACCTTCTTCAGAGTGCCTTTTATTTTAGGTGATCTAGAGACAGTTCACTGAAGTTTTCTGTTAAATCTACCATAGCAATGTCTGATTTTAAACTTGTCCTGATGAATGTATAACTAAAATCCTGTTCTTTGAAAAGCTGTAGTAGACACAGGTTGTATATGCACATGTACAAATGCATGGATACAAGGGAAGATGTTCTGCCAATGTTTGTCCTGCTGGACAGGACCTTTTGAAATTAAGTGAATTTTTTAACAGTTTATTTTCAAAATGTTACCTCACTAGTATTCAGTAATAGGTATGTATGTCTCTGTACTGCTTCACTTCGCTACATGCAATCACGTTCTTCATGGTAGCCAGTTTAATTTAAAAGACTATGAGATGAATCTGATGTCTGTATTGAGAGTGAAGTTCATAAGTCAAAACTTATGGTACTTCATTTCTTTTAAAGGCATTCCTTTCACTTACACTGTTATCCTAATCCCCTGTTATTAAGAAACTGAAAAAAGTGCTTCCCCATGATGAAATGGAAGAATGTAAAATAGAATTTGAATGCACTCCGCCTGTCTTAGAATTAATATTCAGAAACGGGGGGGTTGTGCATTTAATGAATTGTGGGAAGATTTATATTGTAGAGTTCGTTCACTTGCACACAGAGGGTTTTACAGTGTCATCTAGTAACGTCTACTTAATAAAGTTTTGAAGAAAAAGAAAACCTGTCTGAATGTATCACTCTTCTTCCAACAGTTGTGTGCATGGATTATCAGTCAACCAACTCCAAGTAGTCTTGATTAAACTTGTATTATGATTGTTATATAATCATAAAGAAATCCCACTGAATGACTTAAAAAGTTCAGAAATCTTTGTGTTCGCAAATACTGCATAACACTCACTTCAGTCTTTCACTATTTTTAAAAATATTCATCACAGTAAACTAGACTTCTACCTCCAATCTGATTTTAAGTTTTACGCATAGTACTCCCGTTTGTTGTCATCTCTGGGCTATTGCTTTCAATTTTAAAAGCATCTTAATATGTAAGACAAAGTTTTCCTTCTCAAGAAAGGTTAAAATGCTAGGTTAAAATAACCTGATATAAGAAAAAACTGTATAAAGAAAATACTGTAATCCAGTTTTCCTATTCCCCTGTAGAATCACTTTCTAAAGCTCCATTTTTTCAGTGATTGAATTTTTACAGAAGTCAGTATTTGCTGTAGCTGTAAATTTGAAGTATGTGGGCCATTAATTGAACCAGATGTCTTTTTCAGAGGACTTGTTTTCAGTTTCCACATTAGTGAATTGATAATACTGATGCAATGTTTTGTCTGATGTGTTGGGGATCTTTAAACACTTTGCATAACTATGAAATAGCATTTGCATGTTCTTGCACAAGTAGACATTGTAGCGCACTCATGTACATTTTGTTTCTATAGGAAACAGCTGAAAAAAACCTTTCACTGCAACAAATACACAGCAAAAACCTTGACTGACAGAGACCTGCCCTAGGTGCCTCTTGCCAATGATAGGAGACAAGTCTTTCTGCCCTCCCTCCGCTTTCCCCCACAAAGTCAAAATTTGCAAACATTATGAGGGCATCATATCAGAGATCCCTTAACTGCAGTAATTCTTGCAAGTAATCAAAGTAATGAAAGGATGGTTAAGAGTCCAGAAAAATCAATATCCCTATAGCTGAAACTCAGGTTAAAGTGTAACTTTTCACTTGTAGTCTCAAACTGTTTCACAAAAGACAGAAAAGCAGGCTTGGATTATAAACATCATACTTCTCAAAGTAAATAGGACTGATATGTTTCCTAGAGATTGCAGATAATACAACTGTAACTTTTAGACACTTCCCTTCAAATGACTGCCATGTTGCTTGAAATAGTGAATATAGGAAATACAGATTTGAGTGTGTTTTCCCAAAATCATGAATCTACTTACACATGCCTGTAAAAAATAATATTCCAAAAATTCTGAATGACTTTGAATTTCTCATATATTTGCTTAGTAGTTTGGCTTCAGTAACAAAATGAGGCAAAAGGCACAAGTTTAACCTTGGATTATGAGGAACTTTGAAAATGGAAGTGATGTGTTGGAATGAGGGGTATGTGAATACCAGCCAGTGAGAACAGAATTAAAAGGCAGCCACCTGGGTACAATTGTCGTGCTTTGGAAAAGTCAACATGGCTTTTGTGAAGGAAAGTCTTACCTCACCAGCCTAACAAATTTGTTTGGCAGGGTCAGCAATCATGCAGATAAGTCATCTTGTTTAATGGTCTGTACTTACTTTTGTAAGGAAGTGGTGGATGGGGTTGGCAACCAAAGGGCCTGGTGTGATGTAAACAGAAGGGACTTCTTAAAACAGGGCTGAAGTGGAATTTCCCCAGGAATATGCATGCAAATAAGGAAGTACCTACAGGGCCGTGTTACAGGGAAAGCTTTTGTGCCCCTTCTGGGAAGTCAGCACACTGGGGTCTTTACACTAATGCACACAGCATAGGAAACAAACAGGATGAATTAGAAGTCTGTGTGTATTTCAGGGCTATGATCTCATTAGGATCATGGAGACATGGTGAGATAGCTCACACAACTCAAGTGCTGCTACAGATGGTACAGGCTTTTTAGGAAAGACAGGCTGGGACAGCGAGGAAAGGGAGCTGCCCTGTATGTGAGAGAGCAGGGGGAGTGCCTGAAGCGCTGCCTGGGGATGGTTCATCCCAACAAGCAGGAAATCAAGCAAAGGCAGCAGGAGGCCTGCATGGATGAACAAGGTGCTCCTGGCTAAACTCAAATATAAAGAGGAAGCATACAAAAGGTGGAGGCAGGGACAGGTGACCCAGAAGGAATATAGAGACACTGTCTGCACATGCATGGATAGGGCTAGGAAAGCTAAAGCCCACCTGGAGTAGAAAGTGGCAGGGGATGATAAGTGCACCAAGACAGGCTTCTACGAGTACGCAAGCAGCAAAAGGAAGGCTATGGAAAATGTGGGCCCACTGCTGAATGGGGCAGGGAAGCCGGTGACAAAGGACTCAGAAAAGGTCGAGGTACTGAATACCTTCTTCACCTTGGTCTTTACTGGTAAGACTGGTCTTCAGGAATCTCAAGCCACTGAGACCAGAGGGGAAATCTGGAGCAATGAAGACTTACCCTTTGTGCAGAAAGATCAGGTTAGGGAATACTTAAACAAGCTGGACATACACAAGTCCATGGGACCTGATAGGATGCACCCAGAGGTGCTGAGGATACTGGCCGATGTCATTGAAAGGCCACTTTCAATTATCTTTGACAGGTCATGGTGGTTGGGAGGGGTTCCTGAGGACTGGAAGAAAGGAAATGTCATCCCTATCTTTAAGAAAGGAAAAAGGAGGATCCACAGGAACTACTGGCTAATTGGCCTCACCTCAGTCCCTGGGAAGGTGATGGAGTAACTAATCATGAATACTATTTCCAGACATGTGAAGGACAGGAAGGTGATTGGAAGTAGTCAGCATGGATTTCTGAAGGAGAAATCATGCTTAAGCAACTTGGTAGCCTTGTATGATGAAATGACTGGCTTGGTGATGAGGGGGAAGCAGTGGATGTTATTTATCTTGACTTTAGTAAGGCTTTTGACACTGCTCCTCCATAACATCCTTATAGAGAAGCTGATGGAGTATGGACTAGACAGGTGAACAGTGAGGTAGACTGAAAGCTGGCTGAACTCCTGGACTCAAAGGGTTGTGATCACTGGCATGAAGTCCAGCTGAAGGCCAGTCAATAGTGGTGTACCCCTGGGGTCAATACTGGGGACAATACTGTCTAAGACTTTCATTAATGACCTGGATGAAGGGACAGAGTGCACCCTCAGCAAGTTCACAGATGATACAAAACTGGCAGGAGTGGCTGATACACCAGAGGGCTGTGCTGCCATTCAAAGGGACCTCTACAGGCTGGAGAAATGGGCAAGAGGGATCTCATGAAGTTCAACAGAGAGAAATGCAAAGTCCCGCACCTGGGGAGGAATAACCTCATGCATCAGTACACACTGGGGGCCATCTGGCTAAAAAGCAGCTCTGCAGAGAAGGACCTGGGAGTCCTGGTGAACACCAAGTTGATCGTGGGCCAACAGTGTGGCCTTGTGGCAAAGAAGGCCAATGGTATCCTGGGCGGCATTAGGTAGAGCGTTGCCAGCAAGTTGAGGGAGGTGATCCTCCCCCTCTACTCAGCCCTGGTGAGGCCACATCTGGAGTGCTGCATCAAGTGCTGGGCTCCCCAGTACAAGAGAGACATGGAGCTACTGGAGCAAGTCCAGCAAAGGGCCACAAAGATGATTAAGGAGCACCTGTCATAGCAGGAGAGGCTGAGAGAGCTGGGACTGTTCAGCCTGGAGAACAGAAGGCTCAGGGGGATCTTATCAATGTCTGATGGGAGGGTGTAAAGAGGACAGAGCCAGAGGGCTCAGTGGCACCCAGTCGCAGGATGAGAGGCAATGGGCACAAATGGAAACACAGAAAATTCCATTTGAATATAAGAAAACACTTTTTCCCTGTGAGAGTGGCTGAACACTGGACTGGGTTGCCAGAGAGGTTGTGGAGGCTCCATCCTTGGAGATATTCAAAACCTGACTGGATACGGTCCTGGGCAATGAGCTCTAGTGACCCTGCTTGAGCAGGCGGGTTGGATCAGATGATTCAGAGGTTCCTTCCAACCCCAACTATTCTGTGATTCCTTGAAATGAGGCTATCAGAAGCTGTAACAAACAAAGGAGAGTCTTTACGCAAATAGTAAAAGATCGATGGAATTTCTTGCCAAAGGATGTTGTAGATGCTAAGGCCTAAAGTGGAAACTGAAGCAGTTCATAGAAGAAAATCTGTGCCAAGTTACTAAATGTATGTATACTCTGTCTGACTCAAGAATTCCTTGAAAATGAAAAAAATGTTTGGAGGCCTGGACAGTGGTAGAAGGTAACACTTGCTTTTTTCTTGCATCCTTTCTCAGACAGCTGGTTTCTATTAGAGATAGGATATTGGACTACCTGGAGTTTTGGTCTGGGCCAGTATTGCTAGATCACCCTCTTTCTATCCTTATCCTGAAGGTCAGTAAGTGGGGGGAATATTATCCCAGTGGTGATCCATTGGGAATGGTGGGGACATGACCTCCCCAACCCTACTTGTCTGTGGAAAAAACTACTCCACCTCTCCTCAGCCACAGATACTGACAGGATAAGGATGCACCTAAACCAGAAACAGGTACCCAGCTGTCCCCTCTGCAGTGCATTATTTTGATCATCACCTAATTTTTTTCCACCTGAGCTGAGTTGTTCCCTTAACCTAATTTCCACCTATTTTACCCCCTTATCCTCTTTTGGATCCATTCATGGTCTCCTTGATCTTTCCCAGGCTATGTTCTTCCTCCTCCTTAACACTTTCCCTATCGTAATACTTAAATGATCTGATGCTAAACTTTGTTTCCACTATCCTGAGTGACGGACATATCAAATCCCATGTTCTGGATCTGGCCTCGACTTCATCTCCTTTGACCAGCTTGGATACCCTAATAAATTATATTACCTCTCCCTAGAAACCTTTATCTCTTAATGAGATAGCTTCAATTTTAGGTGCCTGTTGCCCAACTTGTCTGTCTTCTGTCTCATCAATTCCATTTTATTTTTAAAATGACAGTTTCCATTTTATTTTCAAAATGATGGTTTCTATTTTGTTCTCTTTCATGCTAAAAATGCTGGGCAGTCTCCCAAACATCCTAACGGATAGGAGAAGAGGTGCAGTAAATCAAAATAATTAAGCCTGAAAATTATCAAAATACTTAAGCCTGAAAAGCAAAACTGTGTGCTTCAGTTGGAGGACTCTTTCTGCTAAAACTTCCTCTGCTGACAATTGTTGTTTTATTTTGAAAAATCTATATGCACCTGTGGGTTAGTCAGGGGTAGCCTGACTCACCGAGCACCTCCTGGAGCTCCCACCGGCGGGTTGGGGCTGTCTGCCTGCCACCTGGCTCAGGTGCCTGCTCCCCTGAGGGACATTTGGTCCCATGTAGTTTTGAGCAACAGTGAATCTCTTGGGTTTTGCAAATAAAATGTAATCTGGATATTGCATTTTCTCCTGACTGACAGCTGTCATTACATGTTAGCCTTTGATGATATCCTGTAGCACACAGGGGAACTGATTTGGATAATGGCTTCTCTCTTGAGGGTCACACATAATTGAGGTGGATTTTCTCCATCCTGTTCCTACCGCTTTCTGCTTAAAAAGCTATATTATCACTGGTGTACATTTTCTTCTTTTAACTAATACTACAATTTATCAAATAAAAGTAATGCCAAGTCTTTAGTGCAGCACATCACAATAACTTTGAAAAGCAGAAAATACAATGAACTACAGGAAAGACTGATTATTTGAGTGGTACCTTTTAAGCTGTATGTGCTTTCAATCTATATCTATCTGTGTAATTGCAGGCTCCTCGCTTGTAAGACCTTTTCCTTAAGACTTCTTGATTTTAACTATTTTTCAAACAATGTATACTTTAACTTTTAGTTTTACCATATGATTATTATTTATTAGAAATATGTTTTAAAAGTTGGCGTCTTCTTAATTTCATCTGGCTTTTATAAGGTGATGGACAAGTCAAAGCTCATAATAAACTGGCTAGTGGGAAACCTTTGCCAAATCAAACAAACATTAATTCAGTACAGCTTTCCAATAAAACCTTCAATGTTTTGTACCTTCAAGCATATCTGCTGTTGCCTTTTTCTCAAATTCCTTTACAACAAGCGCTTTATGTCACCACTCCACTTATGATGTTATTTTTAACAAGGTTACTTAGATGACAGGCAGCACATAGCCTTCATTTATCTCTCATTTATTAATTCATTGTAATGTTGAATTAGACATTTTACAGCCTTGGATCTGAAAGACGATCATAATGATATTATCTTTCCTGTAGAAGTAAAGGGAGACAAGATAAAGAAAGATTGACTTTTCTTCTCCTAAAAATGAGCTTTCAAGCACTAAACATGATTGTCACAATTTTACTTCCTAAAAGCCAAGTCTTGGGTAGGGACCCCTTGTCAGCCTGTGGCAGGCTTCTGCCTGCTCATGTGATAAGTGAGGAGCAGCTGGCCCTGCCAAAGCTATTAACTCAGCTGACAGCCTGATAGATGAGGAACTCCCAGAAAAAGGCAGCTTCAAGTGAGCTGAGTTAATTGCTTTGGTTGTGGCAACCAGTCCTTAGCTGCTATTTTCCCCAAGTACTTAAGGGTAAGCAAGCTGTATGCATCGGTGAAATCCATCATGTTCCAGAGTGCTGGGTGTGGTGTGCAAGCACAGAGTGGCTGCTGCAGATGTGTGGCAGATCCAGTCAAATAATAGCAGAGGTCTGTGTACGGCCTGTTCTTGCCATCGGAAGAAGTAGGGCACCCACTGCCATGAATATGCCTAAAGGTTACGTAACACTGAGTGTCATATTTTGGACTGTCATGTTTTCAGAGCTCTGTGTAGATACAAAAAGAAGTACTTCCTTCAGAGTAGAGTTTCTCTGTCTACCATAAAGTTAGCTAGCAGAAATATCTCCAAGGCTAAGACACATGGATCTTAAAAGAACATGTTTTCACAGTGCAATTATATGCATGATCATTTTAGTGTAGTGTGCAGCTGTCTTACAGCTTGTTTTGTATAAATATATATTAAAAAAGCAAATAAATAGTGTTATTCATTCCTTGCTGGCTCGTCACATTATAGCACAAAAGAATTGTAGTGAAATAATTTGACTGTTGTCTGTTTTTTAATCCATATATGTCTAGGGTTTTTTTTCTTTTAATTTTGCTAATTTCCTAGTATGGATGTTAGAAAGTGAAATGGGAACCAAGGAAAGAATTCAAAGTTAAAAAGGTGATAACAGCATAGGATCACCAAGAAAGGAGAAGGACTGTTGTGAAGGCACATCTGATGAGAACTGTGCATTGTTGCTTAGGTTAGAGATGGACCATATTGGATTTGTGTACCTGAAAGCCTTAACAAGACTTTTTGACAAGTGGAGTTCAGTCATTCTTTCTGTTGGTTACTGTGCTTGTTAGGAATAAAAGGCTTGAAATGAATTGTTCCATGAGCAGAAAGATTAACAAAGTCAGGTTTCTTGTGGAACAAGTATTTCTCTTTCTGTGCCCCTCCACCATAAGCTATCTCCACCTGATGCATCCTATATGACCTCAGTCCTCCTCATTATTATCTCCAGTTCTACCCCATGTTCCCTAAACTCTCACCTGATACCTTCTCCTCCTCAACAGCTGAGCACATGCTTTGCCTTTTTCTTGAAGTATGTATGTGCTGAATGATCAGCTACTACAGCTGTGCTGATGGCCAGGCCAATATTCAGGAGCTGGCAGGTTGGCTGATCTCATACCAGCTAACCCTGAACTGGTGCTGTAGTCTTTCTCTCTACTGAAGCACTCCCACTTTGGTTTCTCTCGCGCCCAGGTACTGATTCTCACAAATTATATGGGAACTTTACGTCTTTGAAGCTCATTATTGCAGATCACCACACAATGTGGTCATACAAGCCTTGTGTCTTTAGAATCCCAGGATAAAATGCAGATTTTCACCCATGTGATCTTTTCCTGCATATATAAGGTTCTCTCTGAAACTTGAATGTGAGATTTCATTTTTGTGAACGTTAGTATTAAAGCACAGCAATGGGAACTTGATCTTTGAAAGTATGCCAACTGTATATTGGATACCACTACTACCAATGAGTGTGAATATGTATAAAGATGAGGAGAAGAAGTAAATAGAAAGGCACAGTGAGAATAAATTCTGCATCTAGTAATACAATAAGAAAGTACAGATAGTGTTCTGATCTGTCCTAGCTGTGAAGACTATTTCTTCAAGCGTAGCATCTGAATATATCAGGAATCTCCAGTCACAAAGGTTCTCTTGGAACTGGAAGACAATTTTCTATATCCTGTGTGGTGCTGTGTGTGTTACAAGCCAAAAAATTGCTAGAGAAGCATATCAAAAGCTGTTAATAGCAATACATTTTTGCATTTCATTTATTATTAAATAAGAAATATATTTTCTTTAGATTTAAATAAAATATTGTGAAATTTATGTAACAAATTATAAATTACTTAACAACCTTAACTTTCAGTCATCACTCTTGAGCAGACTAAAAAAAAGCCACAGATCTTCAGCCCTCAATCGTTTCTGAAACTGAACAAATGTTTCAAAATCTCCAGGTAACTTTTCTTCAGTCATTTGAATTTATTCATTGTAAATAACTCCATTGACTAGGTTTATTCTGCAAACATTCTAGCCTAAATATATAGAAAGGTTGTTTTTTTAAAAAATAAGCTGTTTTAAAAGGATGCAGTCAAATTCAAAGAACCTGTTAAAATGCTTTCAAGATACTGCTCTTTCTCTAAGCTTTAATGTCTGATTTTTATGATTCAGTTTATAGCCTGATTAAAGTCAGTAGCGGGGATGAATAAGGCTCTGATCTGCAAAGATATGTGAGCTGTTGAGCTACCTGTGTTTAAAATTATATATGCGCATAAAGACTATACAAATATGCCTTGATTTGACTCTCCTTCACCACTTTTTTTCCCCTGGAATATTTCAGTTGTATATTTAAATGCTACAGATTAACAATATGTATTTTTCAAGTTTCTTATTTTTTTTTTATTTTTATTTTTTTAACCATCATAACAATTTCACCTCTGAGATTTTTCTGTACTGGGGAAGGAGACAGATGTCAGCTATCTCGCCTGACCGTGTTTAGCTAAGGTATTGCTTTAATTAAATGAACAAGTCGAAGTTTGTCTCTAAGAACCTAAAAAACTAAGGACAAAGCATAAGGACCAGAATAGCTAAAACAGAACAATTATGCTGTGATAGCTATGCCAGTAGAAGTGTTCTTTATGGGCATTCTATTCTGGAATAAAGTCACTTTTATCTTGGAAAAAACACCCTATTTGCTCTTTTGGAATACTGGTCTGGAATCAAATGCCCACCTGCATGTTCCATTCCAGCTTGGTGACAGTGGAATTATTAGCTGTCTATAACTGTACCTGTTTCACCTAGTCTCCACAACATTTTTGTTCAGCAGGGGAGCCATGCAGCCCACCTAAGTCTGTCTCCTTACCTAGATGGGGGATAAAATCACTAGGGGAAACAGATCACTTTCAAAAGCCTCAGTATAGTTCAATATAGCTAAATATGGAAAAAGCTTTCTTATTCAGTCTTGTTATGTTGGCAAAGATGTGAAGCCTTAGGAGACAAAATACTTCATTTTGCTAAATCTGTCATGTTCATGCCTGCTTATTTTATTGACAGCCCACCATGCCAGAAAAAGGAAATGATTAAGTGAGTTAAGAGACGTGACATTAGATTTATTGTGTGTTAGTAGTTTACATCATGTTTAAGTAATATTGTATGACACACTCTTCTGTTACCAGGCACTTAATGAATTTGTGCAGGAGTTAATGAAAGTTAATAACAAACTAGTAAAAGAACAGCATATCAAGCATATTTGTTATTATAAATCAAATTAAGGAATTTTTATGAGACAATCTGCATGTAATCAAAATGAAAAAGTGCAGCCATTTCACTGAATAAGGATATTGTGTCTACTCCAATTCAATTTTCTGACTCATGAACAAAAAAACACAGTCACTGGAGTACTATTCAGAAATACACTGAAACGGGATAGTGTCACTATATGACCTCAGAGGATTTGATGGATGGCACGTATTTTTGAAAAGATGCCACGTACTCAGGAGCCTAGCATTGGGCTTATCTTTTTCAAGAATTTTGTCCAAACCCATATTTTTAAAGGGAAGGAATTGCTTGAAAAAATGTGGGCTAAAAGCATACATCTTTGAAAGATTTTTGCAAAATAGTGGACTATAATTATGTTTTCAAGATAGATTTTAGCCAAATGCATACTATGCATTTTATTGTGTATCAGATGAAAGGCAGTTGAAGTTAGAATTGCCTCCCTTTTTTATGTGTTACTGAACAAATAAGATATATTGGCCCACCACACAATGAGTCTGTTGACCCAGCGGGGACTTTCTTCAGAGCCAATGTGCCCTTGTCATCCACGGTTCTTGGTATGTCGCTGCCTCAACACAAAGGCACTGGCTCTCTCCAGACTTGATGCAGTCCATCACAAAAATAACTTTTTGCCTGCTTCACTTATGGCCTATGAACATTTTTCTAAGCCAGAAAGCCACAGCATAAATACTGCATCCTGAGAAACCTCAGATGTCCGTTGATATAGTTTGATACAGCATGTTCAAACAATTTTTTCCCTCAGAAGCTGCTATAATTGTAAGTCATGATGAGCCACAACCAGACATATTCAGGTGGTTTACATTCTAAATGAGTCCCATTCCTACTCAAGGTAAAGAACTAGGATTTTTGTAGAGCAACTCAGAGGAGCCAGGAAGAGTTCTTAGCTGGGAGCTTCATAGCACCAGCCAGGGATAAATAAACATAAGGTTTGAGGCCAGCTGAAAATGGCCCAGTGTTCTTAAACTTTGAGAAGAAAAATCAGACATCACTCTATTAGTTATGCTAGAAATTGGCTGAGTAGCCAGTATTTTTTAGACTGATATGTTCAGATGTTATGTCTAAAATGAGATTTTTATATAACAGATATGACTCACAAATAACAATCTTTTTTTTGTGTGTCAAATCTTATCAAGCTAAGTGGTTAAAGCTACTTAAACTGAAACGTTACTGCAAGTAGTACAGCAGAGGAGACCAACGTTATATATTCATAATTCAAAGTTGTAACGTCTTCATGCTTTCAGCAAGAAGTTAATAGCAGTTTGGTGTTGACTGTGTGGAATGGTATCAAACACTAAGCATGCAGGTTTGTATCTGAAAGCATTTATAGAGAGTTGGGGGTTTTTTGTTGTTGTTGTTGTGGGGTTTTTTTAAGATTTATTAGTCCAACCTGAGAGACAATAGGGTAGATGACTCTTTGATATGCATGAAAGCACTTAGGTAAAGAGATGGATGAAACTTTCACCATAAAATATCCTTAATATTTTCTTCGAGGCATTACAGTCTCAAGCTGATGGCTTCCATTTGGAACTAAAGCAAGGGGACAGTGGGTTTAAGTATTCTGCAGAACAAAAGAGAATGTATTAATAATGAGATAAAGGTTGAAGATAGTAATTATTTTTTCAATCTCAACACATGCATTTTTTCCATGATCTCTCTCTCTTCCCCCTACACTCCTGTAATTCAGCAAAACTCCACAGACAGACCATTTAGTTTTTTGTAAACTCTCCACCTATCATAAATATTTTTCTTTACTACCAGAGAGTAATGTATTTGCTTCCAATCTTTGGTGATTCACAGGTCGTTTTTCTCCCAGATTTTCATTTCTTTTCTACCTTTCAATAGGAATATATCTATATTTCACACCAGACTATAGACATTAGGACAACACAGGCAGAATAGAGTAGAAATGGCAACTCCGAGGCTGATTTCTGATCCTCCAGAAGCTGTAATGTATAATGAAATTAAAATTCTTTGAAAATATCTGCTATAACACCAAGATCTCCCTTCTGAATTCTAGTTAATCTGTACTAGATTGGGACCTGGACAGGATGCTTAACACAATGAAAGACATGAGAGGTAGGATATTGCCTCAGTTTCCCTTTTTTTTTTTTTTGTTAGTAAAAAGAAGAAAACTAGTTATAACACCAGTTACTTAGATGAAGTTATTTGTTACTCCGTGTTTCCTGAAGTGTAGATTTTTTTTTTCACTGTATGTTTGCCGTCTCTCCTCAATATTAGGATCTAAAGAATTTGGGGAGCAGTGGAGTGATTTTCCAGTTTGATTCTAATAATAGTCTGAGAGGCTTGTATCTTCAAGCTCTTTGGATTGAGTAGTGGCTAAGAACAGTCACATTTTAATATGATTGATTAGACCTGTGTGCAGAAGTTCAGCTATACAAGAATAGCAGATAGGTACAATGTGCCTAGTAGCAGTGAGATTATTGCGCCAACATAGTTTTGCAAATACCCCAAAAGTTGTGTAAGTTATTGCCATTTTTGAACATGATTTTAGGTTCTAACATCCCACCCTTCTCAGAAATAAACTGGGAGTAAAGATGATTGCAGACGCATTGCTGAGACACGTAGGTGCCCCTTTCCCAAAGTGCTGTAAGTCACAAGGCATCTTTCACAGGACTAGTAGACAATTTCCCCATATACACAGTATGGTACACTGTAAACATTCAGCCCTTCATCCCAAATAGTATAACTTTCTTCCAGCTCATCTAGACATGAGGGCATCCTAAAATGGTGCTTTCTGCACCTTGCCTCATTACATATCATTGTCTTTTTTTCTTCTTCATTCACTCTTTCGTCATAATTTTCAGTTTCCCTTTACAAAAATACCTTGATACATGTTTTTCTCCGTCCCTCTGAAGACCTAAGATACAGCCAGCGATGAGGACATGTGTGCTGGCATGCAGAGAGAAGAGGAAATGTTTTTCCTCAGTGCTATGGCAGAAGGATGGTGACGTGGCCTGACGTGAGAAAGGGTTGGGCTGGAATCTCTTTTGCTCTTCCAGCCGTGGAATTCCCATGCAACCTCTACGTGATCCTGCCCACATCCTTGTATAAAGCTGACAAAATGCTCACTGCACATACAGTTGCTAAACATCTTTTAGAAGACTCGGAAGCATGCAGACTTCCACAAACATTAAGCAGAGCTGATGCCTAGGAAGCTCTGTGATGACTGGACGTGTGCCCTAGTGAGCAGAAATGGGCTCCTCTGGCAGGGTATGAACACAGTGGTTTTGGTGAGGAATGAAAACCCCAAGAATGTTGGGACAACCAGATAAATGATAAAAAATTTATGCAGTTAGATTCCCCAGATCTATAGGGAATTACTGTGTACACTCAGAAGTCATCTACAGACTTCCTTGAGCCTATAGCCCACAGACTGGCCATAGGCTGAAAAGAAGACCTGCACAGGATGCTTACTGCAGCTCTCATATCAGCCCTTAGGGAGATAGTGATGAATATTCAAGAGGAAGATGTAGAGGCACTGCATGTTGTTCATGTTCACACTGAAGTGGAGTGAACCAGTGGAGACTTTGTCTGTTTGGCCTAAAAAGTGAGATGTGCAAAAGATTAGGAGTAGTGGCACGTAGGCAGTCCTCCTGTAACTTCTCCAGAAAGCAACCACACCGTCATACATTACAGCAAAATGTCAGTTTGCCTATAAATCCTGCCTCCGGCCTCCTTCATACAAATGGCCTTTTCTCCCTGCATCCTTGCTGTCCTTCACCATGCCCAAGTCCTAAGCTAAGAACCAAATGTGGATCCCCATGCTTCTAATGCTGAATTGCCCCTAAGCCCTAGCATTGCTCACTGTCCCGTACCAAATATATTTTACCAGCTGCACTGCACTAACCTAATCTAAGAGGCCTCTGAAAAATCTTGCTCTTGTTCTCTCCTAACTCTGCTCACACTGATCGCTAATGTAAGGGCATGGACTAGCATGGGTGGCGCCAGCCTCATGCCATTGGCAAATGAGCCTCGTTCTTCAGGAATATCACTTTCTGCCTGCCCAGCTAAGCTAATTTCATCCTGGATTAAGATATAATCACAGAATCACAGAATCGCTGAGGTTGGAAGGGACCTCTGGAGACCATCTAGTCCAACCCCCCTGCTCAAGCAGGGTCACCTAGAGCATGTTGCACAAGATTGTGTCCAGGCGGGTTTTGAATATCTCCAGAGAAGGAGACTCCACCACCTCTCGGGGCAACCTGTTCCAGTGCTCTGTCACCCTCACAGTGAAAAAGTTTTTCCTCATGTTCAGATGGAAGCGTCTGTGTTTCAGTTTGTGCCCGTTGCCTCGCGTCCTGTCACTCGGCACCACTGAAAAGAGTCTGGTCCCATCCTCTCGACACCCTCCCTTCAGATACTTGTACACGTTGATAAGATCTCCTCTCAGCCTTCTCTTCTCTAGGCTAAACAGGCCCAGCTCTCTCAGCCTTTCCTCATAAGAGAGATGCTCCAGTCCCCTAATCATCTTTGTAGCCCTTCGCTGGACTTGCTCCAGTAGTGCCACATCCCTCTTGTACTGGGGAGCCCAGAACTGGATGCAGTACTCCAGATGTGGCCTCCCCAGGGCTGAGTAGAGGGGGAGAATCACCTCCCTCGACCTGCTGGCAACACTCTTCCTGATGCACCCCAGGATACCATTGGCCTTCTTGGCCACAAGGGCACGTTGCTGCCTCATGCTTAACTTGGTGTCCACCAGCACTCCCAGGTCCTTCTCCGCAGAGCTGCTTTCCAGCAGGTCAACCCCCAACCTGTCCTGGTGCATGGGGTTGTTCCTCCCCAGGTGCAGGACCCTGCACTTGCCTTTGTTGAACTTCATGAGGTTCCTCTCTGCCCACCTCTCCAGCCTGTCCAGGTCTCTCTGAATGGCAGCACAGCCCTCTGGTGCATCAGCCACTCCTCCCAGTTTTGTATCTTTGGCAAACTTGCTGAGGGTGCACTCTGTCCCTTCATCCAGCTCACTGATGAAGAAGTTGAACAAGACTGCACCCAGTACTGACCCCTGGGGGACACCGCTAGCTACAGGCCTCCAACTAGACTCTGTGCCACTGATCACAACTCTGAGCTCTGCCATTCAGCCAGTTCTCAATCCACCTCACTGTCCACTCATCTAGCCCACACTTCCTGAGCTTGTCTATGAGGATGTTATGGGAGACAGTGTCAAAAGCCCTGCTGAAGTCAAGGTAGACAACATCCACTGCTCTCCCCTCATCTACCCAGCCAGTCATTCCATCATAGAAGGCTATCAGATTGGTTAGGCATGTTTTCCCCTTGGTGAAGCCATGCTGACTACTCCTGATCACTTCCTTGTCCTCCACATGCTTGGAGATGGCCTCCAGGATGAGCTGCTCCATCACCTTTCCAGGGATGCAGGTGAGGCTGACTGGCCTGTAGTTCCCTGGGTCCTCCTTCCTGCCCTTTTTGAAGACTGGGGTGACACTGGCTTTCTTCCAGTCCTCAGGCACCTCTCCTGTCCTCCATGACCTTTCAAAGATGATGGAGAGTGGCTTAGCAATAACGTCCGCCAGCTCCCTCAGCACTTGTGGGTGCATCCCATCAGGGCCCATGGACTTGTGTGTGTCAAGTTTGCTTAAGTGATCTCTAACCCACTCCTCCTCCACCAAGGGAAAGTCTTCCTTCCTCCAGACTTTCTCTCTTGCCTCCAGGGTCTGGGGTTCCTGAGGGCTGGCCTGAGCAGTAAAGACTGAAGCAGAGAAAGCATTCAGTAACTCTGTCTTCTCTGCATCCTTCGTCACCAGGGCACCCACCCCATTCAGCAAAGGCCCCACATTTTCCCTAGTCTTCCTCTTGCTACTGATGTATTTGAAGAAGCCCTTCTTGCTGTCCTTGACATCTCTAGCCAGATTTAATTCCAAACGGGCCTTAGCCTTCCTCGTCACATCCCTGCATACTCTGACAACGTTCCTATATTCCTCCCAAGTGGCCTGTCCCCCTTTCCACTTTCTGTAGACTTCCTTCTTCTGCTTGAGTTTTGCCAGGAGCTCCTTGCTCATCCATGCAGGTCTCCTGCCTCCTTTGCTTGACTTCCTACTCATAGGGATGCACCGCTCTTGAGCCTGGAGGAAGTGATGTTTGAATATTAACCAGCTCTCTTGAAGGCCCCTTCCTTCTAGGGCCCTAACCCATGGGATTCCTCCAAGTAGGTCCCTGAAGAGGCCAAAGTTTGCTCTCCTGAAGTCCAGGGTTGCGATCCTACTTGGTGCCCTGCTGCCTCCTCGCAGGATCCTGAACTCCACCATCTCATGGTCACTGCAGCCAAGGCTGCCCCCAACCTTCACGTCTTCCACCAGTCCCTCTTTGTTTGTTAGTACGAGGTCCAGCAGCACACCTCTCCTTGTTGGCTCCTCCACCACCTGTGTCAAGAAGTTGTCACCAATGCTCTGCAGGAACCTCCAGGACTGTTTGTGCCTAGCTGTGTTGTCTTTCCAGCAGATATCGGGGTGGTTGAAGTCCCCCATGAGAACCAGGGCCTGGGATTGTGAGGCTACTTCCAGCTGTCTGTAGAAGGCCTCATCGACTTCCTCATCCTGATCAGGTGGCCTGTAGTAAACACCCACAACAGTTTCACCCATGCTAGCCTGCCCTTTAATCCTTACCCATAAGCTCTCGACTCGCTCTTCATCCACCCCTAGGCACAGCTCAATACATTCCAGTTGCTCTCTCACATAAAGAGCAACTCCGCCACCTCGCTTTCCTGGTCTGTCTTTCCTAAAAAGCACGTAGCCATCCATGACAGCACTCCAGTCATGCAAGCTATCCCACCATGTCTCTGTAATGGCAATGAGATCATGGCCCTGCGATCGCACACAGATCTCTAGTTCTTCCTATTTGTTCCCCATGCTGCGTGCATTGGTGTACAGGCATTTCAGGGAGGTGATCGAGCATGCAGGTTTCCCAGGAGGGGTACAAGAGGGTCCTCCATAGCCACATCCCATGCACACTTCCCTGGCTGCATTCACCTGCTGGAGGCGTCCTGACTTGAGCTGTCTTTTGCCAGCTACCCTGTCACTATAACTCTCCCCTTCCCCTGTCTTTCCTAGTTTAAAGCCCTCCTTACCAGGTTGGCCAACCTGCTGGCAAAGACCCGCATGCCCCGCCTCGTGAGGTGGATCCCATCTCTCGCCATCAGTTGTCGATCTTCAAACAGGGTCCCATGGTCGTAGAAACCAAAACCCTGTTGCCAACACCAGCGGCGCAGCCAGTCGTTAACCTGGAAAGTCCGTCTCCTCCTCCTCTCATCCATCCCCCTCACTGGCAGGATTGAGGAGAAGATGACCTGGGCTCCCAGACCCTTGACCACCATCCCCAGAGCTCTGAAATCCTGCTTGATGGTCTGCAGTTTGCCCTTGGTGTCATTGGCGCCCACATGGAAGAGCAGCAGTGGGTAATAGTCCAAAGAATGGACGAGCCTAGGCAGTCTTTGCATGACATCTCTCACATGAGTAAGAGTCTTGTAAATGGTAAAGGCATGACACTGATCTTTGGGAAGGAGAAGGTGAGAGTGGAGTAGACACCCACTCTGGCAGGGATGTGCATGTGCAAAAGGAGCACATCAGAGGTACATGTCTAATTGTCATTACCTACTAAATGCAGATACCAAGTAGGTGGGAATTTGGGAGGGGGAGGCGAGATGAATCACTGGCAGACATAGACACCTATAACAGTTTTCAGTGCTAAAGTTACAGCAGGTGAACCATAATGTCTATTCTTCAAAATCTATGACAGCAAATGATAAATGTATTCTTCCATAAAAATGAAATAAGATTCAAGCTTCAAGCTTTAAAACTGTGTTCCAAAAGATGGCTGTTTTTAGAGTGCGTATTTATAGCTTTGCTTAAAGTGTATAAAACATTTAGCACCATCAAGTGGTAAAATGGTGTACTGCTTATGTACAACAGTCACGGTAATAAAAAATGGGAACAAATGTATAGTTTCATATTATAAATGTGCCTAAAAAACTCGTGCCAGTTTTGCTTATTCATCTTTGAATACATTTCCCTGAGGTTATTTGAGTAAATTCCTGAGGTTTTCTCGTGAAAAGTATCTGATTTAAATGTTTGTGTTTCCAGCAAATCTAACTTGGGTCAAGCTGGAATACATCACAGTACTCACTAAGAAAAATTGGTATTTTTCAATCTAAAATACTGAGATTGAGTTTATTTACAAGAAATCAATATGGCAATAATGTTCACTTCAAGGTAAAAGATGGTATAGACTTTCCTGTTATTCTGCGTTCTTTGTGATGCCTTAAAAATGCAAGTTCTATAAAACAGGAACAGAACTAGTAATCTGCATTATTATTGGTCTTGCTTAACTTTTCCCTGTTGGGCATGGAATGTGCTTGAACGGGGACAGCTCTGTTCCCATTTACCGATGTAAAGGGGAGCGTGCAAAGGAGACAATTGCAAGCAGACAAAACAAGTAGAAATGGAATACAGAATAGAAAACAATATAATTAATTTGGCTCTAAAAGAATAACAGCAGCAAAGTCCCTTGCTAGGCCAAACCCAATTCTGCAATCTGAAGAGATTTTAAATTATGCAGTAATCATGCATCATTTCAATTAGTACCAGCCCAGATACAGATAGCAGTTAATGCATGCATAACTTGATTAAAGAAATAATTGACCTACCTGTGGGGTAAAATGATCTGTAATTATCGTGGTTGATTGTTGCATAAATGTTTGTAATTTTACCAGTGTGTGCTTATCAAATAAGAATAAAAAAGACCTTTTTGGGCTACAGAAAAGAAAGAAGAAAAAACTTGCTCCCATTAAGATAACCTTTTCACTATTTAGAAATGCATTCTAATGAGAAGCAGACTTTACTGGATGAGATCACACAACTGATGAGAAAGAAGAGGCAGACAGACAAACAGATCTCTGGGAAGGAAATGGAGGTACTTTGTGTCAGGCAGGAATTAGAAAAGCAGCAAACCAACCTGAGTAACAGTGACCAGAAAATCCTTATAACACAGTCAAAGGTATTTTCCTTGTTATCACTGAATAACTCAAAGCATTTATTTTGATTTACTCCTCATGTTTATCTCAGAAGAAATACTTGACACAGAAAACATTTATACACTTTGCTGAGGATGGAATTCAGCTATCAGAAAAGAAAATAATTACTGTGACAATTTAGATTCCTGTTCTTTAAATCTACTCTTCAGTTATATGAGCACAATATTTTAGTAGCAGATGAAAAGTTAATTCTCTACTGTTTGTTGGAAATCAGTGTTGACTAAGTCTAGGATTCTGATAATGTGAGGCAGAGAGCATATGCAAACTCTACTAAGTTCTTTGAAAGCTAGCATGCTCAGTATCTTGCTAAGTCCATACCTTGTAACATTATGCTTTCCATATATCCTTTAGACTTTCAAAAAGGGGCAGGAAAATTCTGAAGGATCTTGTGTGAGAACTTGACCAAAAATTAAGAAGTTAATGCAAAAAAGTCAACTGAAAAATGTCTTTTTAGGTAACTGATACACTTGACTGCAATAGATCTTTCAGTATCAGGATGGAAAATCTGTTCAGAGAAAAACATGTGCAAAGTTAAGCTGAAGATGGAGAACGCTATAGAAAAGACAGGGAGAGGACTTCCACTAAACTGGTGACAAAGACTAGGGCCATAGTTTCTAACATTAATATAATAGTATGTGCTTGACCTCATATAAGTTTTTAAGACAAATCCTTCTTGCTTTTTCTTTTTGGTAAATCATGAAGTGAAAACTGTTGTAATAAATATTTTTATTTGGATAGCAACTGGAGTTGCAATAGGGTTAAAACCTAGAGTCAAGACAGCTTCTTATTAAACAGAAAAAATCCAGAGTAGTATAAAATAAAGGAGAAAAATGCAAATAAACCTGTGATTAATTAAGTCGTCAGTCCCTTTGTTCATTAGAAAGGTTGAAGATTCTAAAAATAAGTAGAGGTACACAAAAACCCTCTCTCAATTTGCCTTGGTGTTAGAAGCTAGAATCTTGAATAACAATACAGAGTATGTGATACATAATAAAAGGGTGCTCCTTAATGACTAATCAAGACCAAAGTCCATAAGGGTGTCTCTTTAAAAACTATTATAAAGAAAGTAATAGATATCTTTCAAGAACACTGGGACAAAGACAAGAGAGATATCTTATGCTGAGTTTTAAGTTTAATAAACGCATATGTTATAAAACTGATCTTAGGGAAGGGGGGTAGCCTTGGACTAAGCTCAGACTGTGCAATCGTTTAAGCAATGTCAGATTTGTCTGATTCTATCAGATGGAACAGTTCTGATATGTGTGTAACTTTCAAGGTCTTTAAAAAGTCTTAAAAAATCCTTTGTATAATTCCTTTGTATGGTTCATTCCCTTGTACAGACCTCAGACACTCATCGTAATGGAATGATTGATAGTAGTAGTCTGCTGTCATCCTCCAGAATTCAGCACTTAAGGGAGAAGGGGGAGCATTGCGGCAGGCTTGGCTGTCAGCAGAGAAATTGATCTGGGTGATGGCAGCAGTGCTTCACAGAGAGGTGTGTGAGCTCTACCCAAATGCCAAGCCAGCTCCAAAACAGGCGCCATGTAACCATATCAACACAGATCTGAATCCAGGCTAACATACCTTGCCTTTTAGCTCAGATTATTAGCTGGGGCTATCTGTGTAGAGCTGGCTGGTGTCCATGTGAGTTGGAGTGCAGGCAGGCCGCACTGAAAGACAAACTGTTTTTCATGTCTGCCTCAGAAACCTTTTGCAAGCATGCTCTGAATAATGGCATGTTTCATTTCAGGCCTTTGAGAGAAGTATGCTTCATAGATCACACATCCTTCTGCTTGGACCTCATGTAGTCTTGACCCTGCATGGATTCAGAATTTTCAATGCCAAAGGAGCATGTGGTGGTGACACCTCCTGGTACGTACTGCTCCACGGGGAAAAAATGTAGCTTAACAAGTAACTTGCTCACTTTAAGAAAAACTGAAAAGTGCACAGACATGTCAGGAAGGTGTAGTTTGTGATTTTGATTATATTTATTTATTAGGTGAAAAACATGGAACCATTTGAGCCTTATTCTGTTTTTAGATGCTCATGATTAAGCGAAATATGGAATCAGAGTGTGGGGCAGATTTTCAATAGGCAAACTACCTTTTATACTAGACTACTGGCATCCTTAATTAGTGGTATGATTTACAGGTATTTGAAAAATAAGCTGTCAGATATCCAAAATTTGAATCATCATGCTGGTGTTATTTTGTCTCCTTGTATGTGTACTGACACCAAGCTAAAGCAATGTGCAGAACAACAAACAGCAGTAGAGCTGAAACTTGCTGAAAAGAGAACAGAGCTTCTGAAATTGCTGATGGCTGTGCACGACATGAAAGAGAAAATATTTTAAAAAACAGCAATGGTGCAAGAGCAGATAACACATGATACTGGGTGATTTGGTTTATGGTAGTTGAGGTATCTGAGGGCATGGGATTTTTCTATTTTCAGTCATCAGTTACTGCTTTTAGGGAGGCTGAAGTCGCTTTAACTCAGCACTCCATTTTTTGAATGCATTCTGATGATCCTGATGGATTGTTGACAGTTCTTCTGACCTTCCTCAGAGGGCGTGTTCTCTCAGGTCAAGATTGACATCAAAAGGGGAGAGGCCTTTCAAGGTGCTTCTTGTCTTTAATAGATCAATATATGGTCTAACTTAATTAACAAGTGGTAAACTTGCATTGACTAGTTAAAAAAAAAAACTCGGGGGGGGTTGTTGGATTTTTTTTAATTTTTTTAATTTTAATTAAATTTTTAATTTTAATTTTTTAATTTTAATTAATTTTTTTTAATTTTTTTTGTTACCTTATTTTAATTTTTGTCTACGTCTGATTATGCAGTGGCACTATTTCAAACTGCGAACCCTTTTTAATGAAAGCTTAATTTTTTCTTTTTTTAGAAGAATCAATCTCAAGTGTTTTGCATAAGTTGCAAAATCTTTTAAAATCTTCTGGTTGTTTAGTGAAATATGATTCATATGTTTGCATTATGATTATAAGTAAATCCATAGGTCAGCACATAAAATAAAGATTATATATAATCTTTATCTTCCTGTCAGTTACAGTTATGTTATTTGTTAAAGAATTCCATTTTGGTTTTGGTGATCTAGATAATAAATAGGCAGGAATATTTGCAGGTTGGTTCAGTCACTCGCAGTCATGTGGTAGGTAGGATACACTTCCACTTCACTCTGGAGACACAGGATTTTAGCCCCAGAAATGAGCATGAAATCCAACAAAACAGCAATAATTAAATGTGTTAGGCCTTCCATCAGTATCAAGAGCACGTCAAAGAGGTAACTCCTTTAAGAGGCTGATTTAAATGCTTCTCAACAATAGCCTCTGTACCAGCTTCTCAATAAGCACATACATAAATGAACACTTTCCAATCCAATAAAGAGTCTAAACAATCTCAATCAGGAATTCTATTTCTCAACTTGATGTAAAAAATAAATTGTATCCTTGCTTGGGTTAGCTACTTACTCTTTGGATATAAAGAAAACATTTTAAGAATATACAAGTAACTGCATGAGTTAGTCTGAGTTAAATTGCATTGGATCTCTTGTGATCATTTCTTTTGTGTGAGAGATTGGTTTTGTACCATAAAATTTGAATTCTGTTATGATACAGATTCACCAACTAGACTTTCTTAATATAACAGCATTTTGCAGTATACTTGGTTGGCACATAACAACATAAGCGGGCAATGAGGTAGACTGAAAACTGGCTGAACTCCTGGACTCAGAGGATTGTGGTTAGTGGGGCAAAGTCCCACTGCAGGCCAGTCAATAGTGGTGTACCCCTGGGGTCAATACTGGGGACAATACTGTCTAAGACTTTCATTAATGACCTGGATGAAGGGACAGAGTGCACCCTCAGCAAGTTCACAGATGATACAAAACTGGCAGGAGTGGCTGATACACCAGAGGGCTGTGCTGCCATTCAAAGGGACCTCTACAGGCTGGAGAAATGGGCAAGAGGGATCTCATGAAGTTCAACAGAGAGAAATGCAAAGTCCCGCACCTGGGGAGGAATAACCTCATGCATCAGTACACACTGGGGGCCATCTGGCTAAAAAGCAGCTCTGCAGAGAAGGACCTGGGAGTCCTGGTGAACAACAAGTTGATCGTGGGCCAACAGTGTGGCCTTGTGGCAAAGAAGGCCAATGGTATCCTGGGCGGCATTAGGTAGAGCGTTGCCAGCAAGTTGAGGGAGGTGATCCTCCCCCTCTACTCAGCCCTGGTGAGGCCACATCTGGAGTGCTGCATCAAGTGCTGGGCTCCCCAGTACAAGAGAGACATGGAGCTACTGGAGCAAGTCCAGCAAAGGGCCACAAAGATGATTAAGGAGCACCTGTCATAGCAGGAGAGGCTGAGAGAGCTGGGACTGTTCAGCCTGGAGAACAGAAGGCTCAGGGGGGAATCTTATCAATGTGCATAAATATCTGATGGGGCAAGTAAAGAAGATGGAGCAAGACTCTTCTCAGTGGTGCCCAGTGACAGGACAAGAGGCAATGGGCACAAATTGAAATACAGAAAGTTCCATTTAAGCATAAGAACCCCCCCCCCTTTTTTTTTTTTTTTTTTTTTTTTCTCTAAGAGTAATTGGACAACGGGCTGGGTTGCCAGAGAGGTTGTGGAGTCTCTGTCTTTGGAGATATGCAAAACTCAACTGGACATGGTCCTGGCAACCTGCTCTACCTGAACCTCCTTTGAGCAGGGAGGGGATTAGGCTAGATGATCCCCAGAGATCACTTCCATCCTCAACGATTCTGCTTTCTGCAGTAACAGTCTCCTTCAGAGAAACATATCAAAATTCCTTTTTCATTGTGTATGCTGCTTCTTCTGTTCTCCATGGGTCTGAGGTCACATGATATTCTCAGTTGTGATGTTAAGTCATTCATACATTTGTCCTGAGGATAGTTTTCTTTATTCCTGTCAGGAACAGATTAAGGTAATGATCACTTTGAAAGGACAGTTTAGACTGAATCATATCAAAGATAACCTTAAAATGTAGAATAAATATGATTTTAGATTGATAGCACAACCTGAATATCTTCAGAGTTTTACAAATATCACACAGTAGCATTCTTTTTTTTTTTTTTTTTTTGTATTTACTGTTTATGTCTGAGATTTGTGAGTGTTTTTGTAGCGAATGAAGGCACGAACTCAAGAAGTGATGCATCTTGAGACATTTATTATTTGTTTCTGAGCATATTTATACTAAAAAGTTAGCTGCCTCAGCAGTTTTACAGATACACTTTGCTAAGCCAGTCATCATGCAGATTATGTCACAGGTAGCCAGTCATTACACCGATCACGCACGCAGCAATCATGCCTTGTACTTTGCTACTGGCTTCCTAGTTGGAGAAAAGCTGTCTTGTTCTTAACTTTGGTTCCCACTGGCCTCTGCTGGTTTATCTGTACTTTCTCAGGATGTATCATTCCCAGCTGCACCGGTGTCCTTGGGTATGTTTATCTGAGGCTCCTGTTGAGACTCCTTGTCTGACCTGGTAACAGTTCCTTCCAACTTAACCCTGTCATGACCCTCCACATGTTTTCACCAACTTCCTAAGATAAGTAAGTGTCCCAAAAGTTTTAAAGCAGTAGTATGTATCTTTACATTATTTGAGCATTCCTAAATTTCCTTGACAGCTTTGTTTTGGAAGGGCATATAGCTAAGCATTATACAATAATTATTCTTGCAGTAGGATACCTCCTACGAGCAAGATGTGCCTTTGTAGTGAGTCAATCTCACTCTTAAAATTTATTCTCAATGATAGTTTTTTATAATATGACCAAAAATATTTGTTGATTTTGACAGATTTGGTCTATGAGGTTTATGAAGAAATCTGGTTTTGATGAGGCTATAGTATTTCAGAAGTTGTATGAAGTGTCTAATATTCAGATCTTACCAGTTTCTTATAATGTCGTAACATGCATCTTTAAAATCATATGGCTTGATAGTCATCTTCCAATGAAACATTTTTAATAACTAATGCATTCTTTTGTGTGTGGTGCTTTTGTTGTTGTCCAAAAGTGAGATGAGCTTTCTTCATCAGAAATTGCGAGAGGAGGCTGTTCTGGCAGAGCAATATCATTTCTTAAGAATGAAAATGATGGATGATTATAAATCATTGACTAGACAGAATGGCATGCTATGTTCCCAGCTTTTGGAACAAGCAATTGAAACCTACAAGAGTGGGTGAGGGAAAGAGCAATGGGTCTCACTCAAATAGCATTGCCATGCTAAGTTAACAGCTAAGTTAGCTGTTGCTTTTTCATTGCAATATCATTTCATATTTCATTTTTTACACAGTGATCATTTTCAAACATTATAAGAACATTTATTTCAGAACATCTGATTCAATTTAGAGCATCTGCTGGTTTCAGGAGAATTCTCAAATTCCCTTTCCGCCTGTTAAGAGATTTAAAGCATTCGCTATTTTTAATCACTTTTTTTTTTAATATTGCGTGTGCTTATAGACAGACACACCCAACTATATACATGTATATGTGCGTGTGTGCATGTGTGGACATCTTTGTGTTTATTAAAAAGAAGTTTCTTGAGACTTCATATAAAAAAAAGTGTCAGAGGCAATGTTACCAAACTTCCGTCTGAAGAGTTACTTCAGGAACAGTCTTTTTTCATTTGCTTTGGTTCAATGAGGAAGAATTTCTGAGAAGGAATGTACAAGAACTTTCCATATATGGGGTATACAGAGCAAACTCAGTGAGCTGAGAAACAAAAAACTGACTTTTTCCCCCAAACAAAGCATGTTTTAAAGCCATCGTTTTCAAATCCAAATTAAAAACACTTAGAGAAGATAACAGAAAAATAAAGCTATCTACTCAAACAATGTATGTTGTAACCTTGATCTCTTTAGAGACTTTAGGCAAGTTTATCAAAGTTTTTATGGATGCCTCTTTCTGTTTATTTTTCATTTAATTTGTCTGCAGTGACTGGGTTCCCAACTCTTTGAAGCCTCACAGCTCCTATGTTTTCCGCAGCACTGCCTCAACCATAAAATAAAAAAAAACATTTTGGATAAGACTTCTGAGTTACAGCAGTTGTTGGATGTATAGCAAAAACTTAGTGCACAGGTTTCAAACTCCCAGCCTGAAGTGGGCTGGCAGTCATCTGACTGCAGGATCAGCTGGCTTTCCTTTAATATGCCTGACCTGGAAAATTACAAAAAGGTTTGACACCAGTGATTAGTGTTAAGAGCTTGCTTTGCCCAGCCTTCCTCTTTGACCGTTGACTAAGTTACTTGGTCTCCCTGAGCTGCATTTTCCCATTTCTAAAGTGAAGATGTCTCTCAAAAGAGGTATTATATTTCATTCTGAGATTCTGAGATGGAATGGTAATGGAAGCATCTGACAATATAGGGGGGAATACCCCCAAATTTGGGGAAATGTTTTTTTTTTAAGTAGATTTGCAGAGCCATGATGAATGGGCAGTGCATGTACTCTGAGGGCCATTTTGGGCCTGCAAATACAAACAGAATTGAAGACATAAACCGTAGAACAGTTATAATTGTCCGTTAGTTTCCTCCAAATTTCCATGGCAAGGATATAGCTGTTTTCAAAACCTTGCCTTACCTAGTTCACTAGAATTAATTCCATAACTTCCTCCCCTCCCTCCTTGAACCACTTTTCTTTAAATTAATCCTTTTTCTCCTTTTCAAAAATAGTATTCTCTCTGGCCACTCTGTACTGCAACTCTGTCAAATGGCACATTCTACCCTCATCTACTTTGTGACAGTATCATTCTCTTCACAGATGGTCAGTTTGTCTGTGGTACATGGCAGCTAAGCCTTCTCAGTCCCATGCTCCATATGAAAAAGCCCTGTCATCTAGAACTGACTGAAGAGAAAGGCTACATAGGCCCATATTTTGGAAGAAGGAAAAATATTCCTTGACTTAAATGTATAGCTAAACAATTGAATTGAAGGACTGACTAGACGAATATAAACTAAATAACAATTTTTGGTCTGTAGAAATCCTGCAATTAATTCTCCAGGAAGTTTCTTTCAAAATCATCCTTAATTTGAGACCACGAGTTGGCAAAGTTATTCCCCCCAGCAGGGCTGAACATGAATTTATGTTGTGTGTGTACAGCCCCAAAAGCTTGGCTCTTTCAAAGATTCCAGTCTCCTCTGACAAAAGCATATGTCCATCCAGCGTCAGACCCACAGAGACACAGTATCTCAGAGAACCACAGTTATGGTTAACTAAACGGTTAGTTACAGTTTCCTCTTCTTTTCTCCCTTTTTTTGCCCCTTCTCCCTTCTGTCTTTTCCAAATCTACGGAAAACATTGTGGGTTTAACACATAGCTTATATTTTGTACCTGCCATTGTTAAAAATATAGAAAAGGCTTTTATTAAGTTATTCAAGGTTTCATTAATACCCCACAAATATCTAATATTTTGAAGCTTTAACAGTAATATAGAAGAGTAGAACTCTGTCAGAAAGAAAGGTATAACCAAAGGCACAGCCTAAGAATATCACCAAGAGTAAGGTTTTATTACAGACAAAATTCTAGGGTAACTGAGCAGAACCAAATATTTGTATTTATTAGACAAAAAAAATGGTGTTTTTCCTTTAATTTCCTATGTGTTTTTTAAGGCAGGTTATTTTGGTGCCTTTGGACATTTGCATCAAGCAAACTATATGAATTTAAAAGTATGGGAGAAAAAAATGGACTGAATTTCCTTGACTAGGCTCCTTAGAGTTTTTTTGTGAATACAAGTTTTATCTTCATTTTGTTAATGATAGAGAAATTAAAGCAAGTTGAAGGTAGATAGCCGTTCATTAATACTTATCAATTTAAAATTATTTTCATTAATGAAACACATTGAGATTAGTTATTTTTCTTTTGGCATTTTTCTGTAAGAAGGTTCAACAAATCGATATTTACAGAAGCCTAGTCCTGATGTTGCTGCTCTGAACGACCTGTGGGATTGTGGAATATGTTTTGTTCCAGCTGTAACTGGAAGATGCTGACCTTTAGACCTTCTCTAACTGTGTTTTAATTTCTTTAAATGCAGTTGTGCTTTATAACGTATTTCAGGAAAGGACACTCAAGGAAGGCAATTACACAGCTCACTCTTCCAGCATTAGTCAGCTTCTCACAGCGAAGGATCATGAGGAGTATGTTCAGCATGATATCAAGGGACACCAACAGCTTTTGCAACAGGAAAAGAACTTCTGAGAAAGCATGGAAAAGGTTATTTGAGACTAACCTGGCCTTTCAAAACACCTTCACTGTTCTCTCAAAGATGAGAAGACTGATTCTTTTCCAGCAGGTATTTCTTTTAGGAAACAGTTGAGTCTAATTAGACCCTGATCAAGCTCTTATCAACACCAATCTCCTCAGTGAAATTAAGTTCATAGTGGTCTCCTATTTATTGAAGAGTATCAGACAGAGTTTTTTCTATGGTCAATAAAAATGTACTGGACTTTTCAGTTAAATGAAGTTTCAGGGAACCAGGTTCAAAAGAAACAAAAGGAGCTAGTACTTTAAGTAACAGGTTATTTATCTGTTGAACTCCCTATCAAAGGATGTTGAGCATTCTAAAATTTATGGATGCAGTGGAGACCAAATAAGTTCATGGAAAAGAAATCCACTGAGATTTATTGAATACATAGAAACTGCATCCAACTTGAGAAATCCCTGAATTAAAAGTGGTTGGAGGCTGGGAAGTACAAGGGGAAAAGCCCAGTTTTTATACAAATATTGGGCTAGATGGATCTTTCACCTATGTCTTTCATCTGACCCAGGACAGCTGTCTTGGGTTCATATATCCTCAGAACATACAAGAGAGAAAGCCTTTCTTTTACAATCTTCAGGCAACAGGTGGGAGGCAGGAAGCTCTAGGAACTGCTTGTACTCCCAAGCATTTTTGGTATTGCATATCCTAGTGGTGGTATAGACATAGCCAATGTGAAGAGGATGGTAAAATCCCAGTGTTCCAAAAGCTTACATGACAGGTAATATGTCTTCCCTCATAATAACATTTATCAATTCAAATATGACTTGAAAAGTATTAAGGGAGCTTGTATGGAAATATAAGTATATATAACACAGATTTAATAGATGTCAAATGATGGAGATAAATCTGTTTTTTTATCTCATGTATGATGGCTTGTTACTCTAACAGGTTGATATTTTGGAGAAAGGAAGCAAACCTTGACTTAAATGTTGCAACAAAGTGCAGTTGAATAGCTAACTGAAAGCTATGCTAGATGAAGACAATGAGGATAACGTTGAACTACAAAGAGTTTTAAAGCTTTGTTGATGGAACCTATACCTAATTTACAAAACAGGGTAATGTGTTTTGCTTTATGTAACCTATATGCTAAAGTAGGGAGCCTTAGAGGAAAATCAGTGCAGTATGTATTTAACTTTCTTTGAAGTGGATGAAATTCTCATACGATGATTCAACGTATTCCCTTTGCAGACTTCTTTCAAGAGTTTTGGGGATGCTTTGGGCAGAGATTCACACATTTCCTCTTATTCAAGCCCCTAGTGGAAAACGGTGTTGAAAGCACTGCTTACTGTTCAGAAAGGTACAGGGAGTGTAACACTATCCTCTAATAATACAATTGCATAATTTATATTAGTAATATTTTTTCTATTGCTCTAGTACCTTTAGACCCATAGAGCCACTGTAGGAAAACACAGACTGAAGTCCTTGTCCAGAAAGTTTACAGTCTAAGTACTTGTCACTGTGTATGTAACGCAGACATTTCATACTTTGCATTTTTTATATTGCAAGATTGCCTTAAACATTCAGTATACACAAAATATGAAACAAAAAGCAAAAGAACTTACTAAAAGCTAAGCAAAAAAATCCCTGAAATAACACAGTGTATATTCTATTTTCATTTTCAATATTTCATTGAAAAATTGGCACCCATAATATGCCAAATATTGAACATTTAACAAAGAACTCGAGGACTTCTGGATGAAAGGAAATAAATAGTAATGCATCCTCTGAAAGTATGACATTCTGTTTTTCCAGCCTTTTACTGAACCAAAAGAAATATTGCATCTTCTTGGCCTTTCCATCCAAGGCACGTGACTAGAAAGCTTTAACCTGCCCGTTGCTGGGAGATCTAATTTTTTATCACAAATTTAATATTGCGTTCATTGTGGCCTGGCACTTTTCTTATGAAATGCATGTATGCATATGTTGCGGTTTATCCTACTAAATAATCATTCAACCTGACAGACCAGCAATTTGCAGTGGTATTTCATGGTTCTTAGACTGTTTACATTGATGTGAATCATTTAGCACGATTTCTCCTCATCCTTTTCCATGGGAAGTTAATAAGTTTAGCATGTTCAGCATCATGCAGAGTCCTGCCTTTAATCTCTATCTGCAAAATGCATGTGGTTACTACAAGCACAGACAGGTCCACTGAAGTCTGTCACTAGACTGAACAGTGTCTTTTTAGTGTTAGACAACAAAAAACAGATTGTGTAATGCCATAAATTTTTATAATAAATTCACTTGATGCCTTTTATTCTTGTGTTGTGAAAAATGGTGCAATCTAAAGCATTCAGTAACAAATAAGAATTTCAAAAAAATTGAAAAATTTGGCCTTTTCTTTTATTCTGTCTGACCTCCTAAAAAATAAATTAAAAAAACCAACTGTCTTTAGTTCCAGCATGATCAGAGAGACAATGAGTTTTCTCAGGCAACAACTAAATTTTTGCAACTTGATCAAGATCTTTCAAGACTGAAAACTAAGTCTGAATTATGTCAGTCTCTTCAGACAGGAGACAGAATGGAAAGTTTGATGAGGAGCTTCACCAAATCAGTGATATACACAGAGCAATATTAAAATGGGTAGCTAGAAAATGAATTGGTTACTTTTGTATTAAATGACATTACTTCAGGGTGATATTAATTTTCTAATCACATTTATTTTCCAATGCTGATTTCCTAATTGTATGTTATAGCAAAATATTAACTTGGCTGATTTCTTTTTCTGAGCAATATGCCATGAGATGCATATATATTTCATGATACAAACATGTCACTGTGGATCTCATAAAGATTATAGGTTTGTTTCCTTAAAGATATTTAAAGATCTCTTAATTGTAGAACTAGTTTTGTTGATTGCCAGTACTCGTTAGGCATGACATTACTTGGATTTTCCTTACAGAGGAAAGTTTTCCTTACTTATGGTGTGGAAAAATAAGCAATATATTTGAATGGAAAGAAAAAATTCAATAGTGTTTCAAAAATTAGTAAAATGTACTATTTTTTCAGGAATTTGAACAGTATATGCCTCGAAGACTTTTAATTATGCTTCTGCATAAACAGTGTTGTTAATATTTTTATAGACATGTAAATAAATTAGGTATTCAGTTTCCATTACACATAATAGAATCTGCTTAGACAGTTTTAAAATCTCTGCCTATCTTTGCAGAAAAGTCCATGTTCTAATTATACTGATATTTTTACCTGCAAGAAGAAACTTCTCAGCTGTTTCACACATTTATGGCCATACTCGGGGGCCTGGGTTTTATAAAGTAAAAGTTTATGGCATTTCTGAGCTCAAACCTCGCCACAGTAGAACATCTCTTTATTTGAAATGATAGAACTACAGAAATTCATTCTTCTGACAGCCTCTGTTATGCTTTTGCAAGTGGTAAATTCTAGCCTAAAGAGATATCAAACCAAAATGAAGACAGGCTTGCCTAGAAAAAATATTCATAATTCATGTTTTATCATCATTCAAATTCAAAACCACCAGCATGTGCATATTAAAACATTATAGATGTATATAAATTAAGGCTGCCTTGGCCATAATTTTTGAATTTGTTAAAAAAGCAAAGTTGAATAATAAAGTTAATACTTTGCAATGTTCTCCAATATTTTAAGGTAAATAACTTATTTTGTACCTATAAATGTTCTTTTCTCTTTAACTTCACTGTATAATTACTTTCTTTTGGCTTTGTTTTTCTTCAGCTAAAATGTTACCACTTTGCAGAGGTTCACAAACAAATGCCCAGTACTTCCTTTGCCAGCCTTTACTCTCTTGCATTGTTATTTTTGCGGTTACAGGCCTCGTGAAGCTACGCATACCTCAACATATCCTGGAAGGCATTCAGTATTTCCTGTCACCAGATCCACAGATTACGTATGGTGTCTAACTGACCAATATATGGATAATCAGTCACGGTTAATGTATTGTTGGTAAAATAACTATTCTGGCCCCTTCTGCAAATAAAGTTAGCTTAGTATGGCAACTTAGTGATGACTTAGTGGTAACCAAGTGTGGAAATTATGTTGGCTTTAGCAAAACGCAGAGTAAACCTGCACTGCTCTGCGAACTACGCATTGCCACTTTCACATAACATTACCCCAGCTGCCGCCGGCCGTGGGCGTGAGGGAGCCATGGCACGAGGGGGCCGCGGGCGCGAGGGGGCCATGGGTGCGAGGGGGCCACAGGCACGAGGGGGCCGCGGGCGCGAGGGGGCCATGGGTGCGAGGGGGCCACAGGCACGAGGGGACCGCGGGCGCGAGGGGGCCATGGGTGCGAGGGGGCCACAGGCACGAGGGGGCCACGGGCGTGAGAGGGTCATGGGTGCGAGGGGGCCACAGGCACGAGGGGGCTGCGGGCGCGAGAGGGCCATGGGTGCGAGGGGGCCACAGGCACGAGGGGGCTGCGGGCGCGAGAGGGCCATGGGTGCGAGGGGGCCACAGGCACGAGGGGACTGCGGGCGCGAGGGGGCCATGGGTGCGAGGGGGCCACAGGCACGAGGGGGCCACAGGCACGAGGGGGCCGCGGGCGCGAGGGGGCCATGGGTGCGAGGGGGCCACAGGCGCGAGGGGACTGCGGGCGCGAGGGGGCTGCATGCCCAGTCCCAGCACCCCACGCTCGCCCTCTGGGGCGTCTCTGGGGGGACGTGGGGCCTTTGAGGCCTTGGGCTCTCACACCAATAGCTGCGGTAGTTCACCTCTGCGTCTGGCGCTAACTTTATGATTAGATTGCCACATTCGGAAATAAAACGCTGTCCCTGGCCGCCGGGCGGGAGATTCAGAAGCAGCAGGAGAAGCAGAGGATGGGGCAAAGGCGCTGGAAGGGAGGCCATCTGTCTGGCGTCTCCTTGGTAGCTTGTTCCTGTCCCTGGAGGCCATGGTGGCAGTCACTTCACAGAAGTCGGACCTGCTGATTAAAAATGTCTCTTTTAGCGTTAACATGCAGGCCCGGGGACCTGCGTCCCGCCCCGGGGCGCGCCAGGAGCTGGAGGGGGGTCTCTGCCCCCGAGGGGCTTTTCCCTGCGGTCACGCTGCTCCCGGGGTCGTCGCCGGGTCCCGACTCCCCCCCGGGGCCCGCGGACGGCGCGGGCGGTGCGGGCGCCGCCGGGCCTGGCCGGCAGGGGGCGCCGCCGGCCCCGCTCGGGCGGCCGCCGCGGCGGGGGAGGGCGGGGGCGCCGCGCGCCGGCTGCCAGCGGCGCCAGAGCCGTTGCTCCGCGCGGGGCAGCGGTGGCAGCGGCGGCTCCGCGCACCGCCGCGCCATGGAGGCGCAGGCACAGGGTGAGTCTCGGCGGGACGAAGCCCCGTGGCGGGGCGGGGCGGGGCGGGGCGGGGCGGGGGGACGCGCGCAGGACGCTGCCACTTCGCGCTGGGGGCGCCCCGCACCGGGGCCGCGGCGGCGGCGGGAGCTGCCGGCCCCGGGCCGGGCCGGGCCGGGCCGGACCGGACCGGACGTGCGGCGGGGTCGCGGCGCAGGGCGCAGCCCGCGGTGCCCCGAGCCGCCCGGCGCCGCCGCGCGGAGCTGCCCCCGCCGCCGCGCTGGGGTCCGCGGCCGCGGCGTGACCCGGCCCGCAGTGCTCCGCTCCGCTGCTCGCTTTAAAAGTGGACATGTTAAAGCATTGTTGCAGTTTTGCGAACGCGGCTTTCCTTAGCCGAAGCGAACTTCTTCACGTCTTACATTGCAACTGTTACGACTAATTTTTTTTTTTTTTTAATCAATTGCGTGCCAGTGTTCGCTCACCACATACCGAAGCCGTTCAGCTCTCGCTGGGTAAAATTAATTGACCTGCCAAAGAACAGAAAAAACTTTTCATGCAAGGTTTAGATGACTTTTGGGTCAACATGAGGTGTTCAGCATACACAGATCTCACTCACCTTTAAGCTATCGCTTTTCTTTTCTGAGAGCTGAAGAACCTTTTGATTTCATTCTGCCTGTCCGTAAGCCAAAGCTGTGAAGTAGACAGTAAAACTATTTCTTTGAAAGCAGAATGTTTAGAAAATATTCGGTCATCTGTAAAATAAATAGAAGTAGGCAGGAAGCATATGCTTATTGAAATTAAGTGACAGAACAGCCTTTACGAATAGGTAAAAACTGTATTAAAAATATACATAAAAGAACCAAGTGTTGATTGCAAATACTGTGGTATGTAAAGGCATGCAGTGGGGAATTTGAGTTAATCATGCTCATGAAGGAGAAAGCCTCTCTAGCAAAAGCATGCTGTATATGCTATCCTAATGGATACATGGCTCAAGCTGACTGACAAAATAAATGGATTTATGGCTGAGTTCTGGGTTTTTTTTTTTTTTTTTTTTTTTTAAGTCAACACTGAGCTTATAGCATGAGGCTGGTATTTAAACTGATTTCCAAAATACATCTGTACAGATAACTACAGTGAAGCTCCTGTTCTTTAAATAAGTGCACATGATAAAGGATTTGGTCGTTTCTTGTTCTGTAGAATTGATGGAAAACAGTGTCTGATTCTAATTAGTGAGATAATGGTATATGTTAATGTGAATTCTTTCCTCTCCCTGATTAGTAAGGTGAATACACTCTTAGTATATGTTAAATACAGCCGGTAATGTGTTTTGCTAATCTATATTTTGGTCAGCAACTTTTTACTGAGTCTTCCTAGTGCTATTATTGCCATAGAAAGGTTTTCTTTAATACATTCTTCATCTGTATGCGTGTCTGTTGGCTAATGAGAGTGTTTTGTATTGCATTAGTTTTATCTCATTAGGGATTCTTAGCCCATCTTTTTCCTGCATCCAATGCAGGAGCTTTTTTTTCTTTCTTTCTTTTTCTTTGTTTGTAATCTTAAACTTATCATACCTAGTTGACAGGCAAATAATGAGACTCTTCAAGGCTATGCTCATTTCATAAGTCTTTTTTTTCTTCTATTTCTCATCTGTGTGTTTTGTCTCTAAAGTTCCTCAGAACAGTCTGTCATTTCTTAAAAAAAATATTTCTTTTAATGCACTAGCAGTGCAAGCTAAAAGCATTGTGGTATTTGCATATCAGGAAACTTGTGTTCCAAAATGTCCCTCTCTCCTTCTAGACTTAATTCAGTGCCTGCTACTGCAGTTAGGGAGCCTTGCTGGCAAAAAGAATTGAACCTGAATGTCTCTAGTGCAGTTGGATTCAATTAAGTACATTTAAACACTGGCCAGAAATCTGAATTTTTCAATCCCACTATGTAATTTGTAGAACATAGTTATAGAAGGTTACTAACAAAACAGTAGCAATTTGCTTTGAAAAAAAAATCTGTTGAATTCAAGTATCTGCTTAAGCAGCAGGAGAAACGTGTATACATTTTAATGAGTTTATGAATTGCTTCTAAGGAACCTTTAGATGCCTACAGAGAAATAAATCCTGAATAGTTTGTTCCAGTGTGCTCTGCTGGAGGATTGCATTCCCATTGAAAAGAGAAGGTAAAAGCTATAAATTTGAAAGCACTGTCAAGTTTCTCATTATTTAACACTTTGAAGATTTTCTTCAAAAGGACTTTTTGACATAATTATGTTTTTTGTGCCATTTTATATTGTCCTGAAGGGATGCTATGCCTTAGTAGATCAATTGTATGTTCAAGAAATACACGCATGCAAATATAAAATGTAGATTTCTTCAGAGCAGGAAAATAATTTTGTCAGCATCTTTACAGAGCAGCATGAATCAGCTTTATAAATCTTTCTGTGACTGTAAAAAAAAAAAGTTATTATGTGTAATTATTTGCATCATGGTACTGCCTAGAGGCCTTAGCTAACATCAGGAATTCTGTGTGCAAGGCACTGTATGCATACATCTGTCCATGTCCCAAAGACTGGGCCAGTTAAATGCTCTGATATTTAACTTGAAGCAGTACAAAGATTTCATGGGCTGAAATGGAATTATTATTATACTTAAATATGTTCTTGTGGCATTCAATGCTAACTAGACGAGGCAGACTTCCAGATGGAAAATAATAGTAATTAATGTTAAAATTCTTTTGTAAAGAAATAACTGTATGTTCCATGTAGACAAATTCATATGTGTAATAAACATTATAAATTGTACTTTACCTAAGTTGTAACCTTTAAGTCTCTGACTGCTTTTATCTTTCATTACATTTTCCTCTGAATGATCATATAGTGGGTCCTGGGAACATACCATTCAGCTGTACTTAGGCCAAGTGCTAAAAAATTTCATAAGAACATATTTGTTTTCTTCCTATGACTATCAGTCATTTCTAAAGTGAAACATTTTGGAAACACAGTGTTTCTGCCTGCAAGAAGAGAAACTCCGGACTGTGTATTTTCCTGTCCTGATACTCACTCTGGATCGAGGCACAGATTAACTTTCTCCTGCACAGTTCTGCTACTAGCTTAAAACCTTAAATATCCTCTAGCAGTGACAATACTGTGGATGTATTTGTCTTTCATCTGAGAATCCCATATGATTCTTAACATTAGAACTTTGTTCTTAATCCATTTCTCTCCTTTTGCAATACTTACCCATTCTTTTTCTAGTTTCAGCCATAATCGTACCTCCTTCTTTCCCTGTCGTATCCTGTCTTGTTTCTTCCCTTGATGAAGCTTTGATGTGCAGCTTTCTGCTCTTTGTCCTTCTGCCTACCCAATACCTTTTGCATTGGCGGGCGTTACATCTTTGGAGGAACCTTGTCAGATGATGAGACCTAATTTGAAGTATTTGAAGGGTGCAAACAAACTAGGAACAAATGACAAGGAAGAAAAATACTAGCTCCAGGGAAAGGAGGTAGAAAACTACAACTGAATTGCTTTTTCAATTTCATCCTGACTTTCTGTCAATTCTGCCATGTCTATATTTCTTTCCCACCACAGAAGTCCCCTCTATTTGCCTATACTCGACCAGCTTCTTACACTTCTGAGTCTTTGACAGAGTTTTTTTAGGATCTCGCTGTCCTAGCAATTCCTCCTTACAGCTATTTCTTACAGCTCCTCTGCAGCCTCTGCTAGTAGTTGTGCATTGTGGCCATTTTGCTTACTGTGGCTGTGCATACCCCTGTCAAGTGTGGTAGTGAGAGATGTAGTTAGTTCACATCTTATACACCTCCTCATGTAGACCAGTGTCTCACAGGCCTGCAGCACTGCACTGCCTTCCTCTGCTGTATGACCTCAAGGGTCAGAAGCAGCTGACCTGCTTCACTTGTGATCCTCTGGCCAGCTGCATTTGGCATGGGGGCTACAGAGCTGAAGAAGCTGCAACTAGGCATGTGCCATCTCGCTGGGGCTTATGATCAGAGGATGGCCATTAGAAATCACACCGCTAGCCCTGTGGCCCTTTCCCTGACCCCCCATCTCGTAGTCTGATGCCTGAAGTCTCCTGTGGTGGGAGGTGGTGGTAAGGAGGTCTTGTGTTATTTGTGGTTAGGTGGATAGGACCCTAAAAAATAGGTATTGTCAGCTCGGTCAGCGTTCTCTCTCCCTCCTCCTCAGTAACTGTGGTTAGTAAGAAAGATAGGAACCTGGATGGATACTCTCACAGTGGGAAGGTGGGATAGGGAGCACATGGAGAGGTTGCTTCACTGCAGCAGCAGTGCTGTGTCTGCCACACTAAGGAAATAGCCTTACTGGAGAGGGCTGCAGCTTCCCGTACCCCATCTTTGGGATTGGTAGCTATATCGAGGAGCATTACCTTACCATTTTGTGCTGTGTTCACCACCCCACTAAGTACTGAGTCAGACTAGCGGCCTGGGGCTGATTTAGTGAAATTGTTCTGTGAGGAAAAGAAGCCCTCAACTCGATTACAAGTCCTTCAGTGCACAGGTTTGTCTGTGTTCGTACATGTGAGAAAAAGGGAAGGATGAGGCGAACCTTAGCTTCCTCACCTGGCACTGGCTGCTGGTTCCTTTCATTGCTAGAGGTTCATTTACATTCCCCAGCATATCTTTAAAAGGAAAATGCCTGGGCATAGGTGCTTTGAACGCTTCAGGATCAACTCTGTTAACCAGGTGCTTGTGCTGTCTGCTAACTGCCTTTTGGAGCTCATCATTACCCAGCTATGGAAGAAAGCAGGAGAGGGCTTTGCAAAGGGTCAGGAGGCTACTGGGATAACTGAACCAGCCAGTGATAGCTTGCATATTTTACTGCATGCTGGAAGTCTCGGGTGCTGTGTTAATAAGATCATGTGAAGATGAGGTCAAATGAAAATGGTAGGGTTTTAATTTATGATAGAATTCTTAAATATTTAACAAAAGTGCCCAGAGCTTGAGATAAAAAGGATGAATGATAAAAGAGCAATTATACTAAATGGAGGGAAAATGTATGCATGGAATAAGTTATCAGTAATATTATCAGATTTTAAGCAAATAAGTGTCTGAAAGCAAATGTGGTGCTTTTATTTTACCCTTTTGAACCTGTGCTGCTTTCAGCTTTAAGATGCTTGTCACAGGAAGAAATTCAGTTTCCTGAGACTGAGGAAATTTGAGTGGTTTCACTGCTACATGAGAGAGCTGAGACTAATGCAGTGAGATTTGGAAAACAGATGTAAAGAGATACCTATTCTAAAATCTAGGGGTGGTTTTATGAGACATTGCAACTTTTCCAGTTTTAGTGATGAAGATACGAAGAACATGCAAAAACAAATGAACCAGCTCCCAAAACATGTTTTTAAATTCTTGCTCTAATTTTTTCTCCCATATCTTATTATTTTCATTGGACTGTTGATGTAGGGGTCCTACTCTGAGGCATCACAAGTATAGTCTGCTCTCTGTCAGTGTTCTCAAACATATTAGTGGAAAGATTAGTCTGCCAATACCCTTCTGATGTGCCTCGCTGCCTTGCTCAGTCCAGTACAGAAATGTGTGGAGCTTTGCTTATAGGCCATGTGCTGCTTGAAGGTTGATGATGTGGTACAAGCTTGGTAGAAGATTGCAAAGTGATTGAAATACATTCTACATGACTGTATTTAGGAATTTAGATGTTGTTTAGTAGCTTGTTTGAGGATAATCCAGGAATTTGGGTTTAGAAAAACTATAGTCAGCCTTCAGTTTCAGAAGGTGTTTTAAGGGTAAAATAAGATCTTTCTTACTAATCAGAAATACCTTGGGATAATAAGCAGTAGACCTGGGCAGGTTACTTTTATCTGATTTTATTTGGATCCCATAGAAATGCAGAGTCACAATGCCAAATTTTTTAAAAGTAGCCTATTCTTTTGTAGTCATTCTGCTGCTCTCTGAAATGGGCATTTTTGCTGCAGCCTTCTCTAAACCATTGCATACTGGAAAGGTTGAAAGGGGACGAAAAAATCTGGATTCGAGTGTCAGATGTGACATTGACTTTCTCTAAAACCTTGGGCATGGTCATTGATTTGCTTGATCTCTAGGACAGAGGTAATGCTGCTTAGCCATCTTTGAGGTCCATGGATCAAAATCATGGTATAATAGCTAACTATCATTTTTACACTTCTGCATCCATGGTGTGCTTAAGTGTCACAGGTGGAGAGTTGTAAAAGACACATTTGGTTATCAAGTGTTTGTGCTGGCTGCACTTTATCACTAAATCGTCTTTTCTTTTTCTTGTGTCCAGTCTCATTCCCCGTCTCCCTTTTTTTTTTTTTTTTTTTAAACAAAGTAGAATGTTAGTATTGGGGATCTTTTTGCAGATATTATCTGAAAGTGCAGAACAAGTGCAAAGAATTGGACATCTGTGAAGCGATACTGTCTTGAGTACAGTCTTTGTCATGGCGATAAAGGTCTTATAACTGGGTCTCTCATTCTCCTTGTCCTGCTGGTCATATTTTAGCTTTGCCATGTTTATAGGGCTTAAACTTTTTGGATAATCAGAAATGCTTCTAAAAGGCTGTTCTTGTAAATTACTGCTGTACAAGATTTCTTGGACTTTTTGATTTTTTTCAGTTACTCCAGTAAAAAGGTGTTGTGTTTGTATTAATGACATGCTAATATGAGGGATTCACTATTGGATCCCATTCATATTAAGGAAACCAGAAAGTTCCCACTGCATACAGTCACATAAAGCACTCGGGGTTTTTGTATTCTCTCATTTTATCTGTCAGGGAGTTTTCTTACCTTAAGGCTGGTTGCTGAAAGATGCTTCATCTTTGCTGCCAAAAGACAGATCATGAAGTGTTTAGTTACAACATCCAAATGACACAGCAGTAAAATTTATAAAGCAAGTTTTACAGAAATAAGAGAAAAACATGGTTACATGTGTGTATCCTGTGACCAGATAGAATAGCTTCTCTCACTCAGTCTGTTATCCAACTAATGGACAATTCTTATGCAATTTTTATGCAATTTTATTCTTATGCAATTTTGTGTTTTAGCCACTGAAGAAGAATCCAGGAAGCTCAGATAAGCAGGTAGTGGGTAAAAAGATCAGAAGTAGTTCTAATGGCTTTTGTCACTTCCAAAAAAGAGAAGGTAACACTATGCCTTGAGCAGTTGGATCCTTCTGCAGCAATGAAGGCTGTCAGGAAAAATGCTTGCTTCTGTTGTTGCTGGTTTTTATGGGATTGAGAGGGTTTTTCTTTTTTTTTTTTTTTAACAGTTGTCTTGCTATCACCACTGTTTTACCTGAGCATGCAGATATTCTTGGTGTCTACCAAGAACTTTGTCAGTAAAGTACTTTAAAGCATTGAGAGTACTTAAAATGCATATTGGAAAGCAGTCAGTTTTCAGCTTTGCTGTTCTAGAGGCAAAACTGGACTTTTAACGTTTTTGTAAGATAATAGTTCTAAGTACTTATAACAACAACAGATTATTCAAAACACAAGCCCAAGATTCAGCATTCAGTGTAACACAGGAACTAGGGGCTCTTGTAGTGCTTTGGCAGAGAGAGATATAAAATTACACTCTGAAAACTTTTCTGATATTCATGCAAGCAAAAATTGTCCATAGATATAGCGTTGGTTTGCCCAGTGAAGTGTCTGCACAGAATGTTTTTGTAGCAGGCAGTGCAGTTTTAGTTTATTTTAATGTCTTTCTTGCTGAAAGGTCTACTTTTGTTGGCTGATAAGTGCAGTTATTATTTGCTTTCCCAGGCCCCAATGGACCAGATCCTGCCCAAACTATTTCTTCCTCTTTTGAGACCCATCCTTTCTGCTTTTATTTTCCATTTGTACAGCCTCATTTCTGTCTGGACTTTGCTTTGATTTGTAAAACACCATCCCTCTTTAGCTATCCAAATACAGTTGTCTTTCTGTAGTACCTGTGCCACACTTCGAAGTTGCAAGTAATAACTGCCAGTTAACTAATCTATAAATCATAAGTATGAAAAGCAGGGTAAACAGTACCTATGGTGTAGCATTAAAAGGCTGTATGGAAATATCTTCTGTAATTGTTTGTAAATGGTCAGTGAAGGGAGCTGATGCTTTCCATGCTTGCTTGTTCAGTAAAAAGGCAGGTTCCTATGCTCATCTGTTCAAGGAAATTGCCTTGTCACCTGTGTGAAACTAAAGTAGTGCCTATCTGCAGTTGCAAGAAAGCTGCTGATAACCATCTTGGAGTTTTAAAATACCTTTGCGTAACTTCCTTGGAATAATTGTATTCATTGTGCTTTGGGTGAATTTGGAAATAACTTGTCATGCTGATGTTGGCTCAGATATTTTAGGTGCTTATCTAATTCCTCTTTTATGTTTCACATTTTAATTAAAATCTTCTTAACACCACTGAGTAGATCTCAGACAGGTCACTCTAGGAAAAGCCTGTAAATTTTTAGAGAATTACTTGAAGCAAATGTGTTTAACTAGAATGTCTTCTGAAGGCTTCGACTGCTCTATGCTCTTTCTGTACTGGGTTGCTGCCTGCTAAATTTTCATTAAAAAGTGATCAGAGGTAGTTGTATTTAAACACAATCAGATTTTCCTTAGAGATGAGTAAAATGTATATATGTTACAGAGTTAGAAGGGCAATTATACCAGGAACAGAAGATTATCTTCTGCTCGAAGTATTTTAATAGGCAGATGGCAGCTATTAACTTATTATTGTGGGAGGAAGGAATCAAAGTCATAATCAGGGAGAATGATGTTTGCCATGTAATTAAACTATCTAACCAGTGTTATAGACTATTATATGCATGTGAGAAGACTAAAGAACCAGTGAAGCCAAGTGGTCTTGCAGATGTAAATCCTGCAATCATGTTACGGATCAGATGATGGAGAAACTTTGATGACAAAGAAAAGATGATGGTGAAGAAGAAACAATCACTTGAATAGCTGGACCTATGGGAAAAAAAGGACTACTGAATCATGTCATTGATATAAACGGAATCACGATGCTGTTTGAAGATTTAAATAAGGTCTTTGCAGGGTTAAATAACAGATACTGTCAGGATACTGGAAGTGAGATACTACAGGTAGAGAGAAAAATGTCTCCTGCCTGTGGTTTTAAATTGCTTCAAAATAATAAAAACTAGAGAAGTACAGGAAAGCTGTTCTAGATAATGAGCAATATCAATAAAGTTCATATTAAGCACAAAGAATAAGGAAGAATATCTAATGATAACAGTTTGTAGCCTTTCCAAAGAGATTCAAAGGCAGGAACTAGATTTAGAACTAGATCCAGAACAAAAACATCAGTCGTGTCTGAGTCTGCACTGAAATATGGAGAGTGAGTATGTCCTGAAAGGCAAATGGTAAGTAGTAGTGTAGTCATAGTTAAGTGCTGCAAAAGGGAATCAAAGACTGAGGAGAGCTAATGGAGAGTAAGATTTTAACAATTAGGTTGAGAAGGGATGAAGGCATGAATGGAAGATATTATCAGATACAAGCATTGGATTACTAGTGTATTTCAGAAATGTGTCCATTCTGCAACAATGTCTGCAGAAAAGTCTTCTCAAATGAGGTAGCAGAAGGATGAGGAATAGAGAACTGTCTTGTGTTCCCTTTTAAAAACCTCTTAAGGTGGCTTGGGAGAAATTATGATAGGCATGATACCAGGCTGGGTGATCAGTATGGATTAGGGCAGACATTTGAGTGATATTCTTATCACTAAGTGTGATCTAAAGCAATTTTGACCCTCTTTGGTTCAGGGGTTATCTTTTCCTGTTGATCTTGAAAGAGGAAAAATCATGCCCTGTCTGTGATGGCTGGCATTTTGGCCAATACTTGAGGGTAAATCGGGGACCTCAAAGATGGCATTGAGACTGCCCAGTGTGTGCCTGTCTCTGTATCCTGATCCAATAAAAAGCCTCTCATCCTGGAATATGTCTCATTCTGACTGGAGAGGCGTGTATCCTCTTGAAACCCTACCCAACTGGAGAGGCTGAGAAACCTGTTTATATGGGAACTTCACAGATATCCAGAACCCTAAACCCCAGATGCCTCCACCCACAACCTCACTAAGCAAACACATTGCTTTGTAATAACATGGCACAAAACACTGAGTGGGCATAAATGCAAAATTAATGATGCCAAGAACTGTGAAAGCCTTAACATGGAGTTTAGGACTAAAAGCAGAATAATAAGTATCTCATTTCGTGGTTCAAGGTGCTGCTTAAAAAAATGAAAAGACTAATGAAACTTTGTGTTGAACATGCCTGGATATGCACTGCTGTACTGATTGACAAGTATTTTGTGCAACCTGTCCAGAAAATTGCAGTGTTACACTAAGTTTATCAGATAAACCTCCCATGGGAATGGCTGTCTCACTGTGTAAGGGAGTGCGTTTGCAGGAAGCAAGATGGCACAAAATTAAAGCTGTTTTTCAATATATTTACAGTGTTTACTTTAACAAATAAAGTTATTTTAAATATAAGGACTGTGAAAGGGAATACATGGACTTCCTCCCTGATAAAATGAATAGGTTTAAAAATAATATAAAGATAAATTAATATATTTTTTGTTGCTAGCTTTTAAATGGGGATGCAATTGTCCTGCAGTTAGATATATCAAGGACTAGGTGAAGTTCCTTTAGAGAAGCCTGACAGAAGTCTGCACCGTCATATAATCCCCTTTAGGGACAAAGGTGTACTAGGGCAAGAAAAAGGGGCAGGGGGCAAGACCTGCCTGTACTGTGGAGTGAGTTGATTCACTGCCTCTTCGCAGTGACTGTTCACTCTTACATGGTTTAACACCAACCCTTAAAAAGTCTCTGGGGAGAGCAACCGTGCCTACATTCCACTTAGTGGGTGAATCGTTGTTATTAATTTATAATTGTGAAATTGTGATGCTGCCTGCAAGCCTTAGTCACAGATCATGGACCTGTTGTGCCAAGCAGTATACAGAAAGACAGCCCTGGTCCTTAAAAGCTGTAATCTTTACTCTCCCAGTGTGAAAGGTTGAGCAGATGTAGGGGGATATAATTTATTCCTTCTCATTTCATCATTCCTAAATCTGTATTTTAGTACATGTTATGGTGCTAAAATATTTAACCTGTATAAAAGCAATAAGAATTACGACATTTAGCTGAAGAGAATAAAGAATCTGTCATGTGCCTAGTTATAACTGCTTGTTGTGCATTTTCCCTAGTAAGTTTACAAGATCAGAAGTGAGAGTGCATTTGCAGGAGGCAAGGTGACACTTCTGCTTTATGGTGCTGAGATAGACTGGTTAGAGAAAAAGAAAGCAACTTACTGGCCACAGCAAGATTTTGCTCATTTTTAAATTAGACTTCTAAATATCTTGTTTTTACTTATTTTTTTTGTGACCTAAAGGATACATATTGCAGTTACTTGAAGAGTTTCTTTTATAATTAAAAAAAATGTAATTTTATCACTTCTTGCAGCCCTGATACTTTGTTGGAAGTTGGTTGAGGAGGCTTGTGAGTGTAATTATACTGCAGTTAGATTTCTATCTAGTGATTTTCTTTTGCATCTGGGTTTAGAAGAGTACAATAAACATCCTTTCTTAGGAGAGAGGCTATTAAATTATGCCATTAAGTTTCTCTGGTTTTGGTTCAGTGAAGCAGATGTGTGAGCTCAATTATACAATTGATGGGATCTCAGTCACATCTACCAGCTGAGGATAAGACCCAAGATGCCTGTCTATTCTGAGATTAGAAAAATGTACCTTTGTGTATTTTTAGTGTGTAAGGGTGGTTTTAAAAAATTTAACTGACAACTTCCACCTCTGACTGCCAGCATTTCCATGTCATAGCTCTTATCTTCCCCAACATTTCTCTTTCTCTAGTCTGATTATGTATGCGTTATTCCTTCATTGTTTTATACAGTCTGTTACAGTTTCTAGAGTACCTTATTTGTAGAGAACAAGTCTCTTTTGTGACTCAGTGTCATCCACTTTCTCATTCCCCATTATTCCATCGTGACTTCATCTTTTTTTCTCTCTTTTTTTTCTGTTCTCCCTAAAGAAAGAAAAGACATGAAACCCTTCCACTTGTGGCATCTTTTTCTTACCCCTGACCTCAAGGAAAGTTGTGCAGAATGATCAATAGAAAGCACAGTAAGTGGCACAATACTGTCATTACTTTCAGTATTGACATAATAGAAAGAAGCATCTGCTGTCATTGAACTGTTACATTTCACAACAATTGCTTTGTATTTTCATAGCTACAGCTTATTAGAAAGCAATGTCGCCCTTGTCTTCTCTGGGCCAGCCGGATTATTATTTCATATAGAGACAGCTAGATATGTTTGGATAAAATGCGTAAGATATGCCTACCAAGCATTGCTGGATGTTTCAGTGATTTTGTTTGGAAGATGAGATCCTAGGTTAAAGCTTGGCACCTACCTTTAATAACTTCTATTTATTTATTTATTTATTTATTTATTTGCCGTGATTGCTATTCTCACTTTTACCCAATTCGCCTCTGTCCTTTAGGAGAAAGACAGGCTCTACGGTAATTGCTAGGCTTGAACAGTTTGGTCTCATCCACGGTTAGGACCAAAGACAAAGGAAAATCTTCCTTCAGGTAGTTTGTTTAGTAAATGGATTAAATGAGAGAATATTTTCTTATTTAAGTTCTCCCAGGATAAATTCCAAGTGGAAAAAAATAGTGAAAATCTTCCAACTTTTAATAAATTTCCTGATCAGTTTAGTTTTTTATTGTATAAGCTTCTAGTCTCTTGTCTCTTCTCCTCTCCCCTATCTCCCCCCCCATCTCTGTGTCTGGTATTAAGACTGACATTGTAGAGAAGATCAAAGACAGTAATGCAATGTCTGGGCAGTTCCTTTGTTCTGCTTACAATTTCATCACTTAGACTTAATTGCAATTTAAATTGGCTGAATGGCAGAGCTCAGAGAGTTGTGATCCGCGGTGCAGAGTCTAGTTGGAGGCCTGTAGCTAGCGGTGTCCCCCAGGGGTCAGTACTGGGTCCAGTCTTGTTCAACTTCTTCATCAATGACCTGGCTGAAGGGACAGAGTGCACCCTCAGCAAGTTTGCTGATGATACAAAACTGGGAGGAGTGGCTGATGCACCAGAGGGCTGTGCTGCCATTCAGAGAGACCTGGGCAGGCTGGAGAGGTGGGCAGAGAGGAACCTCATGAAGTTCAACAAAGGCAAGTGCAGGGTCCTGCACCTGGGGAGGAATAACCCCATGCAGCAGTAGAGGTTGGGGGTTGACCTGCTGGAAAGCAGCTCTGCTGAGAAGGACCTGGGAGTGCTGGTGGACACCAAGTTAAGCATGAGGCAGCAATGTGCCCTTGTGGCCAAGAAGGCCAATGGTATCCTGGGGTGCATCAGGAAGAGTGTTGCCAGCAGGTCGAGGGAGGTGATTCTCCCCCTCTACTCAGCCCTGGGGAGGCCACATCTGGAGTACTGCGTCCAGTTCTGGGCTCCCCAGTACAAGAGGGATGTGGCACTACTGGAGCAAGTCCAGCGAAGGGCTACAAAGATGATTAGGGGACTGGAACATCTCTCTTATGAGGAAAGGCTGAGAGCGCTGGGCCTGTTTAGCCTGGAGAAGAGAAGGCTGAGAGGAGATCTTATCAATGTGTACAAGTATCTGAAGGGAGGGTGTCGAGAGGATGGGACCAGACTCTTTTCAGTGGTGCCGAGCGACAGGACGCGAGGCAACGGGCACAAACTGAAACACAGACGCTTCCATCTGAACATGAGGAAAAACTTTTTCACTGTGAGGGTGACAGAGCACTGGAACAGGTTGCCCCGAGAGGTGGTGGAGTCTCCTTCTCTGGAGATATTCAAAACCTGCCTGGACGCGATCCTGTGCAATGTGCTCTAGGTGACCCTGCTTGAGCAGGGGGGTTGGACTAGATGATCTCCAGTGGTCCCTTCCAACCTCAGCGATTCTGTGATTCTGTAAATTTGTGAACAAGTGCTTTCCAATTTTAAATGAGAAACAATAGTCCTGCATACCTTGCTATGCTGTTAGCTATAGTATAATGACACGGCAAATGAAGCTGTAGCATGTCATTGCTTACTGTGCTTCTAATTAGAATATTTTCTCACTGATATGGGTACCAGATAACAAGTTAGATATGCTATTTTTAATTGGTCAAGAAACAGATGTGCTGAGAACTCTTGTAAATTAAAACACAGATGATAAAGACAATAAGAGCAAGAAAAGGGCTTCACTACTTAAGTGTTTTGTTAGAATAGAGGATCATCATCTATACATTTCCCTGAAATGAATGCCAGAGAATTTTAGCACCTAAAATCTGGTGTTCTTGCCTTTAATTTTGTTGTCACTGTGGTTAATTCAACAAACATCACTGCCAGTGGTGTTTTCTTTTTTACAAGATCAACATACAAGATTTAGCTTGATGTGGAATACTCTACAAAATGAGCCTGAAAGGAATATGGAGAAAATATATAAAAAACACTGATTAAAATGAGTTCGTGCAGCTGATCTTCAGACACCTGAATGTGCAGTCAGATTTTATCATTATATTCTTTGGTTAATTTAAACTTTTCACAAAGTTACAGATCCTCAAGCTTCAAAGTGACATAGTTAATTTGTCATCACTTCATTGTGTGATTAAAAAATCCTAGTAGCAAACATATGCATGGTACAGATCAAGGTTAAATCAGGTTTAACAGCAGACTGTAAACCTTCTATTACCAGTCTCAGCCATAACTAGCATGAACTTTGGGAGAGAATGCTAAAATGCCCATGGAATTTTTCAGCATACTGTAACTCCTTGTAGAGTTGTTGCATTATCCTGTCATATGAATCTTTTAGAAGATCACATTAAATGTATTCCCCCAGCCATCCACCCCCTACTTTTTCTGTATAAATACCCTAATACAAATAGTTGCGTGCTTAATCCTTTCAAGTTGAATCCTTCTGTATGATTAACAGTTCCTAATTTCTGGTAATCCTATACTTTTCATCTTTCCTGTATGCTTTATCTAATTATTTATGACAGCAAGCACCATGACCTCCTAAAAATGGTGTAAACCAAGCAGCTCTTTGCATTGTTTTGTACCCTGCTATATGCTTTCCTGTGCTTTATGGGGCTTTTTGTTTGCTTTTGGAGTAACAGAGGTTCAGACACTCACAAGTCTGCCTCTTTGTGGAGGTGAAATGAGTGACACATGGATGTGTTCTTAGTGTAACTTGTTTTAGGAATGTGAGGTTGGATGAGACCATATGGACCTTCAAATCTTGTCCCCAGCGATCTCAGGCCACCAGAAGAGGGGCTGCCTGGAAAAACTGATTGAGGGAGGTGGACCTGGTTTTGTATCCATCTCCAGGTGGAGTCCTGTGGCACATACCAGACCTCAGTCTTGACTGAGTTGCCCTGGACGAAGTGGAGAGAAGGGCATAGGACGAAGTGGAGAGAAGGGCATAGGCAATGAGGACTCCTTTATCCATGGAACAGGAGGGTTAGGAGGTTTCTGGAATAGGTTCTAGGATCACTTCTGCTCATTCAATGCTTCTTGTGTGATTTTTCTGTGGAAGAGCAGAGCTGGACATGAGACACAGTAACTGAAATTGAATTCAGGAGAAACAGGAGTAACTTAATCTGGGCAAATGGAGGAGGAGAAAATTAATGCTAATAGGTGGTGGTATGTGTGCTCCCTCTACCCCCATCCTGATGTCTCACCTATCAGTGGCCTGCATGAGCAAGCCTTGGAGAGCCGCCACTTTAGACCAATACTAAGAGGTCAAAGGTTAAAATATTGTGCTGCTAGGAGCGGATAGAAGAGATCCAGGATTAGATGAAGCTCATAATTCATGTTGGGAAGCTTGCAACACCCATGCTACAAGAACGAGCAAAAACCATCTACACACCCAACAACTTCTGTCATTCTAAATGGGTGGAAAGTTCATTCCTGATTCCGCATTTGGATATTGGTATGATTCTGAAATTACACCAGCTGTGCATCTGAACAAGTTTAATTACCAGAGCAATTCCAGTGTCTTCTGTTTTAACAACAGCTTGAGATGGCATGATCTTCGGTGTTCCTGGAAGAAGTCAGGAAAAGGAGCAGGGAATGCAGCCTGATGCCGTTCCTCCAAGAGAAAGGACACATATACCAGCCCAGGAAAAGGGGGAGCATTTGGAACCTCAAACCAACGTTATTTTGCTTCTACTGACAAACATCCATTAAGATTTGGTGTTAATCTTGAAAACATTTCAACTACTTGTACAGTACAGCTCCCTCCCCAAATTGACCAAACCTTCCATGACTCCTTACTAAACCAATGCATGTTTAGGCAAAAGTCAAAACTTACTGTCACTCCTGGACCAACTAGCTCTATGTTATTGGATCATGAAATTGGCCAGAAGCAGAAAAAGATTATTCAAGGCTTTTGGATCATATGAGAGCAGTACTCGTAAGTGGGCTCATATGACATCCCATGGAGTGCACTGGACGGTAATAGTCTGCTTCCTAGAAACCTGCCCTTAGAGGACACAGCTCCATCATCAGCAGGGACTTGCAGTGCTCCCCTTGCTCTGGAGAGGCTAATTGTAAATGCATGAGATGGCAGCATCTAGAGAGAAGAAGCAGTAACTGGGAGAATTTTTCTGCTACTCTCTGAAATGTAGCACAGTGCAGAAATACCCATGAACTCTGAGCAACTGGTATATGCCTGTGATCCAAAGAAGAGTTACTGACTAAAGGCTCAGGACTAGTATAATTATGTTACCACAGTACTGTGTCTGAGTGGATGAGCTGTGTAACTCAGCATGGCTAGCTGGCTGAGAACAAGTCTTGTACTGATGCAACTAGAGTCTGAATTTAAGCTGTTTGATGCTGACCTATATTGTGCTCCATTTCACATTAAAATATGTCCTGGTTGTAGCTGCTCTGCTTTTTGCTGCTGCCTTAGCAATGCAACTGCATAGAACTTGACTTTGATTTAGCAGGATTAAAGCACCGTTATGTATTGGTCTGGAGAGTGTCAAGTATCTTCCAGCTGTAGAATTACTGTGAGTCTCAATTCAATGAAATCAGTTAAACTTAATATTCAAGTGTAAAAATCCTACTGTAGTAGGGTTATTTTAGTGTCTTTGCTTTTGTGAACATGCAGTTAAAATGCATTTAGTTTCCTGCACATAAAACCAATTGGTAATTTGACAGTAATGATTCTGAGCAGGCATATATTTATCACTTCACATGGAAAAATAATTTAGCCATTTGGAATTGTTTCACTTTGAAATTTTATGCCAGGTATGTCAGATAGGGCCTTAATTGTGAGTAATAAATATTTTCACTAATTCTGTAAGTTAGAAGAAGGAATAACTTCAGTTAATTTTACAGTAAGCTGTTGGGAAAACACAGCCTGAAATGTTACCTAACCAGATTCTGGTTCGCAGCTTCTCAACAAGTGGTCTGGTTCTCTGCATTTTGTGCAACTGAAATCAAGGCAAACCATTCATGGACTGGGATTCTGCTGAGAGTGAATGAGAATTAGCAAGGTCTTAATAGACTTTACAGGAAATATGGATAGTTTAATTTAAAAAAAGTCTGTATGTTGCACCAGCTGTTCTTTGGGGTTGTATAAAACAATCATGGCTTAACTGATATTTTAATAAGTGGGTTATGGTCATTTGAATACTATTACTTAAAATAGCCTAAATCTAAAGGAAAAGGTGGGTTTTACCTGGAGATCAGCAAATTGAAATCTACTGTAAAGACTGTCTTTTCACAGGAAAGGTTTGCCTTGGATAGCTATTTTAGTCCCTGTAAAAAGTTATAGATTACATATATAACTTTAGAGATATTATGACTATGCATAGATAGATAAGCATATATAGAGATATATACTGTATAGATATATAGGTAGAGTATATAGGATGTGGGCTATACTATGTATAGTTATACGTTGGTCTTTGGGGTAATTAACTTAAACTATTTGATTCCAGGTAAATTGGAAACCTCTTAAGTTCTTTCCACTCCCAGAGAAATAAGTCTGAAACCAACAAGGAAAGCTCTGTGTTGCATGCTCCATTACAGTAACTATATGTATAAACGGAGTGTTTGTGCATGCATACTGATGAATGTCTGCATTGCTAAAGTTCAGATATATTTTTTTTGTTGGGTGAAGTACATAATTGCTAGAATTGAATGTACACGGTGAGGTGTAAAAATGCAGTGTTATTTTAAAATTCTGGCTTTTAGATGCCGAAATCTGGCGCTTGGCTACTGTAGTAGTGTAGCAAAATACTGGATTCTGTGACTTGCAGCTCTAACCATTTATCTGAATCAACTTACCATTGTGTGTGTTTTTTTAATGAGTTGCTAGATTAAGCATGCTAAACAAAATGTATAGCTAGATTAAATGCACTTAATAAGAACCTATCTTGTTCCTTGATTCTTAAGGAGTTACTCATGTGCTTCATTTAAGATATATCAGCCATCCCAATGAGTTCTTATATTTTATTATGCTTCTGTATTTGGTGCATCTATAACCAGTGTCTGAAAGGTGTGAAGAGACCCTACAGGGAAGGTTGAGAGCAGTCTATGCTTCCCGCACAGAGTAGAAGGTGGAAGAATTTTTCAGGGTCAGCACTACTAGCAATAGGAGCTGCTTTACTACCAATATCAATAAATATTCTTCATATATGTATTGGTGTGAATTTCTCTGCAGGTTCTTGTTCTCTTTGGAGGCTGCAAAAATAACAAGTTGTCCTGTGAGTAGCAGAACACCTGTAGCCTGATTTTCTGTAGTTTTGTGTCTTGTGGTTGGCTGACTTTCCTGAATCACCCTAATGCTGTAGTTTCTTCTGGGGCTGAGCAGAACTCCTCCTGGGTAAGGTGCTGTAGGAATACCATGAAAGGTCTGCATTGGAGGAATGGATGCCATGGTGTTCAGAAGTACAAACTCAGACATTTTTCCTGTTGTTGTAAAAGAGATGTTATATGAATGACCTTTCTTCCTTATGTGGTTTCTCTGGTATCTCATATAAGGATGAACTCATCTAGCATTCTGTCTGTCAATTAAATCACTAATTTAAATCTTTTTCTGTACCAGGCTGACTGTTTTCATTACATTTGTTATAAGAGACCTCTAACTCTGAAATCTAAAATTGGACTTGGTGGTTATTAGAGGGGAAGTAGGTGCATATGTCTAAAAAGGCTGAAAAGAACAAAATCTTTGGAAACTCACTTGTATACTTTGCCATGCAATTGCTTGAAATTGTAGACACTAAAATCTCTAGGATATAAATGACAGGGACAGAGTTATAAATTTACACCCTCAATCAATGGAAAGAGTTGAGATCTCTGCTGCTTCAGGAAGCCTGTATTCTCCCTAATGTGTTTGATTTGCTTTTTCTTTTTTCCTAAGTCTGAAGACTGAGAGAGGCAAATTTGACAGAGTCTGTAGGGGTAGCCCAGACACTGGCAAGGAGATCTCTTCAGATTAGAGTGAAGAAATATATTTCTGTTGCTCGAGTGATAAAAGAGACTGAGAAGTTCAGCAAAACTAGCACCAGAACTGAAACATCCTACCTGTGCCAATAGACTTTGCCCAGGACTGAAGTGGCCAGTGGTAAGTGGTGAGAAGATGTCAGTGGAGTTGTCCTCAATAGGGAGTATGGTGACAGTGAAAGACCAGGGTGAAAGGTGACATCCAGGACTGAAAGGTGCTAGGTGTGGCTGGGAAAAACAGAGATCATGAAGGAAAGACAGAAACGGAGAAAAGATTCTAAGAATAGGTTGGTAGTGACAGTGCTCATGTGAGGAAGTTTAAAAATTGATACTGGCTGAAAGAAGACTGAGACACAGAGAGATGGTGGAGAGATGCTGAAACTGGAACTGTTGAGATGACTGGAGTGAAGCCTTTGTGGAAGGACAGTGATGATTACAGATTGAGGGATCAGACAAGAATTTAAGGTGTCTCGGGAGTTGGATGAGAAGCAAGAGATAAGAATTGGGACTGGCACTGGATGGGACCACAGAGGATCATGCAGAAGACTGTCATGCACATGTTTTTTCAGAATGGATTTAATTACGGTTCTGTCTTGATTTTTTGAACTTGACCATTGGTCTAGTTTAGTGTCACTCAGTTGTCTTTGGTGGTTTCGGCCCCTGTTAGCTTCCATATCTGTCTATCCATTGTCCAGCAATTCTCTACCTAGCCAATCTCAAACTAATGTTATCCCTTGAGTTCAGCTCTGCCTTCTGTTTAAGTGTCAACTGCCCTAAGATCTCCTCAGCTCACGTCTTTTATAAATTCTGCTACTAGATTTTCCTTAAGGTGTTTCAGCCTTAACCCTGTTCCCCCTAGATTCTTCCCAGTGTTTCCCAGAACTGTCCTGTACTGCTCCTTCTCCATCCATGAAAAAAGAACCTGCTTCCAAGACGATAGGGGGTAAGTTTAGCTTGTTTCTCATAGCAACACTGTTAAACCTCAAACAAATACAAAACAACAATTGTGTTTAGGGTGGAGGAGGGCTAATAAAAGTAATTAGGGAATATTCCTGCTGAATAGCATATATAAAATGTGTTTTTTCTTTTGTTGTGACTTTGGAAATCTGGGTTTTCCTGGCAAGCTGTCTGTTGGTTAGTAGCTAAGGTATCAGCTTCTTTTATACGCTTTCACTTTTTTAAAAAAGACTTTTGTGCTTACGGTGCTCTTTCCTTGCATGTGGTGCCAGACAGGGGTTCAGCACCTGTGTTACTGCTTTTTCTCTCCCCACTTGCAGGGGATATAATTAACAAGGCTGAGTCCACCACACAGTGCTCTGCAGTGAAGCTGATGATGAGAATCAAATCAGTTCTACTCTGCTAAATAGCAGGAAATCCAGGTACGCTAGGGACTCTAGATGGAAGAAATGACAGAAAGCTGGAGGGAGTTCTGCTTTCTTCTCCATGGGACATGCATGAAAATATGAAGCACCTATTTTGAAATGTTTAAAACTCCAAACTCTTGCTGCTTGTAACTTCAACTCCATACTGCTGAAATTTAACAAATGGCACACATCTTATCTCTGTGTAATAGAGTATATGGCCATGTGTGAATCTCAGAAAGAAGTTGGTCTCTTCTGTATTAAATAGCACACAGATGTCAGGAGTCAGCTGCGGTGGCTGATTTTTCAGCTAGAGAGGTGAAATACAGTGAAAAGTCCTATTGGAGATGTATCCTGGAGGAGAATTTTCTTTCATGCCACAAACAGATCGAGAACTTCTAAAAACAAGTTCTGAAGGAGAGAGTGTGTCTTCTGTTATTTAATGTTTTGCACTGTTTGTTTTGTTTACAGACAATGAAGAATAAGATGTTCTTAATGACTGAAGCCATGGCAGTCATTCTTTTCTGAACTGAATGATAGGGAGATAGGATATATTTTGTTTCCTCTGAATATATTATACCAACCAGATCCAGGTCTTACGAGCATATATGTATGTACTTAGCTTAGTTATCATACATTCTGATATTGACCTTTGACAGTCAGAAGAAGAAAGTAACAGAAGGTCCAGCAGAATAGATCACTCTTCACAGTTTTAGATGAGGAATCAAGGTATGCTTCTCTCTAAACATTCGGACACGTACAAAGAGTAGGTCTGGCATTTGCTTCTGCAAACTGTGTGCATCTGTAAGGTTCTCAAATTGCTGCGATCAGAAGTGCTTTTAAAGAAAATTTGGCTCAGAAATATACTTTTTATATTGTTCAGTATATTATTGTCACTGTTCCATCAGTGATCCACCTTAATCAGCTTTCTTATTTTGAAGAAAAGCAGTTTTCATCTTGTCTTCCCTCTTCTGTTAAAATCAAGGAAGTGCCCAGTCATGGACTAGTAGGATCTGAGGTGATTGCTTTCTTGGTGTGATTGCTGCTTTTGCATATTAGATCGTTTTGTACAGCATTTCTCATCTGACATTGCCAGTAGCTTTTCAGAACCAGAGAGGCATAATCCAAATGACCTTTAGCAGGAAAAGACTGTGGGTTTTTTAGTGAATGAACATTAAATCAACCTTTGATTTTTAAAGGATGTCAATATCGTGGCTGAAATGATTGATAATAGTTGTCTTGACCATTTAACTCTTTACTTTAAGGCCTGTTGGAAACACAGTCTTTGCATGAAGCAGATGAAGACATGGTCACTGATGTTGATTTCACCAGTATGATTTCTGAAGAAGAGAAAGAAGAGTTAAAGACTGAGCTAGCCAAGGTAATGAATTTGAATCTTTGTAGGTGTTAATTCTTCTACTTCCTGAAACAGGAAGATACTAATTATATAATGAAGTTCACGTCATAAAGGCATGCTCTTCCTTTTAATAAAATTATTCTAGGCTAGAATTGTGTAAAATGATTCATTTCCTTAGGTATTTTTGGAAGGTTAATCATCTTTTACCTGCTGATCATAGAGATAAAGTTAAATATGCCAATTTAGTCAACAATTGCCATTTGTCTTTATTTATAAACTTTAATTTATGAAGAATGAAATCTGTTCTTCCTATTAGATCTATGGAATTATGCTACTATGGTGTGACTCCTGATGGAAAAGGTTCTTTGTATGATGCTCAAAGGAAAAGCTGTTGATGATGATTACAGAAAGTGATGATGATGAACACAATAATTTTGCCATAGTTTCGCTTCCTTTTGGCACTGACATGTTTAGAGGGGGTTACATTTTTGGTTTGCCCTTTTTTTTTTTTTTTTTTTTGCTTAAGTAAAGAACTTCACAGCATGTCATCACACCATAACTTCTCAGAATGCCATGAAGAGGTTTAAAAAATAATACTTAATATCAACAAGGTGCAAGGACAGAAGCCTGAACTATGTGGTCTTCGTATTATAAAGGTTAAGGAGCTTGTTTCGGTTGGGCCTACAATGGAAGAGTGGATTCAGTTTTAATTACTTCTGTTAAAGATTGCAGAAACAGCAATAAAGTTTCTAAGTGGAAAATGAGTGAATGGGAAGAAAATGAAAATTTACTTATTTTAAATGTGAGAGAAATAACAGAAGTCACAGTTGTATGAGGGAGGAGGATTTTTTTTTTTGTCTTAATTGAAATAAAGAATGGTTAAGACAATAGATTGGAAACTTAATATAGCAAAAATAGACTGTCAGCCAAGTTGAATGGTAGGAAGTTAAAAATTTGGAACCATGAGCATATACCCTCAAAAGGTAAACTGACTAGGAAAAAAGCATTCCCTCTTAAGTCCATTCTTCCTCAGTGCTCTGTGAAGCATCTGCTGCTATGAAACAGAATAAACTCATGCAGAGGACAGTTCTTTTGCAGAGATTAATCCCTCTCCTTCATATAACAAAATATTTAGTGCTAGGTCATAATATTAAATACTCTTAGAAGTCATATTCATAATAACTTTCAAGTCATTCAACTTAAATGCTGACTTACAATTTCCTAGTGAGACAAAAACCAAAGGATTTTTTTCGTTCTAATGTTATATCAAGCCTGATTTTTCTGAGTTGTTACATCATTTGTTCCTTCTTTGATGATCTTGTTACTTCATTAGTCAGTAAGAAGGAAGCTTACTTTACATATTCAGTTCATCACATAGCAATAAGATAGGAATTAACATGTTTATTACTGGCTTTTCATCCCTGATTCATTGTTGCTTTCTGTGCACTTTTCTGGTGAAAGGGACTTAAGAGAGGGATGTAAGGAAGGAATATAAAAGAACTTCCTGCAACCATCTGAGAATGATAAGCCTTTCTCAAGGGAGCTCATCCATGAGTTTCTGGGCATCCTTTCTGCTTGCTGATTCCTGTGGGACTTGAGTATTCTCAGTGGCTCATGGTAGAAATGCTTTAATTTATGTACCAACATAGAAGTGAGAGATTGCCTTTCAAATATTATGATCTTGACTGACCTATAAATTATCTCCTGAATTGCTCACAGTAATTTATTGGTGTACGACTTACCCTTAAAAGCAAAACAAAACTGATAATTATTCTAAGAAAGGTTTGGAAAACTTGAATAATGAGCAAGCTAAGTCTAAACTTAAATGAGACTTCTGATTCTTAGAAAAGACTTACAAAAAGATGTGCAAGACCTCAACTCCTTCAGAAAGTAAATTCAGTGGAAACTGAATAATGTTTCCTTTCAAAAAGCTGCTCGTCTTTACTTTAAAGCCCCACTCTGCTCTACCAGTGGTAGCTTTGTTTTCTTCAGTATCCGTATGTGTGGGATAATACTGCCTATGTTAGCCTGTAGGAACAGTCACCCTTTTCTTACTGCTCAGGAAGTTCCAAATCTTCCTTAATGCTGAGATCAGTTAATATTTGATAGAATCAGGAACTATTGAGAACCCCTGGTGTGCATGTGTTTAAATGGAGAAAATGAGCTCCATCTGTATCTGCTGTATTCTCTGTCTTCTTCCCTTCCCTCCCCGGCATTAAGAGGGAAATTTACACTATTGTTTTTCAGTATGTTTGTTGTATCCTCTTTTCCCACTCCCCTGCTAGTTACTCTCTTTGTACTGCAAGTCTTTCAGTGAATGCACTAACTCTGATCTTGTATTTGTGGTCTGACTAACACAGCAGGGCTCTGACTATAATGGAGCCTTGGAGTTCCTACAGTGCAAGTAAAATAAATAACTGTTACAGGAACTTCTAACAATCATCTGAATTATCAGAGAGCAATCTCATGCTTCAGAATAATGGCAGAAAATTGTAGCCCAAAAGCTTTATACAAGGTCAGAAGCAGATTTTCTTTGCTTTTTTTTTTTTTTTTGCCCTCAGTGGGGGTGGTGTGGTCCAGTCTCATGAGTCATGACCAGGGCTGAGGTTGTCTGGCTATCCCCATTGCTGCCATCTGTTGTCTTTCCATTCTACCCATCAAAGTAGTCATTTACTCCCTGTTGTCTTCCCCCTCCCATACCTTCACCAAAGTAGCTATCTGATTTGACCTACAGGCTTTCCAGTTGGTCCAGGGGCTCTAATTTCTGTTGTGTGTGTTACTGCATATTTATTTTCAGTGTGAGGAAAGGTATGAGTACCTGTTTCTGCAAATTTATGGGTAATTTTATTTATGAGTGTCCTTGATGTCACTGGGAGCTATTCACCCAAGTAAACTTACATATCAACAGCCACTGAGCCTGGAGATGTAAACTTTGAGCTACATGATCTGGTGGAGAGGTGAAGTGCCTGTTATTTTTTGCACTGGGCAATTCTGTTAACAGTTAACAACTACTTTATTTGAAAAACTAGTAAGGCACCGTAGTAAGGTGCTCCCATTTCCTTACAAATATTTAAGTGTTTGAGTATACATATTACACGACTAAGCAATTTTTAAGGAGTAACTATTCAGTAACAATAATCAGCTTATTAAATAAAATGAATAGTCAAAATTTTGGGCTCCAGTGGATTACAGAATCACAGAATCACTGAGGTTGGAAGGGACCTCTGGAGATCATCTAGTCCAACCCCCCTGCTCAAGCAGGGTCACCTAGAGCACGTTGCACAGGATTGCATCCAGGCGCGTTTTGAATATCTCCAGAGAAGGAGACTCCACCACCTCTCGGGACAACCTGTTCCAGTGCTCTGTCACCCTCACAGTGAAAAAGTTTTTCCTCATGTTAAGATGGAAGCGTCTGTGTTTCAGTTTGTGCCCGTTGCCTCACATCCTGTCGCTCGGCACCACTGAAAAGAGTCTGGTCCCATCCTCTTGACACCTTCCCTTCAGATACTTGTACACATTAAAAAGATCTCCTCTCAGCCTTCTCTTCTCTAGGCTAAACAGGCCCAGCTCTCTCAGCCTTTCCTCATAAGAGAGATGTTCCAGTCCCCTAATCATCTTTGTAGCCCTTCGCTGGACTTGCTCCAGTAGTGCCACATCCCTCTTGTACTGGGGAGCCCAGAACTGGACGCAGTACTCCAGATGTGGCCTCCCCAGGGCTGAGTAGAGGGGGAGAATCACCTCCCTCGACCTGCTGGCAACACTCTTCCTGATGCACCCCAGGATACCATTGGCCTTCTTGGCCACAAGGGCACATTGCTGCCTCATGCTTAACTTGGTGTCCACCAGCGCTCCCAGGTCCTTCTCAGCAGAGCTGCTTTCCAGCAGGTCAGCCCCCAACCTGTCCTGGTGCCTGGGGTCATTCCTCCCCAGGTGCAGGACCCTGCACTTGCCTTTGTTGAACTTCATGAGGTTCCTCTCTGCCCACCTCTCCAGCCTGTCCAGGTCTCTCTGAATGGCAGCACAGCCCTCTGGTGCATCAGCCACTCCTCCCAGTTTTGTATCTTTGGCAAACTTGCTGAGGGTGCACTCTGTCCCTTCATCCAGCTCACTGATGAAGAAGTTGAACAAGACTGCACCCAGTACTGACCCTGGGGGGACACTGCTAGCTACAGGCCTCCAACTAGACTCTGCGCCACTGATCACAACTCTCTGAGCTCTGCCATTCAGCCAGTTCTCAATCCACCTCACTGTCCACTTATCTAGCCCACACTTCCTGAGCTTGTCTATGAGGATGTTATGGGAGACAGTGTCAAAAGCCCTGCTGAAGTCAAGGTAGACAACATCCACTGCTCTCCCCTCATCTACCCAGCCAGTCATTCCATCATAGAAGGCTATCAGATTGGTTAGGCATGTTTTCCCCTTGGTGAATCCATGCTGACTACTCCTGATCACTTCCTTGTCCTCCACATGCTTGGAGATGGCCTCCAGGATGAGCTGGTCCATCACCTTTCCAGGGATGGAGGTGAGGCTGACTGGCCTGTAGTTCCCTGGGTCCTCCTTCTTGCCCTTTTTGAAGACTGGGGTGACACTGGCTTTCTTCCAGTCCTCGGGCACCTCTCCTGTTCTCCATGACCTTTCAAAGATGATGGAGAGTGGCTTAGCAATAACGTCCGCCAGCTCCCTCAGCACTCGTGGGTGCATCCCATCGGGGCCCATGGACTTGTGTGTGTCAAGTTTGCTTAAATGATCTCTAACCCACTCCTCCTCCACCAAGGGAAAGTCTTCCTCTCTCCAGACTTTCTCTCTTGCCTCCAGGGTCTGGGGTTCCTGAGGGCTGGCCTGAGCAGTAAAGACTGAAGCAAAGGCAGCATTCAGTAACTCTGCCTTCTCTGCATCCTTCGTCACCAGGGCACCCACCCCATTCAGCAAAGGGCCCACATTTTCCCTAGTCTTCCTCTTGCTGCTGACGTATTTGAAGAAGCCCTTCTTGTTGTCCTTGACATCTCTCGCCAGATTTAATTCCAAACGGGCCTTAGCCTTCCTCGTCGCATCCCTGCATACTCTGACAACGTTCCTATATTCCTCCCAAGTGGCCTGTCCCCCTTTCCACTTTCTGTAGACTTCCTTCTTCTGCTTGAGTTTTGCCAGGAGCTCCTTGCTCATCCATGCAGGTCTCCTACCTCCTTTGCTTGACTTCCTACTCATAGGGATGCACCGCTCTTGAGCCTGGAGGAAGTGATGTTTGAATATTAACCAGCTCTCTTGAAGGCCCCTTCCTTCTAGGGCCCTAACCCATGGGATTCCTCCAAGTAGGTCCCTGAAGAGGCCAAAGTTTGCTCTCCTGAAGTCCAGGGTTGCGATCCTACTTGGTGCCCTGCTGCCTCCTCGCAGGATCCTGAACTCCACCATCTCATGGTCACTGCAGCCAAGGCTGCCCCCAACCTTCACGTCTTCCACCAGTCCTTCTTTGTTTGTTAGTACGAGGTCCAGCAGCACACCTCTCCTTGTTGGCTCCTCCACCACCTGTGTCAAGAAGTTGTCACCAATGCTCTGCAGGAACCTCCAGGACTGTTTGTGCCTAGCTGTGTTGTCTTTCCAGCAGATATCGGGGTGGTTGAAGTCCCCCATGAGAACCAGGGCCTGGGATTGTGAGGCTACTTCCAGCTGTCTGTAGAAGGCCTCATCGACTTCCTCATCCTGATCAGGTGGCCTGTAGTAAACACCCACAACAGTGTCACCCATGCTAGCCTGCCCTTTAATCCTTACCCATAAGCTCTCGACTCGCTCTTCATCCACCCCTAGGCACAGCTCAATACATTCCAGTTGCTCTCTCACATGAAGAGCAACTCCACCACCTCGCTTTCCTGGTCTGTCTTTCCTAAAAAGCACATAGCCATCCATGACAGCACTCCGGTCATGCGAGCTATCCCACCATGTCTCTGTAATGGCAATGAGATCATGGCCCTGCGATCGCACACACATCTCTAGTTCTTCCTGTTTGTTCCCCATGCTGTGTGCATTGGTGTACAGGCATTTCAGGGAGGTGATCGAGCATGCAGGTTTCCCAGGAGGGGTACAAGAGGGTCCTCCATAGCCACATCCCATGCGCACTTCCCTGGCTGCATTCACCTGCTGGAGGCATCCTGACTTGAGCTGTCTTTTGCCAACTACCCTGTCACTATAACTCTCCCCTTCCCCCATCTTTCCTAGTTTAAAGCCCTCCTTACCAGGTTGGCCAACCTGTTGGCAAAGACCCGCGTGCCCCGCCTCGTGAGGTGGATCCCATCTCTCGCCATCAGTTGTCGATCTTCAAACAGGGTCCCATGGTCGTAGAAACCAAAACCCTGTTGCCAACACCAGCGGCGCAGCCAGTCGTTAACCTGGAAAGTCCGTCTCCTCCTCCTCTCATCCATCCCCCTCACTGGCAGGATTGAGGAGGAGATGACCTGGGCTCCCAGACCCTTGACCACCATCCCCAGAGCTCTGAAATCCTGCTTGATGGTCTGCAGTTTGCCCTTGGTGTCATTGGCGCCCACATGGAAGAGCAGCAGTGGGTAATAGTCCGAAGCGTGGACGAGCCTTGGCAGTCTTTGCATGACATCTCTCACACGAGCCCCCGGCAGGCCACAAACCTCTCTAGACAAGAGGTCAGGTCGGCAGATAGATGCCTCCGTCCCCTGCAGCAGGGAGTCCCCCACAACAATCACCCGCCGCTTTTTCCGGGCGTTCCGGCAGGGCACAGGGTCTGTTGTCCCAGGTACTTCCCTGGCAGCCATGCCCATCTCCTCCTCATCCTGGAGGGCACTAAACCTGTTCTTCAGCTTCAGGTCTTCAGGAGGAGTAGGAGCCTTTCTCCTCCCACGAGCAGTGACCAGTTTCCAGCCTTCTTCTATGATGTTATGATGTACCGTTTCACACGGCACAGAGCCCTCTGGCAACTCCACTGCTGCAGGGGGTTGGGACTCCCGGAGCTGCACAGTCTCCAAGAATACCCTGTCTATCTATTGCTCTGCTTCTCGGATGCTGCGCAGCCTACTGACCTCCTCCCGTAACTCCCTTACCTGACGACACAGCTCGCCAACAGCAGCACACCTCCTGCAGGAGAGCTGGCTGCCAGCCCAGGCCTCCCGGAGAGGCCCCAAGCACTCCCTGCAGCCTGAGACCTGTAGGGCTGCATCTACTGTCAGAGGGTCGGTCTGGGTCCAAGCCTCTGACACAGCAACTCCAACAGCCACTGGGGAATGTGCTCTGCAGCGTGTCACAACCATACCTGAGGAAATGTACACCACAGGGAACAGAAACAAAGGTACCTTCACACAAACTGCTGCACTCTGGGTGCTGTGTCCTAGGCCTGGCTCTTATATAGGCCTCTCCCTAGCACTGGCTAAGAGGGTGCTTGACCCACCCTAATCAAGGGCCACTGGGATCAAAGGTCCCAACTCCCTCTGGTCAGGGGCAACCAAGAGAGCTCGTTAGCAGCAGCCACTGCTAGCTAGAGCTTTTCCCAGGAGAAGTCAAGGCCTCCTGCAGTTGTCCTTGCCTAGCTTCCCCTTTCCTGTTCACAGCAATCACCTTCTAGTTCCTTGGGGGTCCTCAGAAAGCCCACAACTTCCAACAAGATCCTCAAGTTCTAGTCAGAGCCCAAGCACTGCTGTGCAAACTGCTGCGTCTGTTCACTGCCTCTGTTAGCTGCGCTCTAAATGGCTTCATTGAGAGGTAATTTTTCTGTATGCCTACTGTAAGTTTCTATATGTCTTCTGACATAAAAAGGATTACATCAAAGAACAACATAGAGAAGATTCAGTCTTGTTTATTTGAAAGCCAAAGATGTAAAGGAAAAGATGATTTTCTTGCTCACAGAGTGAACTTCTTTCAGTTATTGTGTATTCCCTTATAGTTGCTCTTCTTTTGTTATAAACACCCTACCAGTGATGTAGCTGGTCCTTCCTTATTACATTTTTTTGTCTCTTTCTGTTATGCTTTTTCCAGCTTTTCTTACAGGCTATATCTATGCAGCAAAGCAAAGGTTCAGTCCTACCACAGACAGGCAGATCCACACTGCCTGCAGTCTGGCTGCCACAGTAGTAAACATGATGATGAAGGGGTTTGATCCAGCTCTGAGAACGCCAGGTATTTGCAGGCCTTAGCTCCGTGATAAGAGAGGTTTTGTGGCAGTGCTCTTTCAGACTTTCTACCCCTTCCTGCATATTTTCGCCTCCATGCCTCCCAAGTATTTTTGGCAGCATGACTAGGACGGGCTATGCTGTGAACACAACTGCAGGGGGTGAAGCGTCGTGGCACAGCCAAAGGCAGATGTACCAACTCACAGAGGCCAGAGCGAGCTCCTCAGGCCAGCACAGCTCCCAGGGCCTCCTGTCAGGGAGCCGTGGCCTTCGTTTCCCCGGCAAGGCTGGGTTTACTGTAGCTGCCAGCTCATTCTAAAGTTTGTGCGAACACGTCATGCTGCCAGCGTTGCTTGATTAACTCGCTTTTTATTTCTTTAAACAGTACCTGGGGAAGCCTGTCCCTCAGATAGTTCATGCTCAGAAAGAGTCATGTCTGCCTTCATTTCAGTAGTGATATGCGCCTGTGATTTTACATGTTCAACCACCATGCTGCTTGTGCTGGTTTAATTGGTCACTGCCTTCCTTCCCGCTCCACCTCTAGCCCTTGTTCCTGCTCCCTGTGCTCCGCAGGCACAGGCTTTTGTGTAGCGCTCAGCACTGGATCTGGGAACTGAGCTGGCTGAAAAATAACTCTATTTTTTTCTGTGCTGGTTTTTACTTGGTTCAGTTCTCCCTGACCAGGTGGGCTGCACAAATAGCTAGGCCAAGACACTATACACTGGATGATGTAGTGCAGGAAAGAAGGATGCTTAAACAAATTTAGAAATACATGTTCAGCTATGCTGTCTTCTGTTTTCAGTTGGGACTCCCTAATGTTTTAATTACCTACTGCCATGCTTCTTGAAAGTAACATAATAAATACTCAACTCACCATTTCACTTACTATTCAGCCCTTTTTCAGTGAATATTATTCCAACCAATAGCAGAGTCTTTCCTCTTTCACATTTTAAATAATGCCATATATGTTTCAGAATATAGATAATACTAATTTATGTATTTTTTGTAAATACTGGTTTATTCAAAATGCTCCATGCTCCATTTCACTGCATAGATATTCTCTCTGGTTTGTTTTCATGAGTTGTTTTATGAGTGTCTTCTGGAAAAGATGGGAAAGATTACATATTGGAGGATTATTGTTTGTTTGTTTGTTTGTTTAAGGCATGCCACCAACTTAAAAGATATTCAACCCCTTAAAACACATAATTTGCCCTAAAATAATCAAACAAAAGCAAACCAAGGGAAAACACTTTTTTTTTTTTTTGTATGCTGGACTAACTGGGACTCTATTGTCTTCCTTCCATATTATTTGTCCCAGATTTCAGAGATCTGTCTGTATTTGCACCTCTCTTGGGAACTCACCTTGTGTGATTTACATGTTAAGTTAGCCAGCTGCTCTTGGGAATCAATTTCTTAGGTGGTCGGCTCTTCTTCCTACCTTATGGGTGTCTCACGCAGTAACAGAGGAAAGAAAAAACAGCTATTAACTGTGATTCTAAAGCCTGCAAAATGGAGGAACTTTGTCCCTATATGCATTTGTTGCACTTACAAAGGAGGGAAACATGAGGACTAAAAGCTTGTATTTCTGTTGACATAAGCACTACTTTCATAATGGAGTCTGCATTTATAATGATGGACTTTTCAAAAATACCTAAGCGGGTGATGGCTGACTTCCATGGAAGCTAGGATTGTAACCTGCTTAAGTGATTTTGGAGATCCCACTGTAAGTCCCTAATCTATTCTGCCTACATTCAGTCTTCAGTCACTTATATCACAGAATCACAGAATCACAGAATCACTGAGGTTGGAAGGGACCTCTGGAGATCATCTAGTCCAACCCCCCTGCTCAAGCAGGGTCACCTAGAGCACATTGCACAGGATTGCATCCAGGCAGGTTTTGAATATCTCCAGAGAAGGAGACTCCACCACCTCTCGGGGCAACCTGTTCCAGTGCTCTGTCACCCTCACAGTGAAAAAGTTTTTCCTCATGTTAAGATGGAAGTGTCTGTGTTTCAGTTTGTGCCCATTGCCTCGCGTCCTGTCGCTCGGCACCACTGAAAAGAGTCTGGCCCCATCCTCTCGACACCCTCCCTTCAGATACTTGTACACATTGATAAGATCTCCTCTCAGCCTTCTCTTCTCCAAGCTAAACAGGCCCAGCTCTCTCAGCCTTTCCTCATAAGAGAGATGCTCCAGTCCCCTAATCATCTTTGTAGCCCTTCGCTGGACTTGCTCCAGTAGTGCCACATCCCTCTTGTACTGGGGAGCCCAGAACTGGATGCAGTACTCCAGATGTGGCCTCCCCAGGGCTGAGTAGAGGGGGAGAATCACCTCCCTCCACCTGCTGGCAACACTCTTCCTGATGCACCCCAGGATACCATTGGCCTTCTTGGCCACAAGGGCACATTGCTGCCTCATGCTTAACTTGGTGTCCACCAGCACTCCCAGGTCCTTCTCTGCAGAGCTGCTTTCCAGCAGGTCAACCCCCAACCTCTACTGCTGCATGGGGTTATTCCTCCCCAGGTGCAGGACCCTGCACTTGCCTTTGTTGAACTTCATGAGGTTCCTCTCTGCCCACCTCTCCAGCCTGTCCAAGTCTCTCTGAATGGCAGCACAGCCCTCTGGTGCATCAGCCACTCCTCCCAGTTTTGTATCATCAGCAAACTTGCTGAGTGTGCACTCTGTCCCTTCAGCCAGGTCATTGATGAAGAAGTTGAACAAGACTGGACCCAGTACTGACCCCTGGGGGTCACCGCTAGCTACAGGCCTCCAACTAGACTCTGTGCCACTGATCACAACTCTCTGAGCTCTGCCATTCAGCCAGTTCTCAATCCACCTCACTGTCCACTCATCTAACCCACACTTCCTGAGCTTGTCTACGAGGATGCTATGGGAGACAGTGTCAAAAGCCTTGCTGAAGTCTAGGTAGACAACATCCACTGCTCTCCCCTCATCTACCCAGCCAGCCATTCCATCATAGAAGGCTATCAGATTGGTTAAGCATGTTTTCCCCTTGGTGAAGCCATGCTGACTACTCCTGATCACCTTCTTTTCCTCCACATGCGTGGAGATGGCTTCCAGGATGAGCTGGTCCATCACCTTTCCAGGGATGGAGGTGAGGCTGACTGGCCTGTAGTTCCCTGGGTCCTCCTTCCTGCCCTTTTTGAAGACTGGGGTGACATTGGCTTTCTTCCAGTCCTCGGGCACCTCTCCTGTTCTCCATGACCTTTCAAAGATGATGGAGAGTGGCTTAGCAATAACGTCCGCCAGCTCCCTCAGCACTCGTGGGTGCATCCCATCGGGGCCCATGGACTTGTGTGTGTCAAGTTTGCTTAAATGATCTCTAACCCACTCCTCCTCCACCAAGGGAAAGTCTTCCTCTCTCCAGACTTTCTCTCTTGCCTCCAGGGTCTGGGGTTCCTGAGGGCTGGCCTGAGCAGTAAAGACTGAAGCAAAGGCAGCATTCAGTAACTCTGCCTTCTCTGCATCCTTCGTCACCAGGGCACCCACCCCATTCAGCAAAGGGCCCACATTTTCCCTAGTCTTCCTCTTGCTGCTGATGTATTTGAAGAAGCCCTTCTTGTTGTCCTTGACATCTCTCGCCAGATTTAATTCCAAACGGGCCTTAGCCTTCCTCGTCGCATCCCTGCATACTCTGACAACGTTCCTATATTCCTCCCAAGTGGCCTGTCCCCCTTTCCACTTTCTGTAGACTTCCTTCTTCTGCTTGAGTTTTGCCAGGAGCTCCTTGCTCATCCATGCAGGTCTCCTACCTCCTTTGCTTGACTTCCTACTCATAGGGATGCACCGCTCTTGAGCCTGGAGGAAGTGATGTTTGAATATTAACCAGCTCTCTTGAAGGCCCCTTCCTTCTAGGGCCCTAACCCATGGGATTCCTCCAAGTAGGTCCCTGAAGAGGCCAAAGTTTGCTCTCCTGAAGTCCAGGGTTGCGATCCTACTTGGTGCCCTGCTGCCTCCTCGCAGGATCCTGAACTCCACCATCTCATGGTCACTGCAGCCAAGGCTGCCCCCAACCTTCACGTCTTCCACCAGTCCTTCTTTGTTTGTTAGTACGAGGTCCAGCAGCACACCTCTCCTTGTTGGCTCCTCCACCACCTGTGTCAAGAAGTTGTCACCAATGCTCTGCAGGAACCTCCAGGACTGTTTGTGCCTAGCTGTGTTGTCTTTCCAGCAGATATCGGGGTGGTTGAAGTCCCCCATGAGAACCAGGGCCTGGGATTGTGAGGCTACTTCCAGCTGTCTGTAGAAGGCCTCATCGACTTCCTCATCCTGATCAGGTGGCCTGTAGTAAACACCCACAACAGTGTCACCCATGCTAGCCTGCCCTTTGATCCTTACCCATAAGCTCTCGACTCGCTCTTCATCCACCCCTAGGCACAGCTCAATACATTCCAGTTGCTCTCTCACATAAAGAGCAACTCCACCACCTCGCTTTCCTGGTCTGTCTTTCCTAAAAAGCACGTAGCCATCCATGACAGCACTCCAGTCATGCGAGCTATCCCACCATGTCTCTGTAATGGCAATGAGATCATGGCCCTGCGACCGCACACACATCTCTAGTTCTTCCTGTTTGTTCCCCAGGCTGCGTGCATTGGTGTACAGGCATTTCAGGGAGGTGATCGAGCATGCAGGTTTCCCAGGAGGGGTACAAGAGGGTCCTCCATAGCCACATCCCATGCGCACTTCCCTGGCTGCATTCACCTGCTGGAGGCATCCTGACTTGAGCTGTCTTTTGCCAACTACCCTGTCACTATAACTCTCCCCTTCCCCCATCTTTCCTAGTTTAAAGCCCTCCTTACCAGGTTGGCCAACCTGTTGGCAAAGACCCGCGTGCCCCGCCTCGTGAGGTGGATCCCATCTCTCGCCATCAGTTGTCGATCTTCAAACAGGGTCCCATGGTCGTAGAAACCAAAACCCTGTTGCCAACACCAGCGGCGCAGCCAGTCGTTAACCTGGAAAGTCCGTCTCCTCCTCCTCTCATCCATCCCCCTCACTGGCAGGATTGAGGAGAAGATGACCTGGGCTCCCAGACCCTTGACCACCATCCCCAGAGCTCTGAAATCCTGCTTGATGGTCTGCAGTTTGCCCTTGGTGTCATTGGCGCCCACATGGAAGAGCAGCAGTGGGTAATAGTCCGAAGCGTGGACGAGCCTTGGCAGTCTTTGCATGACATCTCTCACACGAGCCCCCGGCAGGCCACAAACCTCTCTAGACAAGAGGTCAGGTCGGCAGATAGATGCCTCCGTCCCCTGTAGCAGGGAGTCCCCCACAACAATCACCCTCCGCTTTATCTGAGCACTTTAGGGAGACTTTGTACGTACCATTATTTTAGAAAGTCAGAATTTGAGGAGGATGTTGTTGGTTCAGAACCAGGCTCTGATCTCTGAAGAAAAACAACTTACTATCTTTAATATGTTCAAAAATGTTGTTCATAGTTAAGCCACTGAGCACAGGCTTAGGGCTTTACAGCTTTAGATGTCTATTCAACTGAACAAATGGAAAGTAATTGTAATAGAAGCCTTGGAATCTTCACATATTCAGGTACATAATGATTAGCCTAGTGCTAGCCCATATGGAAAGCATTAATGCTTAAGTACCTGTAAGCATACTGGTATGGGTTTAGGTTAAATTCTTTAATAGTGTTACTGAGGCAAATTTGTGCACTAAAGGGTTTGCTGTGGGTAGGAAACAGTTAAAGGGAGTTCTAAACTTTGTCATCTAAGGAGTGCTGAAATTTGTGACTTCTTCTTTCTGTAAGCATTTACGCAATTATCCCCTCAGAATAGACCCTCATGCTGCCTCTTGACAGTGTTGCATTTTCATGTTAGGAATATAATGGAGCATAAAGGATAAGGGGAGAGAATAAAGCAGTTTTGGATCGTTGTGTATTCTACTGATGAAGTGCTGGCATCACAGAAATGAGTGAATACTGGTATCTGCTTCACTGAGGTCATGATTTTGCTTTGTGTTCATAGTCTTACTGCTTAATTCCTGACCTGCTTGAATAATTTAGATAGCAGGTCCCTGTGACAAAGGAGAAACTGATAGGTGGAGGATTAAACAGTGAGACTTTCCAAAGAACAATGAACTTGCAGCCAGTTTTACAGGGAAGCAGAATGCATGAGTGTGCAAGATAAAAATAATGCTGACATCCTAAATGTAACTCTGGAGGTCAGCAACTGATTCAGCTGGTGCTTGCCTCATTGTCAGCCACCTATGGAGTTAAATCACAGTAAGACTGTCGTTCCAGGGAACTTAACATATGATAATCAGATACATTAACATATGTTATCCTATTAACATATGGAGGAAGGAACACAGTTGGTAAGGGAACTTCTAAGTGAAGTGAAAGGCAGCTGCTCCCATGTCGCTTACCCTTGTTAGCTTCAGTAGCTCTGAGTGCTGTTTGTGTAACCAGCTCAGGAGGCTTTCCTGCTGAAGAATTCAAACCCATGCTCACAGGAATGCTACCCAAGGGGTAAGACTTCAGAGTCAATGGCAAACATTTCAGTGGTCCCTTTCCTTAGTCCAGTGTTCTGCTCATTGCCTTGCTGAAACAATGTTTTGGTTTAAATGTGTTTAAAATAATGCCCACTGCAGGGAGAACGACATCCCTGTGTTTGGGCTGACTTGAATTTGCACAGTTTGGTTAATGAGCAGCAGCTCTGAAAAGGCTAATCTGCTGTGTCTGCTGGATGTTTCCATACTTCAGGTAGGATCTGTTCACTCATGTTAAAAGTTCATTTCCTATGTATTTTTGTTTTAGTATTTCAGAATACATAGGGCCTACAGTGTAGGAGTAAAACTCATGTGATAAGGACTTTAACTTTTTTATATTCTTTACTCAAATATTATCAGATGTTTTTTAAATCTGCTCCTAAAGATTTTTTTTTCTTTTTTTTTTTCATGAGAGCAGAAGACTAAAAAGCTGCAAATATGAACTTAAAAATTTGTGCATTCAAGGAGAGGTTTCTGTTTGGATTATCTAGTCTTCTCTTGTTCTGCCCATTCCCATTTTATCTGTGAATGAAAAACTGATGTTTGAGAATCCCTAAAGTCCTGAGGTAGATCATATCATGTGTATGCACATAAATGGCAGAGAGACATTATTTATAGTAGAATGGTAATATCGGCTGTGTTCTGGATGCATCTTTGTGATCTCCACAAGCACTTGAATCTCTTTCTGTCTCTCTAGTCATGTATGAAAAATGCAAGTTCATGTAACACTCATTCCATCTCTTAAAATAGTTTCTCTTTCTATGGAACAAGCTAACACCTTTCTCCTCCTCCTCCTTTCTTTTACTCAGCTAGAGGATGAAATTTCAACTTTGCGGCAAGTATTAGCAGCCAAAGAAAAGCACCTGGTGGAAATTAAACAAAAGCTTGGCATAAGTCTGATGAATGAACTGAAGCAGAACTTTAGCAAAAGCTGGCATGATATGCAGACAACTTCTGCGTGAGTACAGACCTTGCACAAATTCATTCTTGTATGTTGTGTAGCATGTTGGTGACATTGTCTTGATGAGCCCTCATATGAAACTTAGCAGTTGAAATACCTGCCAGCAGGAGCAGATGACAGGGATGAACATGTCAGGCTTCTTAAAGCAGTAAGGAGATGTGGGGAGAAAAAAGAAAAAAAAAAAAAAAAACTTCCACAGCAACAACAAAATGCTTTGCTACTCTGTTGAACTTCACTCTTACAAAATCACGGCAACTAAGACTGTCAGGGCACCAAGGAGGTCATCTTCCTGTCCCATGACACATTCCCACTGAGTCCTTACTGGGAAGAGAAAGAACTCTTTTTGATCTCAGTGTATTATATTTTTCAGCTTCGAAGGGAGACGGCATAAAAAAAGGAGATCCAAAATATCAGCAACCATTTAAACCAAAAAGTACTATCATTTCAATTGTGAAGAATACTGACAGAATTGGTGATGCATAATTGTTAATTCCTGCTTTTAGTTGTCCAAAAGAAACAACAAAAATCTGTGGGAATAACTTTACCACTTTTGACATTAGCATGAGTCCCACATATGTCAAGTCCTTTGTTATTAGCCAGTAGTCTGTGCTTTGGCAAGTCACTTAAACCTATCACAGCCTCCGTTTAGCACTATGCAGAATGGGTAACTAGCTCACAAGAGTTCAGTGAAACTTGACTTGTACATGTAAGCAGCTCTGGGTTCCCCCAATGAAAAGTAATTCAGAAGTGTAAAAAACTGATATACCACTTTTCAATGCAAAAATGAGTATTGAAATTTTGGTGGTGGTAATAGAATTGTTGTTGAAATGGTTTTAATATGAAATTTTTTTTTCTAGAAACAAACCAATCATATGGTGGCAGTCTGTAGTCTAACTCAGTTGCTGCCTTCCAGGAAGGTGCCTTCTGAAAATGCACTGATTGTTTGCGGAGCGCGGTTCTTATTTGGGCTGCAGCTTGCTGCTAAGAATTGCTAGTGCAGGTCTTTTGTCTTGCATAGGAAAGGAATTAAAAACACATGTTTAGAAACGGTGATAAGACCTACCCTGAATCTGCCACAAAAAATGTTCGAACCCAGGACAGACAGTGCTTCTTCTAAGCTTCAAACACTTTTTGCTTTGTATCTCCAGTGTAAAAGCTGATGAAAAATGGAGTGTCACAGAGAGAGATGACAAATAACCATGAATTTCAAAGCTTCAGGAAGGCTGTGGTAGTTACTGACGGGCTGGTCTCAGCTTCATACTGAGCTTTATGCTCAAATACATGAACACACTGTATTCCTCTAAAAATTCTTGGGCTGAATTATTAGTAACGTTGGTAGAAAGGAGAGCCAACCTTCCATCAAGTGCAGTCGTGCAGTCTGAAAAGGTTTGGGGGTTTTTTTGTTTTGTTTTTTTTTTTTGCAATTGACAATTGGATTTGAGACTGTCAGAGAAGAGCAAGAGTGAGGTGCTCTGCAAATGGAGATGAGCTGGGGGACAGCAAGACAGGCAGGGCAGTGGCCTCACACAAGGGTGCAGTCCCACAGTACCCAAACAGTGAAAGCAGAGCAGGGCAGGTTCAGTGACAGTAGATAGGGTCAAGCCAGGAGTCCAGTTCTCCAGACAAGTCTGTAGTGATGAGGCAGGTCCCGGGTCAAGGCAGGAAGTCAAATCTGCAGGTCAGATTCAATGAGGTGCATGGCCAGACACAGGCACACCTGTAATGTAGCTCAAGCAAGGACTAAGGGCTTGAACACACTCTGAGCTTAAGTGCAGCTCCCAAATGAAGGCAGGAGGCACCCACCACGGCTTCTCCCAACTCTTTCTCACACAGCATCGTCGCCACAGTCTGACCCAAGGTTACACAGTTGTGCCATGTCAGAATTGGTCCTGAGCACAGGCAGCCAAAGCAATGGGAGTGGAGGAAGAGAAAATTATACATTTTCCAATAAAATATTCATTTTTTCCCTTTTAATGAAAAGTCAAACAAGGCATAATGACTCTAATGGGAATTGTAGTTTGCATGCTTCCTATCTCTAACCTTTGGCCAGTTTCTCTTTGGCCAGTCATGAGGTCCCATTCCTCATGATTTGTCACTGACAGAGGCACCCATGCTGGCTCAGTGAGGGAGTGTGGCATGTTCTGGGAAAGTGTAGTCTAGAGACATTGAGCTTTGAGAGGAGGCACTGAGAGGAGAGGAGGGGCACAAGGCACTTAAACTACAGTGACTGGGAGACACTAGCAAAATTTCAGCATAAAAGCTTCCATTTTTACTTGGAATTTAGTAGCACATTCTGAGACAGCTTTCCATTCTTTCTGCACAATGTTGACATTTTCCACAAGGATAAAGAGACCTGAGATTTTAACAGTAGGATAGTTGCTCATCTTTAAGATGAGTTTCAAAAACAACAGGCCATTAGGCATTCAGTGTCCACAGTTAATTATTTGGGCCTGAGCACAGAGAGTTCATTTGTGCCCTTGCAAATCCTGTTGTCTACGGTCCAACTGAGTAAGGTGCTGTATAATTCTGACTGACACTTAATGATGCCAGTGTAAATTGTAGAAATTCAGCGTTCTTAAGAATGGATGTGTTAAGTAATAGAAGTGATTCATTGTTGTTGCATTGAAATAGCAATGTGATAGTGTAACTCGCCAAGATTCTCTGATTTAGTAAGGATGAAAAGCCTGTATTAAAAAATTAAATTAAAAATATTTACATGCCTGTATTTTAGGCTCCTATATCCACAATTAGTCACTTTAATTTTAAAAAAGACCTGATGTTAAGGAGGCAAATTTTGCTTTTACTGAGTCTTACTGGGTTTTGCAGATGCTGTGCTTTTCTGGAAATTTTCTTTAATGGGGAGATTTTCAAAGTCACAAAAAACAATTAAGCACCAGATTGTTTTCTTCTTATTATTAATGATCTTTTCAAGCTCTCCATTTAGGGATGGATTCTTGGGGTTAGAGTAGACTTAGAGATGGAGGAGTGGATTTCTCTCAAAAGCAGTTATGTAGAGTGTGTCTGAACAACTAGTTAAGACTCAGTACCTAAGTCATAGTTGGAATGGATACCACCTGGAATGACTAAATGTAAACTTGGGATCCTGACTCTTTTTGAGCATCTAAGTTTTAAAAGGTTGGGCAGGTAGATTAGGAGTTGGCCTAAGCATGCTTGACATGTAAATGTCAGAAATTATTATTAAAGGATTCTGTTATGATTAAAAAGAAAAAAAATAGTTTTCACAGTGATGAAAACCAGAGCTGGAGGTCAGTGGGCTGATACCCTGAATAGAGTCAAGATTTTAACAGGTTCAGCACACAGTGCTGTACAAAGTCTGTTTCCTTTCATGCTTCAAGATATGCAAAACCAATTCCCACCACCTCCAGCAGGACATTATATTTGCAACAGTAGCATGCTGATATTTTTGTGTCAAATCAGCTTTTTTATCTGCTTTATTTTTCTCTAAAAAAACCCTGTAATCCTGTTTGTATTTTTCAGCTTAGTAGGAAATACACCTGGAAGTCATTCACTTATTATGATGACCAAAAGCATAATGCATTTTTCATATTCCATGTTCATTTCCTCTGCTATTCTTCAGTGCATTGATTTTTAGTATAATCTGTGTGTTAGGGAAGGCAGGGGGCTTCTACTATAGAGCATATCAGTAACTAGAGCACAAATGATTGCCTCAAGTTTAATTTTCTTTCATGGTGATGAGGCATTCAGCTGGAATGACTTCTCCCACACACCTTTTTTAAAGATCAGGTTTCCAGTGAATAGAGGTGGGTGGATATTCAGTTAGCTTCTAGCAATTCAGGTTTTTTATTTATATTTTAAATATAGATAATTCTTATTTAGATGCTAGAAGCAAGATAATATTAATGGCTTTTAAGGTCAGTTATTTTAGGGTAAAGAATCATTAAAAATGTTTGTACAGTGATATTTGCAGAGACCATAATTGAATATTTCTAATTAACATTTTGCTACAAAGGAAAGGTTTTATGTAACCTGAATGCAGTATGTTTACTTAGTTAAACCTATTTGATTGGTGGTGCTTCAATAAAGTTTCCACAGCACTTTCTACAATATTACTCAAAAAGTGTACCCTTCCATATTTCCGATTTTCACTGCATAGTACATTAAGGCATGAAGATAGCTTCTGTGAAGAATGGCCTAGTTTTATACAGTCACTGAATAGATGAGGTTGGAAGGGACCTCTGGAGATCATCTAGTTAAACCCTCTGCTCAAAGCAGGGTCAACCAGAGCAGGTTGCTTGGGACCGTGTCCAGTCAGGTTTTGAGCATCTTCAAGGACAGGGACAACACAGTCTTTTCAGACAACCCATTCTAATGTTCAGTCATCCTTAGAGGAAAAGTTTTTTCTTATGTTTAAACGGAACTTCCTGTATTTTGATTTGTGCCCTTGCCCCTTGTCCTGTCACTGAGCGCCACTGAGTCTTGCTCCATTCTCACCCTCCCGTCAGATATTTATACGCATTGATAAGATCCCCCCCGAGCCTTCTCTTCTCCAGGCTAAACAGACCTACCTCTCTCAGCCTCTCCTGCTATGATAGATGCTCCAGTCCCTTAATAATCTTAGTGACCCATCACTGGACTCTCTCCAGTGTGTCCACATCTCTCTTGTACTGGGGAGCCCAGCACTTGATGCAGCACTCCAGATGTGGCCTCACCAGGGCTGAGTAGAGGGGGAGGATCACCTCCCTCAACTTGCTGGCAACGCTCTACCTAATGCCGCCCAGGATACCATTGGCCTTCTTTGCCACAAGGCCACACTGTTGGCCCATGATCAACTTGGTGTTCACCAGGACTCCCAGGTCCTTCTCTGCAGAGCTGCTTTTTAGCCAGATGGCCCCCAGTGTGTACTGATGCATGAGGTTATTCCTCCCCAGGTGCGGGACTTTGCATTTCTCTCTGTTGAACTTCATGAGATCCCTCTTGCCCATTTCTCCAGCCTGTAGAGGTCCCTTTGAATGGCAGCACAGCCCTCTGGTGTATCAGCCACTCCTGCCAGTTTTGTATCATCTGTGAACTTGCTGAGGGTGCACTCTGTCCCTTCATCCAGGTCATTAATGAAAGTCTTAGACAGTATTGTCCCCAGTATTGACCCCAGGGGTACACCACTATTGACTGGCCTGCAGTGGGACTTTGCCCCACTAACCACAATCCTCTGAGTCCAGGAGTTCAGCGAGTTTTCAGTCCACTTCACTGTCCATCTATCTAGCCAATACTCCATCATCTTGTCTATGAGAATGTTATGGAGAGACAGTGCTGAAAGTATTGCTAAAGTCAAGGTAAACAACACTGCTCCCCCCTCATCCACCAAACCAGTCATTTCATCACAGAAGGCTACCAAGTTGGTTAAGCATGATTTCCCCTTCATAAATCCATGCTGATTACTAACTTCATGTCCTTCACATGTCTAGAAATAGTATCTAGGATTAGTTACTCCATCATCTTTTTAGTGATCGAGGTGAGACTGACTGGCCTGTAGTTCCCTGGGTCCTCCTTCTTGTCCTCCTGAAAGATAGGAGTGAGATTTGCTTTCTTCTGGTCCCGATCACCATGACCTTTCAAAGCGAATCGAGAGTGGCCTTGCCAGCCAACTCCCTCAACACTGATGGGTGCATCCCATCAGGTGCCATGGACTCATGTACATCCAGGTTGTTTGAATGTACCCTAACCTGATCTTCCTCCACCGGGGGTAAGTTGTCTTTGCTCCAGACTTCCCACTGGTCTTAGTCTTGGGATTCTCGAGGGGTGTCTTACCAGAAGACTCATGCAAAGAAGGCTTTGAGTACCTCAGCTTTTTCCATGTCTTTTATCTCCAGCTTCCCTGCCTCATTTAGCAGTGGACTTGCATTTCCCTAGTCCTCCTTCTGCTGCTGATATACCTGTAGAAGCCCTTCTTGTTGCCCTTCATGTCAAAGCCCATATCCTTGGTGATTCCAGGCATGGGATCAGGACTGCTTTGAGGTGATGGAAAGCGGAAATATGCGAGAGTGCCAACTAAGATAGGAATCTCTCAAAGCTCTGTTTTTAGAATGACTTTTCATCTTTTATCCTCACAGATGAAAATTTTTACATATTGTAGAAACAGGAAATCTCATTCATTAGTGGCCAGAAACAAGAGATCTGCAAGTGCTAGCTCCTAACAGCATGTGTCCTAGACAGCGCCTGGGGCTTTCTCAAGTGCTGGCTGTCTTCTGAAGCCTGTTTAGGAAGAGTCACTCAGAATAAACAGCTCTGTTGTTATCCGAGATATTTACCTGAGATTTGGGAGAGGAACATTCAGCATGGACTGGGCCTCTCCCTCCAGGGACAGAAAAGGGATCTCCTCCGGGACTACCAGTTGAAAACTATGTGAGCGAGATTAGTTCTGTTGGTAGGAGCCTGAGAATAATTGTATTACAAGATGTGCGATACGGATTTCGTTAAGTAGTGAGAGTCTTTGTTTTGTAATTCAAATTTCTGCCAAGTGATGAGAAAATAGAAAGCAATAGTTGCACTGCGGGAGTTTGGGGATTAAAAAAACTGTGGTACTTGTAGCCTTCATTAGTATAACTTTAAGTATGTAGTAATGTGTTCTAGAGGATCCGAATTTTCTCAGGAAGTCAGCCATAATTTATGGACAACCATAGTCCTGCTGTGACATTTAGGAACTCAGCATACTGTGTTCCCACACACACTTGTAATGAGTAGTAGTAAAAGAAATGGGAGTGCTTCTCTGCATTGAAATGAGTAATCACCCTGTGATATTTTCTTCTTTAAATATGCAAGTAAGTGTAGCAGTTGTGTAAGTAAAGCAAGCACAGTGCCTGTTTGTGAGCATGTGCTATAGGGCAGTAAAGGGACCCTCCCTTCCACTGACCTTCTGTGTCCTTTGGGTCAGGCCAGCTGATGTTCATGCCTTCCTCAAAGTCAGTTTTTTGCCACTTTTCCACATACAGCTCTGTCCTTGAACATGGAAGAGTGAATGAAACATATGGGGTCATGGAAAATAAGTCTGAAGAAGGGACTTTGAAAAGTCACCTGTTCCATTACTAAGAGATGTATGTCCATTTGTTTGCACCAGAAACTTCAGCTAATGGAAATTCCATGGCCTTTTCAGGTGATGTGTTCCAGATCACTGAATATAATATTAGTTTCTTAGGAACAATCCACTGTCATTATGACTTTGAACCAGAAACTATACATGTATGTATTATATGTATATGCGTATCTAATTATGAGGAGGGGAGGAAAGGCCTAAGTGTAAACTGGAATCCTGAAATGATGGGGAAGGAAAGGGGAAAGGAAGGGAAAGGAAAGGAAGGGATGGAAGGGAAAAGAAAGAAGGAGAAAGAAGGAAAGGAAGGTAAAGAAAAGTCAAGAAAGAAAAGGAAGGAAGAGCAGGCAAAGAAAAGGCAGGAAAAGGAAGGGGAAGAAAAGGCAGGAAAAGGCAAAGAAAAGGCAGGAAAGAAAAGGAAAGAATGGAAAGCAAAAAAAGGCAGGAAAGAAGAGGAAGGAATGGAAGGGAATGAGATGGAAAGGAATGGAACTGAAAGGAAAGGAAGGCGGGAAAGGAAAGGAAGGTGAAGGAAGACAGGAGAGGAATGAAATGAGTTGTGGCTTTTATATCCGGAGATGAGCACAACTGCTTGCTTTCCTCCATTCTATGCTACACTGCACAAATAGTACCTTCCATACAATTGTAGCCCTAATTTTTGCATGGTTTTGAAGATTATAGCACAGGACTGCACAGAGTAATTGGCAGTGTTGTCTGGCATCTTTCCTGACCCGTGACTCTCCCCAGCCTCCTGAGCAGTCTCCTGTTGTATGCTGCTTGTGGATTCCTGGCTTCGGGCAGATCCCCTGCGACCTGCAGAGCTTCTTTTCCCTGAGCTCTGCCCTTCCTGTCACTATGGGAGAGGAACCACCTGGAGCATAGTTCCTTTGGCTTGTTTAGGCATATATACACATATCCAAGTGCCAGCACAATTTCAATTAATTCTTAACATATTTGGCAAAAGGAGAAATGACTAAAAAATACATCACATTGTTTCTTTTTGAAGTTGGAATGAATTTCAGGTGAGCATATTTTAAAAAAGAACCAAAAAAAACCCCGAGCTTTTTATTCATTTGTGGTCAATATGGCAATGAATGCTCTTAGAGCATGTGTTCTAAGTACATACTGTCTGTCATTCACACATGCATTAATTTCATTTGAGCACTAGCATTATTTAATTAATACGAAGCCGTCTTTTTCCACAGAAAATCAATAGCGAAATGGTTTTATAGTTAAGAGTCTCTCGGAGACCCAGATGCTTTACATTCATTCCAGAAAATGTCATTCTTAAGCTGACTAATGGCTTGAGCACAAAAAAGAAGCAAGCTCCATAGGACATGGCTCGTGCAACCAGGCTCTGCTCTACAATATGGTTTCATTGTTAATTGTTTGCATTTTGTTCCATCTTATGTAAGCTTTATCACAGAGGAGGGTTTCTCAAATGGATTAATTTTGCCAGTAAACATTGATGGAGAGGCAAAACACTGGGCGAAGATGTACTAATTACCGGTATGTGTTGTCATATTTTACAGAAATTGATGCTAAAATCTTTATAAGTACTGTAGCATGTCCAATGTGCAGCTTACCATGCAAAATATAAATATCATATTTGTAGCCTACTTCTGTCAGCAGTGCATGTTTGTGCCTATGAAAGAAGGTTAGACTTAAATCTGCCATGCAAAGGGCAACTCCTTACTGAGTTGATATGAGATCAAATGGCATGTAGTATCATTATCCTGTCTTATCCTACAGATGTTGGTCATTTAAACATCTAGTTCTCTGACCTCTCTATGTCTGCAGTATGGCTGTATTTTGTATGAAGAATGACATGTTTCCTTCTCACTGTTTTATGTTTTCTTGTTTTTTTAACTGGCTGTAAAATCATATAGTGAGATCTTGTTGTCATAGGGTAGTGCAACCTAAATACAGTATAAGAAACTGTCAAGTGAAATGCAATCAAAATATGCTGCAAATCTGTTTTGCCTAAGGAGTATGTTACATTACTGGAGATGTAAGTAGTCTTAAGAACTTCTATTAAATGTGCTGGGAAGGGAATATTATCAAAATATGTGTTATCAGCATATCAGCTGGTTTTTCTGTTCCTCAAAGCTGCTCTTGAGCATTGCTGAAGGGAGGAGGTGTTTCCATGTCAGAGGTCATTTTTCTGGAGCTGGCACTCAAAAAAGACCAATTGCGTGACAGTCTTAGCTGGACTGATACTGTTACATAACATCAGAAGTATTAGGAACATAAATGCAGTTTCCATTTCTTTCTTCCTAGTAGAAATACTGGGGAGGACATTGCGTTTATGGGATCTATAGAGAAAATGCAATAATAGTTGAAATGCCAAAATCAGTCTCATTTTTTTTTTTCCTAAAGTTAAACATGCCATTGGCAAAATGAACTCCAAGGTGTCTTGTTCAAAAAATTAGCTCAGAATAATATCTGCAAACTATTTTGCTATTTATAGTCAACCGGAATTAAATAGTGTTTGTTTCTAGAGATATTTTTACCTTGGTTATCACTTTCATTGAACATGTATATAATTTTAATATAGTTTTTGTGTGGTTGGTGGGACACTTTTTGATCTTTGGAAAAAAAAAAAAAAAGAAGAAGAAGAGACTAATCTTTATTACAGCCATGACTCCTGGAGCATCCCTGCTTGGAAGTGTGCTGGTTTTCTGATTTCTGACTCAGAACCCCCCCAAAAAAGGCGGAAGCATTGGGGATAGCTCAACATATGCAAATGCAAGTTAGGATAAGGGTTCAGCTTAACAGGAGTCTCCCTAATGTTTAAAAACAGGCTTAAGGGTTGAACACAGTAATTTGCAGAAGGAGGCAAGCTCCTTCCTGCCTGCATTCTCACAGAGGAGAATGTGAACCAGCTGTGACCGATGAGGCTGGGTATGTTTGTACAGAGATGATTTGTGTCCAGACAGTTTGGGGTATAGGTAAAGTGAGCTTGGCTTTGCTACAAAAGACCTTTTAGACCTGGAAGTCAAGTCTTGACCCTCATTTTTGTCATCAGAAAAATTCCACTTCTGTTGAATGGATTTGTAATCTTCTCCATTAGGAAAATGTTTAAAGATGTGTGTGCAACAATACAGGCATTCTTAAAAAATACACTTATATATATATAAATTCATAAGTATTAGAATATTTGATTTTTTTCATATTTCAACACTTTTCAAAAGGTGTATACACATAGTTTGACTGAAGCATCATTACCATTTGTTTTAGGGTCTTATAGCACTCAAGCTTATATGAGAGTATGTCCACGGACAGCAAGAGAATGCCAGAGTGATTGAACTAGTTAAGCTAGCAAATGAGGCCTCTGTGAAATACGAGCATTGCAATCTTTCTTTGTCCAAGTGACAAACAGTAGGACTGATGGGAAAGAAGACTGACTGAAACAATCTCTTGGGTCTTCTCTGTACTCTGTGCCTGAAAAGGGGGCAATAAAACTGGCGTAACCAGTGCTGCTTCCTTTCTAATTATAATTTGTGCTCCTTCTGTAACTGTTAAAATTTTTTGCCCCTTGTCATCATTCTAACGTTATTGATTACGGTTAATTCAGCTTATCTAACTTTTGGTATCTTGGGGTTTGGTATCCTGGTCTGAGGTGCTTCTCTAGATTCCTGTTCTGGTCAGTGGAGACAGAGGCAGGCGCTTTCACAGACTGAGACGTTTTATCTGGTAGTTGTTACATCTTCTTAGGTGGTCAGTAGTCTGGAAGATATTTTGTGGGTTAGGAGCATATAATCAAAGTATGTATGTTGTGGGAAATTAATTGTGGATGGAATATTGTCTAAAAGTATAGAGCTTTACTTGGTATGTGCCTTTCTAACCCATGGTCTGTACAACAGAAGGTAAGGACTTTCAGCAATAGATACTACCAAGGCTAAAAGGACATGGCATAAATGTGATGTGCTGTATGGCAAATGTTAATCTTCTTTTACTTCCCCTCCTTTCTCCACAAAGCTGTATTGCTTTCATATACCTAAAACTAAGAATAGTCTGTTTCATGAATTAGGCAGTGGGATTTTTCATTAATCTCTAGTGTATTTTGGAATCTTAAAGAATTTGCAATCTTTTGCAGTCTTTACAATCTTAAAGAATTTGTTCAAAAGAGAAGCAGAACCAATGAAATTATATTTCTGAATTTTTCATGATCATTTCTGCAGTTCTTGTCTGCCAAGACACACCACAGAATACAAGACTGATTATAACATGCTATCCTTTTGCTGTTAGGTCAGTATTCTAATTCTGAGCTTGTTTGCGTCACTGAGAGCATCAGTTAATTTCCTAGGAGGAAAGCCTCTGACATACTCAGAAATAGTTTACTCGGCAAAAAAAAGCATCCATACAACAAAGCTTATTCATTACTCTGAGAATGTAATTTAACCATACTGAGTGGTCTACGTGGGTTAAAGCATATCTTCCAGATCAGTAAATTAAGATGATTCTGTAGGTGAATGTGTACGCTATACATACATGTATGCTATGCTTCTTAGCTGATGCAAGTTTACTGAAATTGTGTCAAGCAAGTATTCAGCAAGCTATAACAAATCACTGCCTTCTACATTTAAACAGCTTGCACCGACCAGAGGAGGTTATCTGCCGGGAGGAGAAGCAGTGAAGGATTGCTCTGGAGAGTATTTTGCTCACATTAGAATTAAACTGCACTTAGGAACTGTGTAGGAGTGGGCATCTTTGTAATTCATTTTATGCTACAATTATTACAGTTCTTAACCCTTTAGTGGATGGGACTTTAAGATGTGGAAATAAGAGAAAAGGGGATTGCAGGGGATTCTAGCCTCTGTTTGTTAATACTTAGTACTATTTCTGTTCTGTTTTTTTTTTTTTTTTTCCCCAGTTACAAGAAAACACACGAGACCCTGAGCCATGCAGGACAGAAGGCCACAGCAGCTATCAGCAACGTAGGAACTGCTATCAGCAAGAAGTTTGGAGATATGAGGTATAGGGATCTGCTGCTTCTTTTGTCTTATTTTGAGGAGGAAAAGGATAACAAGTCTATCACTTTTCTTTTCCTTCTACACTAGTGTTTTAAAGTTTCAACTAGTGCTCATAATTGTAGTATTATATTCACAGTTCCAGTTGAAAGGAAAGGGCGACTGTGAATAAAAATATAATTCTTGTTTCAGTCCCAGATAAAAAAAAAAAAAAAGACAACTTGGAAATCCCCTTTGGAGTAACTTTGCAAGTCCAGGAAAGTGTACAAATAAAATGGAAGAAAAAAATGCAGTTAAATCTTTATTAACCTAATTTTATTCATAAATGAGTTTTGGAGAAAACATTATCTAAAGAAAACAAGCCTGCCTGGAGCTCTTCTTGGAAAGATAAATCAAAAAGGATTTTTTATCAGCTTTTTCAATTTGTACAAAGGATAAAATAAAAATAGTACCACATCCTGAAGTTAGGTTTTATTACTTAGCAAAATGTTACTGCCTTTTCTCCTCTTACTTGGTCTGTTTCCCATCATCTGCATACTTTGTGTATTTGTTTCTAGATGTTTTGAAGTTTTAATATTTTACCTATCTGAAAGGCTTTTGCCTCTTGCCCTTGGCTTTCACTCTGCTGGTCCAAGCCTACTAAGATAGAAGACAAAGTTTGTTTTACAGCTGTGTTTATAAAAAAAATAGATATGATGAAAATAATAGGAGTTGAGGGCTTGGGGGAAAATTGTTATTTACTTGTGTGACTTAAATGCCAGACTTTATATGTTAATGTATCTTTAAAATGTTGATCTTAGAGGTCCTCAAAATGAGAGGGTAAATGAAGAAATTGTTCATCATAATAAGCTAGCACTTCAGCTTTCAAGTTGATAGTAGGAGTATAAATTTATTTTCAGGTGTTTTAGGGAGTTGATTTTTTTATGATGAAATAAATGGATATGGACAACATATTGTTTGAACTGCAGAATTAGGGTCTCATTTATTAGAGATATCAGCATATACTCACTTTTTTGTAATTTTGTAGTGCAAGAAGTAACTGTATCCTAAGAACTATGTGAATTCATTTCACAGTATTTCAAATATAGTTATGTTGTTGCTGCACATGGTTGAAGCATAATTCTTTACAACTAAACTTATTTTTCCACTTTTTTATTTTTAATCTGAATTTTTAGAAATCTTTATAGAGTCCCTCCTTCATACCTACCTTTTACATACAGCTAAATAAACCCTCTATAGAAATACCACAGCTGTTCTTCTAAGTGAAACTATGAAAGAAAAATCTGCTTTACAATGACTCTTTCACTTTTCAATTTAAAGTGGAATTCTAGTGAGTGACTTAAAACCAGGATAAGCTAAGAACTGTTTGACTCAATACAGTTAAACATCCATAGGTAGTATATGCCTAGAAAAGGGTATAACAAGGAAGCATGCAGTTGTATTTTCTTGGGCACATTCTTCATACTTTCAGCAATCTGTCAGCTGAGAACTTTCTAAAACAGGGGTGACACCTTTCATTTAAAAGTCTTTGATGGATTCTTCTTCATGAATTTATCAGGTTTTTTTCAACTTATACAAGTTTTTGGCATTCATAACACCTCATGACCCCCCAGATTAGCAGATAGTTTTGTGGTGAAGAAGTTGGTGTGATTTATTTATTTATTAATTTTCTGTTCTGAATTTCTACCTTGTCTACCTTCCTTCGATGCCTTCTCTTTCTTCTATTGGGAGAAACAGTGAACTTACTTCTCTCTACTTACTCCTCTCCTTCAAGTCACTTATGATTTCCTGTAGTTTTATTGCATTGCCCTTCAGTTACCTCTTTTCCAGGCCAAGGCTCCAGTCTGTTTAGTTGCTTATCATACCAAAGCTGTTTCCTACCTTTTTTTATTCTTATTATTGTTCTCTGCACTCCTAATAGTACCATATATTTTTGAGAAATGAATGATGAGGTGTGCATACAGCATGTGGCACAAACATATTTTCTGTTTTATCTTCTGTTCTTTTCTTAACACCTCTTCATGTAACCAAGGCAAGCCCACTGCTTAGTGGACAGGTCCTGTTGGTGCTTCTCTGCTCTGGATCCCAGAGCTATGGTCACAGAATTGTTGTGTAAATACCTTGGATGCTGGTTCTTGATCATAGGAGGAGGACTCTGACCATTTGGTACTTCCCAGGTCCTGTTACGTGGGCTTTGCATAGGGTTTGAGATTAACTGCAAAGGAAGAAATGTCTTTGCTGTAATATAGTCCATCCTGTAATACTTAACATGACTGCTAACCAATTCCTTCATCCTACCTATCAGTCCCCTCCCTGCCATGATCATCATGCTTCTGACTAGCACTTGGAAAGCAGCTGGACAGTATTTGTCCCATTAGCCCTTTAGCCAAGGGCTGAAAGCAGAGGCTAAATCCATAAGCATTTTGATTAATCAAGAAGTGTGATTATAGTAGCTTTTTGGGGCCAAATTGATTGCCTGGTTGGGAATTTTTCAAGAAAATACAAACTTACCAGCACTGCTGTTTTTTGTGGAAACATACTGATTTTAATTAAGTGTTCAGTAAGGAGAGTTTTCTTGGCAATGAAGAAGCAAGCAGCATAGCTAGTATCCCATAGTTACATAAAGCATGGTATGAATCGGGTCTTCTGCATCTGCTAACATCCCAAATCTAGAGTAATAGTCAGTATGCTTAACTCAACAGCAAGGTTGACCTAAGATCTTGGCTCAGCTTGGGCAGGTGCAGCTCTATGTTGGGTTACACTGTAAACCTTATTACTTAAATGACCTAGGTTAAAAATCTCCCCCACTCCCACTCTAATGCCAGCTGTGTTTGGGGGACTGAGTGTTGCAACCTTCTAACTCATTTTGTAGGTAAATAATCCTTAGTATTTTACATCTTCTGAATTTTGTACTATTACTAATTAGTGCTCATAACATATCTTTACAGTTGTGATGCATTTTATTTAATATTATCATGTTACTAGAAATATCAGAAACGCATTTAAAACTGGTAAACCCATACTTTTGCTTTGGGATACAAGCCAAGCACTAGTAATACACTTAAGATAATAGTTTCCTCATGAACAGCTCTTGCGATTAATAGCATGAAATCAGTTGTGTTTTTTATTTTTGTTTTTTTGTACATCACCTCTGTTAACATGTTCTGACATGTCCTTTTTATGGAAAGGGAAGGCAAAGGGGAAGAAGGGAGTCCTAGGTCACTCATAGGAGAGTAATATGGGTCCCAGTTACTCAGATGTGGAGGACAGAGTCTGAGATTTCTGAAAGAAAAACAAGTGTGATTCTCTTCCCCTTCTCCCTTTAGAGCACCACTATATGAATGAAGGGGAAGACTGATAATGAACGGATGGAACAGAGCAGGATGGAAAGGGCTGGGTTTTGGGGACAGAGCAAGTCAGGACAACAGGAGCATCAGGAGGCAGCCCTGGAGAAATAAGAGAGTGGACCGGGACAGTTTTAGAGGGTTGAGATAGGTGAGCTCAAGCTGAAAGCCCATTTGGGCATGTTCTTCTCTAGAGTCAGGCTGAATCCAAGATCCCTGAGTCCTACCACTCCCCTGCTGGCCACAGATAGTGATGGCAACATATCTCTTGTCATGTAGAGCAGAGAGCTGACGCGGAGTTGGGGGCCTTTACCCTTTGCTCTTTTACGTACTGCCAAAGTTTGGATCTTTTTGCGGGGTACTGCTGGATTATTCCACAACTGCCTATGTGGATCTTACAGCTTCAGTCATGCTGATGACTCCTCTAGAAAAGTTGTGATACCAAGTGGAGGATTTCTGATATTTCAGTTTTAAAAATCGGTTTTGAAAATCAAGGAAACTACTTGCACTACACTACTACATACATGCTACTGCACGCACTACTACTACTGCTACACAAGAAAAAACAGTTAAAGGTCATTAAGCTAATAAAGGCTTAACTCATTTAAATATAAACATCTCGTTGGAATTTTTTAAAAGCAGGTTAGACAGATGTCTGTTGGAGATGGCTCAGGCATAATTAATCTGTTCTAGTGCTGTGGAAATGTATTTTTGATGTGCCTTCCACTCCTGCATTTCTGTGCTTTCCATGATCTAGGGATGTTCTGAGCGTTCACAGCTGTTGCTGAAGTCACTGCTGAATTCCTTGAAAAATCATAGCTGTCAGATATCCAAAACTCCCATTCTTAAACTTCTGTGTCTCTCTGATACCCTCTATAAAGGGAAATAATGATATTGTCTTGTTTCAGAATTGAATTTCATAAGCATTTCTTCTGATGACAGGTGAGGTAGTTGCTTTCTCTTATTTCTACTGGCACTTGCATCTTCAATTGTGCTGGTTTGTAGAGCTCTGCAGTAACACAAATTCCCAATCTTGCTTACCATATGGCTCTGCGAATGTCAGTGCTAGCATGGAGTAAGGGATGCCTGGTACTGGGAGTCAGCTGGTAGTAAAAGGAGGCTAAAACCAGCAACGGTATTACTGTAAGCTGGTCTAAACAGAAATGTGTTGTGAAGATAATCTATGTTTGCGAAGCACCTACGTGTATAATGATGAGCCCCATATAATAGACCCTGAAAAAATCAGTAATTTTTTTTCAGAATAGGGTATAAATATTGTGCAGTAAATAATGCATCACACCACACATCAAAAAACTGTGAAAAATTGAAGAGATGTTCATTAAGTGTGCACCATCTATCTGTTTCGCTGCATTAGGCAGGTGTTCCCTTGAAGAAGAGGTCTGTAATTAAAGACTACATCAGTAATACGCAGATGGAGGAGGGGCTGTCTCCATCATCATTTCTTGACTTTGGAACCTTAATGACATCCTTTGGGTATTGTATATCAGCTCTCAATTCTATTGCCTTCTTGTGAGCTGAAAAACAGTGTCAAAGCGTTGAAAATAATATTTTCAACAGAAAACAGTTTTTTAGAAAATGTCATTTTAGGAATTAAAAGGCTCTTATTTTTTTCCATACCCTCCTGAACTGAGAGATGATAAAAAATCCAGAGGGGGAAAAAGACACTTGCTGCTGATCTGAATTTTCAGTTGGCTGATACTTCCTCTTCAGTGAGGTTAAGGTGCAATTTTGGGAGAGAAATCAGTTAGCATTGATCAAACATGATCTAATGAAGAGGACACAAAGTTTAGCAGACAAAAATTCTGTTCTTTGTTGCACAGATAATATGAGATTAACTCTGTGTAGTGTGTGTAAAAATTATTAAAGTGTGTAAGGAGTGTGTAAGAAGGAGTGTGTAAAAGTTATGAAAAGTTATATTTTTGCCTTGAAGGAATCTCAACTGATCCACGTGCTAGTGTGAATTCTGGTGTCAAAATTTGAATACAAATGATTTTCTTTTTCTCCTTTGGCATGTTACAGATATGTATGTATATTTTTTGCTGTATTTTCTTAATACTCTTAACTCTTCTTTCTTTTTGCGGCTACCATAGATCACATTCAATTGGGTAAGACACATTGCTCTTAAATAGTGCTCTTAAATACTGCCTTTATACTTGACAGGGTTTGTTTTATGGAATGTAACACTGTAACCTCTTGCATTTCGGCATTGTATGTAAGATAAAAATATGTTCTACTTAAACTGTAATGTCTCATTTCTACTGCATGGTGATTCTAACGAGGAAAGGACTGGAGTAAGTGGCTAGAGTGTTTGCCTTGCTCTTGAGTGGATTAGTCTCAAATTCAAATAATGAATGCATTCAAAAGAAGTTTCTCTTGGGAAAACCTATTTATATGTAATCTGTTCTCTCAGCCATCTCCTGTCTAGAGGTTGGAACATAAACAGCACTTAGTAAAAATTCTGTTCAGTGAGCAGACTTTTATAAAGGTCACATAAAGAATTTAATTCCTACCTCTTCAATAAAGTAGAAGTATAGCAGTCATGAAGCATACAGGGTGACTCTGTAAAAGTCTTGAGTCTTACAGAGATCTCTGAAGGTAGGACAAGTTCTTACGATGATTAAAAAGGGGTTCTTTAACCTCTCTAGAGCTTGAGCTTACTAATGCTGTAAAACATTTCAATATATGATGAAAAATATGGTGATGATAAAGTAATCTTATGTGTACTGAAAGATTCTATAAGCTGTCTGACTTTTAGTCAGTTCACCTAGCAAAGGGGCTGAACAGCCCTGAATCCTCAGCAGTCTGGCCTTGTAGCATCCTTAATGCACAGGGTGGTTCAAGAAAGTTGTTCTGCTCAGCTAAATGTTGTCCTAACATGAACTCTTACTTCACTGAAAAAAACTTCAAAATGTGGCCTGAGTTGACTTCCTATCTCACTCCGACATCAAACAAAACTGTAAAACCTAGCAATCCTTTGGCATGAAGGATCTCTGTTCTCTACCTGTGCACTGAACCCGTGAGGTCTTTCACCATTGCAGCGCAAGTGTCCTGAAGCCTAAAACATTAAGTAAGCTTTTTCTAATAGAACAATTTTGGATGCTGCTGTTACTGTTGCTATAGCTTGTATCTTCTCCCCTTTAAAGAAAGTAAAAAGATGAACTCAGTAAAATATGCACTCAGTAGTCAGATTGTCTGTCTCATGTCATCCCTCAGCTGTCTGAATTTAATTTGGCACAATGTAATCTTATTTAGAGCTTCATATCTGGTATGTTTTGCTATTAGAAGAGGAGCAGCCTATGCTGAATTACTCTAAAACTCTTTATTTTCTGCCTGTCATGTGTTACAAGACTAGCATGGCAAGCATGCTTGTTTCATTTAACTAGGATTGTTAAAGATCTGCACTTGTGAATGTCTGGACTTGTCTTTCCTAAATCTTAAAAACAGTACACTAATTGAACGCAAAAACCTTGTATTGTGTTTGGTGTCACTTGTCTGTCTCAGCTTAGCAGAAGCCTTAAGGTATACACACACAGAAAACAGTTCATCTAAGACTGATCTGACCCACCTTCTTGCCAGCCAGCTTTTTTTTTTTTTCCTATTTCTAATTTTTGTTTTTGGAAAAGAATGGCTTCTTTGTATGTACGGAAACAGTACCTCTCTGAATTTGTATAAGGAGACTGATAGTTTGGAACAAACACATGCTATTTATATGAGTGTTTTCATATTTTAATGCTATAAACATATTTTGCTTGATGGCAGCCAAATATTAGTGTCCCTTCAAGTAAAGCTCCTACTGTTTTTAATCAGACCAGGCTGAAGCTGTCTGTCAACACTGAAAGTAGCCATTCACGAGCTTTTGAAACACTACATATTCTTGCAGTGTGCAATTTACTCAAATGTAAATGTAGTTACGGACACTACTTATATTTCAAATAAGTAAGGGAACATATTCAAAATAGGTGTGATGCTTCTCAGCAATAGGGAATATGAAATGTTATGATAGCAGAGTTGTCTTTGGCTGAAGTGGGAGAAGGTAGCTAATATGAGCCAAGAGGATAGGGTGGAGGATATCTGTTGGATTAAAGATGAGCAAGAGGATTTGTAGGTCTCTGAGTGATGCAGAGACTCCACCCTCTGCCAGTCAGCCCTCCCATACCTGTGCTGCTGGGAAGTCTGAGGAGGGAAGAAAAGAGTGTGAGAGCTGGAGAGAGCTTTGGAGAACAGAGCTTTCTACACTTGGTAGTGTTGAGGTTTGAAGGAAGGAGTGAAATGTCCAAAAGAGATGGGAACAGGAACTACTGCAGCCATGAGTGTTGCCTCTCTGTTGAGGAAACCTCTTGTTTAGATAGCCTGTTGCCCAGGGGGCTATGCAAACAGGGGCAGGGCCTGACTGTTTGGACTGGATGCATTGTGCATGCAAAAAAAAGCAGGCAGTTGCCTTCTTTACCAGCTTCTTTTGGTTGCCTTTAACCAACTTTGTTTATGTTCACAAACCTGAGGTGTATTGTCCTCACCTAAGCCAGAGCTTATCATCTGTGAGTGAGGAACGTGAAGGTAGCTCTCTGTTCCTCTGTCACATGTTGCACATCTCTGTAGATAGCAAGGGTCTGAGTCCTTTAAATAGGTATTAGCAGGAACTGTGTTGCATGGTTCCTTTGAGCCCTATGCAGTCTCGGATCACTTGACATGAGAGTGTAGTGGCAAGAACTTCAGTACTGAAAGTGAGCTGGAATTCCCAGGTGAGTTTGACAAGCTCTCTCCATTGGGAGCAGAGTTCCAGCACTCTAGGTTTTGGGGGGGTTTTTTAGTTACTCTTAAAAAATAAAAAATTATATGTAACAACCATGTTGCACTCTGGGTTTTACACCTTTTTTTCCTTCTCTTTTGCTTTCATTCCACAGTTACTCTATTCGCCATTCCATAAGCATGCCTGCGATGAGGTAATATGCTACCCATATTGTATTTGCTATGCTGAAGTTCAACGGTGTAGTGAGGGGCAGTTTTCATTCTTTGAATCTGATCCTTCACTTTTTACTCAGATGAATAGTCCTACTTCAATCAATTAAGGTTATTTATGTAAATAAGGGCTGCAGGACTGGCGATCTGTATTTTTTTTCTTTTAATTTGTATTAACTGTTTACATCTTGTGCAAGCCTTTGAGTAATTGTAGCTGTTCTGAGATGCGTTTGGATAGGTGAATGTTAACAGATTTTTATTAATGAATCTGAAATTTCATTGTTTTGCTGCCTTTGGATCATGCTCGTATGCAGGGATTTTATATGAGCGTTTTCATATTTTAATGGCTATAATCATGCTTTGCTTGACTGCAGCTAAATATTGGTGCCTTTTCAAGTAAAGCTCCAACTGTTTTCAGTAAAATTAGGCTCCAGCTTCCCCTCTCCCACCCCCAGGCTCTAAATATATGAATATCCTCACTCCCTGCCAAGCATATGGGGAAAACAAATCTCGTAACTAAATGACAGAGACCAATTCATTCAACTTCAGCAGGTGGATAGTTTAAGGAAAGCGTCTGCAAGTGTGACCTATGGGACAAATTCATTTTTTCTCTCCTTTTGACCCCTTCTTGCCCTGTGAAAAGTCTGTCATTTATTTAACAGAAACCAAAAATAAATCTGTATTATTTTTCCAAATGGCTTCTGCTTGCCCTTAAGGACAGTTTAACTGATCTGATGAGGGATATGATGTAAATATATTTGCAGAAGCAGAGGCTGTCATGATGCTCCTGGTAAGTTGCCAGTAAGTGCACAGGCGATGAACTGGCACCCTTAAGTTTAGCAGCCATTGACTTCCTTGCTTTTTGAAGTGAAACACCTCCTGCATGTGCTGGCCTTTCCCCACTGATGGTACAGGGAGCATGGGCACCTGCCAGGGTAAGGCCTTCTGCCCCCAGTCTCCCACTTGTTCAGGAGTGCCCTCTCTTGTGGCTAAAGATCACTGTTACCTTTTATTCCATATAGGAACAAATGGAGATAGTGTTGTCAGTATCTGATCCTGTTGACCGTGCTGATAGGAGGTACCTTATGCTTTCAGTGATAGCAGTTTCTACAGTCTCTTAATGGATGTATCACAATAGATAGTGGAGGAAAAGCCTAAGAACTAAACACTTCATTGAGTAACTGCTTCATTATACTAGACTGAACTTAGGGGGATCCTGCCACCTCTTTGCTTCTTTTGGTAAAGTAAGTACAAGAGGAGCATGTTGGACAGCAGTTCATGAGGTACAGACTCTTCATTTCTAACGAAACACAAAGTGTGCTGTGATCGAGCTCTCAGCTGTCAAGCAAGAAGCAGAGGACTGGAGGAAGGGAGTATTAAACTGCAGCCTCCCTTTACCCACTCTAGATTTGCCCAAGTCTGCCTGTGCTGGCTGAACTGCTGTGGGGGGAGAAAAGCTTTTGTACTCATCCCAGCTCGTCTGCTTCTAGCATGTCTTCTGGCACGGGATGGGGATTATCAGCAGCAGGGAAGCAGCTGGAAGCCATGGGCAGAGCAGGGGAGAGGCATCCATCTAAGCAGCTAAAGGGTGTCTTATGCAATTTTCTATGGGGGATCCATACTCTCACTTAAAACAGCGCATATGCCTCATGTTCATAATATTAAGCCACAGGTGTTTGTTGTGGTCAATATATTCAGTTGGCAGGAAGAAATGTTAAAAATTGAATGCATTTAAAAGTAGAGAAAAGCTGTGTTTCAAATTTTGGAGAAAAAAAAGAATGAGGTTGTCAGGCAAGCCAGGAAACTGAATATGTGGCTTGTTTTAAGAAAGAAAATCACACCTTTTGCTCATTTTTTTTCCCTTAAGATATGTTCAACTCACAGCTCTCCAAAAACAAAATGTTGTGTTCCATTCCATGAGGAGTGAAAGGCAGAACAAAGCTTAGCTCTGTTAGAGAGACACCCCTGGGACACAATTTTCCTAAAGTCTTTGTCTTTGAAAACAACAAGGAACACTTAATGTCACAAAATCGTGGAGTGGGGTCAGGATTCCTCAAAGGCATTTGAGACCCACTTCCCCTGTAGTTCAAATCTCTTTGCCCCAGGCCTCTAGGACATTTAAGGTTAAACCAACATCTCTTTAATTATTTAGATTATTACCTTGCTCACCAGCTGAAAAAAATGTTAATTTCACTATGGCAACAACACAAATGGATAAAACATAGAAATGCAGCACTAAGGCCAGCATTCTCTGGTTGTTCATTCAGAGAACAGAGTAAATGTATCAGAGGATAAGCAGACAAGTCACTGTTCATTTTCAATTACTAGGCACATTCTGCTTTTGCAAATTTGTACCAAAAACAATACTCATCTGGTTACTGTAATTGGATTTGACTGACAGTAGCACAAGTAACTGCTCATACCCTGTTAGTCTATAGCCCTGTGCTGTCAGCCAGCTGTCATTGTGTCCTAGCATTGTTGCCTGGTAAAAATTGATCAAACTGTGATACACAATTAAGCTTTGAACTGACTGTCCTCCTTCCTCCCTTTAACTTTCTTTTGTTTTTTCTCCTAGGAATTCTCCAACTTTCAAATCATTTGAGGAAAAGGTTGAGACCACCGTCACAAACCTTAAGGTAAAGATTAGGGGCTGAATACATGGCTGTGCTTGTTAAAGTGTAATAGCTTAGCCATTGCTACCATCTGTACAGGAGACAACTTGAATTTGCTGTTCCATCAAGAATTTTCATGGAACTGCAAGTGCACAGGCAGAAAATGAAGGCAATATGCAGAGAAATGGTCTTTCTGTGCTTCTCAGTTACCAAGTAATGACTTGTGTTGTCTACCAAAGTAAACAGTCTCAAAAATGCTGAAAAAGTGGCCACACTAAAATGGAAAATAGGGACATTTCAGAAAGTGTGACCATGGCTGACTGTGGTGTGCAAAGCAGAGCCGTGTGGAGATACAAGGTCTGATTTCAAAAGTAGTGTGGTCTTATGAGCTTTGTGCCCTGCCAGACTGACACAGCTGCATATTTACAGGGTGAACCTGAGTCCCTGAGCAGTGCCCACCAAGTGCTGCTTCCTCAACTGGTGGGAGCTGTCATGTAACTCTGGCTTAATTCACACTACTTGTGTGGCTCTTAGCACTGAACTATTCTTTCCTTAATGCAGGTGTCCGTTTCCTATCTAATTTCATTATTTTGTCTGGATTTAAGATTACAAAACCATATTGAAGTCTTTGCTGAAGGAGGAGAAGATCCAACAGCAATCACACTAACTCAAGATTAAAATACCTGTATCAGTTATTGCTAATAGAACTTGTTAAGGCTCTTATTTAGCAGGACAGAGTATGGCAAATTGCAGTGAGCTAATATTTGCAGCATGGTAAGGCACATTGAAGGGGGAACAAAAAGGTCTGTCTCCTAACGGTTCTTACTCATCGCATAAAGCCCCATAAAATGCCCATAAAATGGCATTTTACTTTAATGCTGTAGAAAGATTCCACTGCATTCCAAATGCAATTCGTGTTAGTGCTGACAAGGGCCAAAATGATCACCCCTCATTTAAGAGGAACTGAAAATACTGGATTAATGTCAATGGGTGTTATGACACAAGTTGTAAAGCATTAAAAGGGCAAGAAAATGACCTTCCACTTGGGACAGGAGGGCATTTCTTGTCATATAAAATGCAAATTACAACTAGAACTCAAGCTGCAGGTACACAGGGAAGGTCTGTCTTTTCCCTGACACTGTGAAATGGTATAGCAGATAACATTTTCTAGTCAGTCTGAGGAAGTTAAGGAGCAACAGAGAGCTGGATTTCTTTTTGTTTCTAAATCAGCATTTCCACCAAAGAATGCTTAGACTCACTCTATCATTTGCAGCTTTTGAGTATTCACATTTATTTAGTGATAGGCTGGCAACTTTAACTCATGATAGCATAGGATGATGTCATCTCTGTTGCACATTGTCAGAGAGGGAAACATCACCTCAGTTTCACAGCTGGGAGACAGCACCCCAAATAAGTCTAGGGGCAGAGCTAGCACAGAACCTAGGCCTCCAGAGTATCAGTTTAGTGCCTTTATATACCTTCCTATTTCCTTCATTGTTTTCACCTTAGCTGCAAATGCTTTTCATACTCACCCGCACTGTAAAAGAAATGCATTCATGAAGTGGGGTGCATCAGCTTGGAAGGTCTGAATTCCTGCCTGCTGCAATCAAGTGTATACTTGATTATGTTTCTTCTGCTTCTGCTCAGTTAAATAAGGGAAGCAGCTCCTGGGAGCACCAGATGCCTGAAATGGACTTTTTGCATTTTCAACCACTTACCAAGTGGGCAAAGACACTACTTCGGAGAAGTGCAGCACTTTTTGTATCCAGAGTTAATCTTTTAGTGGCAGTGAGGTTAGTCAGTAAACCTACTCTCAGGGATTTTAGACCTGTTGACACTTCTAGCTCCCAAGTCATCTTCTAGACTCCTCTAGTCTCCTCAAATCCATTTCTCCTACACTTATGACCAACCTGGGAGAGGGTCAGCTAAAAGCCTTTGGCCTTGCTTTGATGGCTAAAAGACAAATATGAGTGATGTCCATTCTGCTTCCAGGGGGGTCGTGTTTCCAGTCACCTCCATGTGAGTCATTCAGAGATGGGAAAAATCACCTCAAACTGCACAGCTCTGAAGACTATTTCTTCTCATAGTGATCTGCTTGAGGAGAGTGATCTTATTTTGCTGATTAAGCCAAGGCATTCTGCTAGAGGAGAGTATATGTCACACCAGCTCTTAGCCTGTCATGTGTTTGGGGTGCTCTTAGATCATCCTTTAAGGAATCCTTAGTTGAGTACCACTAAACCAAAAGTCTTGAGTCTAAAGTTAGCTTCCACATGCAGTTCAACCTTAATGCCATTGTCCAGCTTTATTGGCAAACCCACTGACATGTGAAACATTTTTTGTCTGTGTTCTCCTTCTCTGTGTGCACCAAGAAATCAGAGAAAGAAATGGAGCTGGTGTCATGGACACAGAGAGTCGCCAACACTGGGGATGGACAACTGGGAATATCTCAGTAACGTTCTTCCCTTTCCCTTGCCTCTGTTCCAAGGCTTGCAAGAACAGAAGTTTGTTACTGTGGGCATCAGGAAGTCCAGGGAGCAGGGGGATGGCATAGGTTGGCCCTTCAGTTCTTGGGCCCTCTTGTGATCTAAAAAAGTGGAGAACTTCCTGAAAAGACTTCTGACAAAAGAAAAGAATAGCAGCAGCATTATCAAATTATCTTTTTTTCATATTAGTTATGTATCTTAAGTGGTCCTTCAGTGCTCTGTAGTCAGACAAAACTGATGATCAGATTTCACACATTTAGAAGTCAATAGATTTTATTTGCTCTTGAGTTTGGACTTTGGGTTACAGCTTTCTTGGGAGAGTGAATTAGTTCAGGTTTCCCTGGAAATCAACCTAGATGCCTAACTCTTTTCAACTTTTCTAAAAACCAGAACACTTACGAATTATGTGTTTGCTGTAAGCACTGGGTATTGGCCAGAGGCATGCCAGAAAAATGACTGATGCTGTTCTTGTTTTCCCATGGAAGAGCAGGCAGAAACACAAACAGAAAATGAAACTGTATTAATATTTCTGCTTTTGAGGTGTCAAAATTCAGATGCACCCTATCTGAGTCACTTGAAATGGTGGAAGGAATATTCTGCTTCCACACTCATTTTGATCAGTCTGAATCACTACTGTTTTTGTTGGGAATTTTAATTGGGAAATAGAAGGAGTCATGAATTTTATATATGTTGTATTGCTATTTACAAAAATCAGTGATGGATTGATGCTTTCTGAAAATCAGCACAGCCCACTAGAATTGATACAGATTTTTACTTCTTAAGATGGGAACTTTTTATAACTATGACTCAAACTGTCAGAGCAAATATCAAGCATCCTACTACCTTGTTTTATTGAACTTTCAAGCTAGGTAAGCTCCTGTGCTAGCTGATGAAACAAAGGATTACACAGGATTAACCCTTTGGAGACTTAGGATGCAGAGTTCATTTAATTAAAATAATCTTCCTAAGCATTCACTGGCTGACAGGCTGGAAAAGTGCCACCTTTTATTTAAGTCCTGCTGTAGTTTTAGGAATGAAGAGTTTTGCCTTATTTTCAGACTTGAATCAACTTCCAGGAGGTATATTCCCAAGTCAAACAAAAGAATATTCTCTTACCAAGACAACCAAATCAAACCAGCTTTGTCTTTTCTTCACTTACAGTCTTGATATTTTCCAAAGCTTTACTTAAAGCTTTTTCTTTGTCAGGAAAACTCAATTTCAGAGTTTTAGTCATATTTTCTTTTATTTTTAGTACTTATATTTACAAATTCTGCAGACTGTAGCATTTTGAAAGTAGATGAACTGTGAGCACATAATTGCATGCTTCATTAATGCAATTTAATTTTTTCCCCCAGGAAGAAATTAAGCTAAAAGGGTCTCAGTTAAAATGCTGTGGGCAGTTTTGCAACTCAGTATCTAGATGGTTACATCTAGAGATGGTTACAAGAACCTACCAGGACAGATTGCTAGTTTTGTTCTTTGCTTACCAAATTCCTTCTACTGTCTGAAATCCCAGCAAGGTTTATAAATTTTGAGGGTAGCTATGTTACCATTGTTAGGGGATGGGCTGCTTTACTCAGAAAATAAACCAGTTCATTTTAATACCCATCTCTTACTCAGCCTGCGCAGAACTGGAAGAACAGAGAAATAAATTCAAGATACTCATGTAAAGAACTTTCCTAACATTGAGACTAAGTTCACTGGTAGGACCTAGGGGATGGTTCCTTTATGACAAATTCCACAGGTGGATTTGAAAACTGCAGCCTGAAAGTTTAGAAATTGGGGAAGGAGAGGAGTTGCTTTATTTGGTTCTTTTTTGAGCTTTGTTGGTACTATTAAAAAAAAATAAAGCGCCATATTCTTTGTCTCCTTTGAACAGTTCTGAGGCCTTGATGGCCATGAAGCATAATGCAAGTGGGACTTGAACTTGCTGTTCTCTTTGTTTGCCTTCTTTCAGACCAAAGTTGGTGGGACTGGTCACACTGGGGGTAGTTTTGAAGAAGTCCTCAGCTCTACAGCCCATGCCAGTGCTCAGAGCTCTCTTGCTGGCACTCGACTTCCTGAGAATGAGGAAGAGCTTCAGTGTTAGACTTCTGGCCCTCCCGAGCCTCATCAGCCTCTGTTCGGAGATCTACCCAGCCAGCAATTTCTAGATGTCCCTCACCACCCAGCTTGTGCAACAAGGTTTTGTCAAGTTTGGAAAACTGCCTCACTGACCTTGTGCTGGAGAAATTCTTTCTCTCTGTATTTATATATTTTGGATGGGCCATTTTATCATCAGGTATTTTGTATGCCATATGAACCGCAAAGTAATTGACTTATAATACTCTAAATTCTATAACGTTAAGTGACCAAATGAGTTTTCATTTTCAGATAACTTCCCTCCAAAATTGTCCCAATCTCTGTTTCTTATTTCTTTTATTTTACTGCGTTTTGTTTCTGTTGGTTTGCAACCCCCCTCTCAGTGCCACATCAGACAGATGGACCCAGAGCTGTGCAAAGATTTCTACTGCCAGCAATAGTCCATACACCAACTGTCTACCAGCCATACCAGGTGCCCTTTGCTCAGGAGTGTCTGTACACGGTCTGTTTCCTAATGGAGTTAAAATCACTTATTGTCACAGGAAAGTTTTTTTCTCTCTCATTGATACAGTCTGACATTGCCCTCTATCCTTTAGTCAGCAGAGACAAGGAGAACGGGAAGATACACCCAGTTATTCATATAGAAACTAAGCTGATCACAGCTGCTGATCTAAGCTGATCAGTGTAGCTGGAAAAGCTTCAGTTTAAAAATGTGTTCTGTTGCTTGGTCTCTGTGGTTTGATAAAACTCGACAGCAGAAACTAATTACAAAGGGAAGGGAGGTGGGAAAAAAAGCCTGTAATAATTTTGCCTCTGTATCTTCCCCTCAAAAATAAGGGAAGGTCAGTTTATGACTGAACAGCATGAGCCTCATTGCAGTTACAGCCTTAAGAGAAAGAATACATAAACAATTGACTTAAGATGTGCCATAGGCTAGAGAGCCCATGCCTTCAGTCTATACTCCAGAGCTGCTAGCATAAGCCCCCCTAAGCTACAATGCCCAGGATGAGCCAGTACTTCACTTTTTGTGCCAAATTTTGTCCTGCTTCATTGCACTCCCAGGCATAATTCCACTTTATATCTACTTAGTCACCAAGAGCCAGTCATCTTTCTCAGCTTTGATTCAGCATGTTTTCTTGCATCCTTTTAACATTTTTTAAAGAAAAGAACAGCACAGTTGTCAGCGTCTTGCTAATGAGCACATGTCAGTCTGCATGTTGTATTACTCAGTTCCCCAGACTGAGATGAGCACAACTTTATCAAGAGTATAAGCCAAATGGAAAGCAGTCTGGGTACTTTTAAAATGGATGCTTGTTTTGAGCATAAGGCAAAGCTTCAAATCAGTGTTAGTGAGTTTAACATTATAGATTGCTTAAAATCTTGTGAGGAAACTTGGCTTTAAGTGATTTTTTTCCTATGTGGCTTTTAGTTTTTACAAAGTTGGAAGTCCTTTCATAATGTGCAACTGGACATAAGTTAGCTTGGACATTTATATAAAATGCCTCTTTAGTGTGATTTTAGCATGGAAGCAAATTTAATTAAGTTTTTTTTAGTACAGTTTTGTTGTGACAGTTTGCTAGCTTATTTTGCAGAGTTTTTAGTACATAAATTTAAACAAAATCTTACTGGTCAACTTTGTGTAAATGAAGTTAGTTATTGATATTCTTATAAAAAATAAATTTCTCTCAACTCATTTACACTCTGGATTTTATTTTTTCAATTCTTACAGTCACTAGTAATACTGTATCTCTTTTCTGTATCTTGCTGTATCACAGTAGAGTATCAAAGTAAACTGCAGGAATATAATCTGCCATTCCTGCAGTTTTTAAAATGCATTCACTCCCTTCCAAGCCTGAAGTTTCCAATGGAAATGTCTGGCTCAAGTTTTGAAGATCTGGAGGTTTGAAAAAGAAAAATGATTGAACTGTTTGGTAAAAGTGAAATGTGCTGCAGAGGAATAAATTAATATCTTGTAGTTCTAAAAGTATTGACCTTCTTTTGAACAGGGCCAGCAGCCAAAATAAGGTTAAAACATGGAGGGCAAGCAGTGTCATCTTCTACAGGAAAATGAGTTAGACTTCATTTTATTCTTTTATATATATATATATATAGACACACACATATATACATATGTATGCACATATGTATATATATACACACAAAAATATTTCTGGGAAAGCAGTAAATTGTTTTTAATTACATTAAGAGCACAATTTAAAGAGATTGTGTTGATATTACAGAGGTAAGAGAGGTGGAAGTGGGTTGGCCAGACACGCTTCTGTTGCATAGAAATCCTTATCATGTTGTTGTTGTTGTTAAAATAGCTACCACTATGAGTAGGCACAACCCTGATATGAACAGAGCAGAGTAAAAAGATGGAGAAGGTGATTTCATCTCACAGAATCACAGAATGGTTGAGGTTGGAAGGAACCTCTGGAGATTATCTAGTCCAACCCCCCTGCTCAAGCAGGGTCACCCAGAGCACGTTGCACAGGATCGCATCCAGGCAGGTTTTGAATATCTCCAGAGAAGGAGACTCCACAACCTCTCTGGGCAACCTGTTCCAGTGCTCTGTCACCCTCACAGTGAAGAAGTTTCTCCTTATATTCAGATGGAAGCGTCTGTGTTTCAGTTTGTGCCCGTTGCCTCGCGTCCTGTCACTGGGCACCACTGAAAAGAGTCTGGTCCCATCCTCTTGACACCCTCCCTTCAGATATTTGTACACATTAATAAGGTCATATGTCCAGGGTGTAGCACACTTCTCCTATATGTGAGCAGCGCATGTCATTACTGCTTGAGCCAGAGGTCCCACAGGCTATTTTCTAACCTTTCTTTCAGCCTCTCATCATGGCTTATATTTTGATTGCATGTCCACCCTGTGTCTTTCCAACTAATTCCCATTTCTCTTAAAATGCAGTGTCCAAAACTGACATGCAATTACAGTTGTTTTACATGGAGTACGTCCTAGGTTTCTTTTTTTAAAAAAAAGCAAAACTCTCACACAACACACACACAAACCATTTCTCTGTTTCCCATAATACTTACCTTTCTTGCAACACTGCATTGCTGACTCAGGTTCAGCTCTTGATCCCCTGCAGAACTGTGTATCACTAGCCAGTGAAGCCACCTGTTGCACTGGAAGAGCTGACTGGTCCTGCTGGGGGTAGTACTTGCTGTATGTTCCTATCGAACCACTTCTCCAGTTTGTCAAGATTGTTTTTTCTGTCTTCCAATGTGTCGGTAGCCCCTTTACACCTGGCTTTCTATACAAACTGTGATTGGTACCTAACTCAGTGGAATAAAAATTCTGATGAATTTTTACTTTGGAGCATTATGTTGAAGTACAGGCACTTGCACATCTAGTTTTATATGACAACTTGGGCATTATGAATTATTTGTGCAAGTGTCCAGCAGATTGTCATTGTGGGGTGAGGGGGAGTTAGGAATCCTGGCCTTATATAAACCTCGGCACAATTCCCTGCTATAATGCAGACACAGTGTAAGGAATTGTATGAAACACAGAAGAGAAATATATTGAGAAAAGTTAATTAATGAAACCATCACTTCTTAAGGATCACATACTCCAAAGCAAATCTCATCTCTAAGTTTGCCTCTATCAAGAGCTTCTAGAGAAATGTACTCTGCATCTTGCTTCTGTGTAACACAGTGAATAGCTAGTAACCTATTTGATACAGTAAGTGTATGTTCTTAAGCCTATGCATGTTTAGAAGTCACAAAACAAGACTACCTGTCACAGTCAGTGCATTATCTGAACAGATTTGTTTGCAATGAGCTAAGTTAAACTTACCTGATTTTCCCCAGTGGAGACCTCAGAGATGCCCATTCATGGCACTGAATAAAAACGTCAGATAGGACAGCCAACACATGCTGATGCTCTGATAAACTCTCTTACTTGACTGAGGATGAAGGAAAACCCTAAGAGTGGATTTATACTCAACTAGAACCCCACTGACTGAGAGATATACAAAGGAAGATTTTATCCAAAGAGTTAGAATCTCACTTGGAAAAGGTGGGGAAAAAAGCTGTAAAGCTGGAATTTACTAAAGATTTGGATTCCACTTTCAACTGTCTTGAAAATAATTAGTTTGAACTCTGAATCTACTAGTGAAATGAACATATTAAAGAGTGTCAAACCAAACCACAGTGAGCAGTTACTGTCTTACTGTTCTTTCTCTGAATACAGCAATCGATTCTATACACAGAATAGAGATGCTTTAGTATTCTTCAAAGCTTACCTAGCATTAAAAGTGTTCTCAAGGGAAAAATCTGAGGAACCTCATTCCTCCAGAATTAGACCTCAGCATGAGATGAGGACTAAGCAAGACTCTCCCCAATTCATCTGGGACGACTGGGCAACACTGATGCATATGTGGAAGTGAAGTTTTCTGTTGGAGAGTGTTAGTCAGGCCTTTTACAGCTTTATACAGAACCAGGACAGAATCTGCTTGAAATACCATTTGGACAATAAACAAAAATTTTATGCTACTCCAAAGACTTCATTCAAAGGTAATATAAAACTAAATAGGCATTTAGGTGTTAAAGCATAAAAAAATTTTTTCATTGAAGAGTAATTATTTCTGCAGAATAATCTCTTCCTAATGTTGATTTATTATTATGGGGTTACGTTCTGCTGAAGAACATATACTTTCACATAATAATTAGACTTTCCCTCAGTGACGAGAGTTACATTTCATTCAGCGTTATAGCTATCTTGCCCTACCATGAAATGTACTGTTCTCCAGATAAAGTACTTTTGTAAGTGAGACTGCATTAGTCAAAGCTGAGTTGGGGTGGGGGGGAAGCCCTAAACCTCATTTATAATATTGGGTCCTTGACAGAATCTATGGTTTGGGATGCAACTACCCTACCCACTCCTATCTAAGTGGTCTCAAGATTCTCAGCAGTTAATGCACAGAAAAAAACTCCCCTGGCAGAATTAGTGATGTTATGGGAGGGAAAACAACATAGAGAATGTAAAACAAAAACCAAAAAGTTTAATATAGCTATAGCTGCTTAGGAACACCTCAGGAATGTGGATGACATGTAGCAGCTATTTTTTGATTCCTTTCTGTATTAATCACAGACACAAGCTGAAGTATTTCTGGGTGAGCAAATTTTCCTGCAAGACAAAAGAAAGGGAAAAATTAATTAAAATGCTCTCATTTTTCTATGTGTGAAAGGTTGGCTGTGAAAGCTTGGCAGTGATGCTGAGCTTTAGGCTCAGAATTTTTTAAGGCAGTATTTCTATTCTACTTCAACTATGGAATAACTATAAGAGTAGTTACAGCCATTTTTCCCCAAAAAGCTTATACAAATATTTCTTGCTCTGTAAGACACTTAGAGTTAGAAAAAGGCTGCATCCTGACCAGAACAGTTCCATGATATGTATTTTACTACAGGAAACCACTCCAATTCAAGGACTTGAGATCATGGGTTCACTTAGGGTATACGCTCTAGGCTCTCCTGAGAAACTAGCTTGATTTAAGTTACTGAATTCTAGCAAGAGGGGAAAGATGTCAATTAGAAAAATAAGTATTTCAGCTTTTCTCATGTAGTCCTTTTTTTCCTTCTTGCCCAATCAAATCATTACATTTTTTTAGAGCACTTATTATTTCCCTGAGGAGTCACCAAGGTATAAATGGGAATTCTTTTACAGATGCAGTGTCTGGAGATTGCTGGTCCTTTCCTTGAGTTCATTTGTTCTTATTTTTTCCCAGGACAGGATGACTTGGAAGCATAGCCCTTTTCTGGTGTTCAACTCTCTTGCTAAAATTTTTAAAACAACTATTTTACCTATTTTCTCATTTTAACTAACAATTTAATTTATTTTGGAAAGCATGAAGAGCAGTAGATAGAATGAAATGTAGTACAATTGCACCTAAAGCATTTCACTGAGCTGGTTCCCCCATATACTTTGGGCAGGTCCTACAAGACCGCAGTCAATGTAGGGATAGCAAGTTTACTTCACTGGCTTGTGAAACACTAGCTTAGGGTAGAAGCAAGCTTCTGTCAAAGCATCAATGAAGACTAAAGGTTCCTTTAAACCCCTCTAGTGGTACAGAGAGATCCTTAAATGCATGCAAGTGTAATGAAAGCTGAGTTTCTCTCTAAATCCAAAGAGATGTAAAAGGAAGTTGGTATAAATGCAATCCATGTTCAACATGTACAGATAAATGTAAGGTGCTTTCATACCATGATAAACTTCACCAAAAATATTTAGTGTGTACTTCAGTAATGAGTGAAACAACTGTTTCTCACCTGCTCTGAATGCCTATCAGAAAAAAAAAGCAATTTATGTATTGGTTTTGTTTAAAAAAAAAAAAGTGTCATACCAGCAGTTGAATCATAAAAATCCTGTAGTCTGCCAGGTGCCTTTTCCAACTCTTCATACTCAAATGCTTGCAGTATCATCTCACACTGATCCAACTGTTTTACAAACTTGGCTTCTGCAGTAGACTGATTTTCATATTCCTAAACAAATGTGCAATAAATTTTTGTTTGTTGTTCTGAAACAGTATTAGAAGCTCTTTTTATATCTAGAATTTTCTTTATTAGTAAAAGCTGTTCCATAAATACTCAGAACAGAGCTACCTCTTTCACTCTCTTCTAAAGCCTGCTGTTCAGCAAAACACTTAAAATTAAGTATGTGCTAAAGTTCTATTAAACATAACAGGATTTAAGGACACAATTAACTTTTGCGTACTCAAACACGTACCAAAATGTTTTGCTGAATCAGGGATCACACGGAGACAATCCTAGTCACAATGTACGAGTTAAATAATAGGTTCCATATAATAAAATTTTATATATAAAGACCTTTCCAGGGTTGGCAAAGACTATGAATCACCATGGCGTGTGCCTATGCATTACTTTTACATATTTTTAAGAACTATTTTGCATTTTTCTCCGCCAGTTGCTATTTTCATAAGGAGTTGTTCCTTACAATTTTCCTGTCACTCCTTCTTAATCTCTTTGGTCTAATCTGTCTGAGCTGCTTATATCTCTTTCTTTCTCCTGGGAGACAAGGAGTGGTGTTGTTATGGGGTTTCCACTCCATAACACATCAAGTCCTTTAATCGCTCTGCTATCTTTTCCCTCTCTCCATTCATTGTCAGTTTATATTTGCGAGTCATTCACATTACTAGTCAGCTTGAACAATTTTGCTGTCATTTACCTCCAGTGATAGTTGCAGACAGGTTGGCCGTTTCATTTTCCTTTTTCAAAATCTATGGCATTTTATCTGATGTCTCTTCAACTGGTCTGCTCCTGGCTTTCCAAACCAACCGCAGAAAAAGGCTACTTTCTCTGTGGGTTATCACCACCTTGCTACCCTCAGCAGATCTGACCCCCCTCATCATCATTAACATCGGTAATAATCAGACCAGAGCCTTATGTACACACCAGGCCTATCTGTGCTTTCAGGTACACGTAACCAGTTATAGACAGCAATTCTACAGATGAGAACAGTGCAACTGCAGGAAGAGTTTTTCCTACTGACCCACAGAACATGGCAGGATTTTGACAGAATTTGAAACAGACAAGAAAGACCCTAAACTACTACCAGGATTTAGGCCACTTCAGAGAGCAGAATTTTGTTTCTATAACATGACAGACAGGAATAAACTGATTAACAATAAACTCCCTCTGCATGGTGAAGACAATGGTGAATGTCATTCATAGTGGCAAGATCCTGGTTTATAATTCCAGCACAGTGATGCTCAGATAATGAACGTGGCATGATCATTTGCTTGTCTGACATACTGTTAGGAGTCTGCTTTATTATTATGCTTACTGCTTTACATTCTAAAGTGAGAAATTCAGATTTTATTAGCCATGACTGATTTGTATATCACTCTATTTGAATTTAAATGATACTTTAAAATTTCAATTACATTCTGATCAACAGTTTAATCAACAGTTTCATTTCAACATTTTTACCTTCCCCCCTTCCTCCTTTCAGTCCGAGATTTGCCTCATATATGAATTGTTTAAATACTTCCTCTTACTTTCTCAAATCCATTTATTTATACTATTTTCATGACTCATGTTTTATTCCATTTTATTTGTCACCAAAAAGCACAAACCCTTTTGGCAGCATTATAATGGAGAACTTCATCACTGTGGCTGTTTGCTTGTAAAGGTCTGCCTCACCTCCTCTATTAATTGGGAAAATCAGTCTGTTACCCATCTCCTCGTGCACAAAGCCCACCAGATCTTATGCACACCTCAGCTTACATTAACCTCAAGAAACATTAGCTATTGTAATGTAACTGTGCCTAACACTGAAATAATCATTTATTGTTTTGTCCCCCCAGCTGTTTAAGAGTGCAAAATAATATACTTTGGAGAAACAGTAACTGGTCTTTCAAATGCCACAGTCTGTGTAGGGCTGTCTTTTAAAATGACTACTGTGATTTTGCTCTTGAAAAATAAGAAAAGCAGGACAGCGCTGAAGTGTGCTGACTTTTCCCTTTTTTTTTTTTAATGTATTCTGAATTAAGTTATAAAGTGAAAATATATCAATGGCATCTTTCTGCTAACTTTTTCCCCTACATCACACAGATACACACACACACACTTGGAGAGAGCTCGCCAGTACAGTCCAAAGCAATAGTCTTCTCAAGGCTGTAGGGAAAAGGGGGTCAAAACAGGACAGACCAGTACAAAAGAACTTGGTGAGAGTCTCAACAGATCTTGTCCAGACACTGTTCAGATCGAGGCCATCACTTCGTTCACTCATAAAAAGAAAGCAGACAGAAATGCCTCTGGCTAGCTGAAACCATAATATTATACCAAGTGATCAGAGGATTCTTGTTATCTGCTTTTTTTTTGATGGATCTAGTTGTTCCACTTAAAGTAAGCCTAGAGGGGCTGCATGTGAGCATTAGATTTTTAGATTACACTTGTTGCTATGTGGGTTACATTGATACTGCTACATTGGAGAGTTAATGCCAATAAATTATCCTGAAGGTACAAACAAAGAACAAATGATCAAAGTGTGCATATGCTAAATTATGGTTAACGAGAAAGATGAAAAGCTAACATGCTGAAGAACTAATTGCATACTGAACCAGCTCCTATACAATCAGAAGGGAAGCCCGAGGCAAAGGAAAAAATACGCAAAAAAAAAAAATCCCACAAGACAACTCTTATCTATCATAAACTTTTGTTGTTCTATTACAGCAGCTTCTGAATGGAGAAGGAATCAGTGTTTACTATACAAATACACGCTCCATATTTCCCAAATTTGGTTATGCTGATTTACCCCTTCAACCCTGGCGTGCAGCACTGAAAACACAGCTCTGTCGCCAGTTTAACCATACAACTAGCGCAAAAAAAAAAGGGGGGGGGGAATATAACCAAGCACAGAAGTTGGCTGTAAATATATGGAATTTAAATACAGTCTAAGTGGAAAAGTAAGAATGTCTGCATAAAATATAGCCTTGGGTTACGAAGCCCAAGAAACATATAACCCCTTGTTTGCAACAAGATGTGAACAAGAGACTGTGGACTCACTTGTCCTTATGAGATTGTATGTCAGGAGAAGATAAAGCACAGTAAATCTAAACATAGATTGTTTAGAAACAATCTAACGATCCCTTGTTTGCAAATATAAAAGATCTTCACAATTAACAGCACGAGTTGCATTACAAAGTTAAATCACCTTCAGAGATGTATTTTCCAATACAAAGATTTAAGGTATCCAAGACTGGCCAGCAATCTCTGTTGCTTGTAGAAGAGAACTGTACTTTATCAGTACTCCAGATTTAAGTTTAAACCAGAACTTACTACTAAATATTTTAGTCTAATGGGTTGTATAACAAAGAAATTAAAACCACAAATTATTACTTGTAAAAAAAAGCAGAAGAAAATTATTACATGATATAATCAGATTCCATTATATTTTTCTGTATTAAAAAAGCTACAAAGAGACAGATGTCAACAAAACAGAATTTAGTAAAAAACAGATTTATATCCAAGAGGGTTGGGTATAAAGAGCAAACTCTTCTTTCAGTTGTCAAACCAAGCCCTGAAAGGGTTCACCTGGAACTCTGTGAGGTCAAAGCCCGGTTATTTTACCAAAGTTTATGGTTCCTTCTTGAAAGGGATCCCAAAGTCATCTTCACTCATACTGTTCACTAAAAAATTTAAAGCCTTATCTCCTGAACAAATGAATCTACCTTGCTTGATGTCAAATAAGAGATGGCACAGTTTTATAGGCGAACAGAAAGAGGACAATAGGTTACCCTCAATTTTAGCAAAGGATTAAAAGATTGCAAGCTTACTTCCCAGAGTTCATAAATTTCTTTTCTGAGGTCCTCTGATAGAAGTTGGGTCAGTTGTTGCATAGCTGCCTGAAAAAAAGAAGCCATTATTCATATATGAATGACTTGAACAAGCACATCTTTATCATTATCTTTTAAAAAATTAACTGCTTGTTACCAAGTTTGTAAAAGCATATACTACACAATACTTTTCAAAAGCGCATGTGTACACCATGAAACCTGCCAGCAGAACAGCAGGAGCACTTGGCAGAGGATCCCTTCTGGGAGCTGCTTAAATGCATTGTTAGAGAATTAGTCCAAAACAACAGAAAAATAACCTGAAAGTGTATCCGGTAACTTCAAGAGTCCAAAAAGAAGCTCAGAGCAAAACAGGCAAGTCAAATGCCAGGGAACTGCCATCAGTTACCAGCTCTACCTTCCTCTGCAGCAATAAGACATAATACTCCCAGGCTGAGATACCATTTATTCAAGAATAAAAATTTTGGGACAAGGTGTAATGCCATATCAAACTAATGGTATAACCAGCAAGTATGTTCTTCATGTTCTTCCAGGGAATTAGTCTTCTGTGCTATTTCTACTGTTTCCTAGTAACACAGTGCTGGTTCTGAAACAATCAGCATCACAGGCAAAATAAAGGTTTTATGCCATGATTGTTTTTCCACTTGAGACACAGGACATGATTTCACAGTATGGCTGAACTTAATCACCTGCTCCTCACCACTGAAGCATTAAGGTCTCATTCCTCCCCACCTCCTTCCAGCTCTGGAGCTCATCCAATTTCAGTGTTAGCAGGGCAAAATGGCTTACCTGGCAAAAAACGACTCTTCTTTTTTTAAACGTCAAGTTAATTTTCTGCTGCTTTAGTGAGACTAACTGATTAAACTTACCAAATAAACAAGCAAACTTCAGAACCAGCTCAACATAAGCAGTAGAGCAGAGGAGAAAAGAGAACTCAGCAGCAGAGTACTGATAATTCAGCTCAGGCCATCTGATGAAACCATTACCCTCAGTGTAATTTTACCCCAAAGTTCAGGGTCAGCATAAATGTTCAGTACTTGATCCTCCTTCTCATGAGGTCAACAGCAAAGTCCTACTGAGTTAAATTGGAGCAGAAGGAGCTAGAAATACTTCAGAAAAATTTGTGAACATATTTAAGCATCAAAACTTTTCTTTAAGTGCCTAAAAACAAATGGTAATTCCCTCTAGGCAAGTTAAAGTCTGACCCTTAGTGACAAAACAACCTTTGGAGGCATCAGGGAAAGGTTTCTTTTAGTTTAGTGTAAGAACACATTAAACAAGTACACTGAAAAAAACAGAAAGACTGAAATTACAGTTAGTAAAGGTAGCATTTAAAGAATTCTAAATAGTCCTTTGATCTTTAAATTGCACTTTTTTAGCAAAGTTTACTCCTAGAATTAGTCATAAACCTCACCCCCAAGCTTAAACAGGTAAGCATAAAAGTGGGAAAAAATCATTAGAGCATTCATTACACTCTGAAGAACTAATTGTGGCCTCAAAAGAAATTACTAGGCCCTCTAGCTGTGACTGAAGGAGTGGTTTACCTTTTCTTCAAATAATGCACCAAAACAGCATTGACAAAGCAGCAGTTTAGACATATACATGGCCAAAATAAAATAAATCAAGCCAAACCGCAAAAACTAATGACAAAATTGGTATCTACACCGGGATTCCTGTGCAAATTGTTTAAATAAACTTTATGATGCATTCAAGTTATCTGGCACTGTATAAACAATCCATTAACGGTCATCCACTCTTCTCAATATACCTACTCTCCGCTCCCCACTTCTTGATTAGGCTGGTAAACACAACTAACATCTCAGGCTACAAAAAATCTAGTCAGTACAGAAATTAATGGTTGGAATGGAGATTACTTCAGGTGTTCTTCTTCTATACCCTTGTACTTCTTCATTTTGTCTGTGTAATATCAAAATGTTGAAAAAAAAAAAACAAACTTTGTTTACTCGTGGCCCATTTGCACAATGCCAATGACAGTATTAGGTTGTTCTGAGGATCTCTTCACTGCCACTGTATTTAAAAACACGTAAAAAGCTTTGCAGATGTGGTTTCAGGCTGTGTGTCATACCTCTTCTCTCCTGTGTTTCTCCTCCTTGGAGATATTATCTGCAGGAGCGATATCTCCAACAATGCATTCAGCCATATCATGAACCAAAGCTAATCGTATGCATCTGACAAGAAGCCAAGACAGAATAATTAATTTTTCAGCATTTTAAGCTATGCCTCATAATTAATAAAGGTGTCTTAAGAGACTGCATAATTTATCCCCTCTGTATATTTTACAGTTTTTTTTTTTTTCCAATTGTATACAATATTTTTCACTTCTTTGCTAAGGGAAATAGCTTCCACCTATACATGATTTTAATTCCTGATTTCTAGCTACTGCTGTTTGTAAATATAGATTTAAGTATAAATATAGTTTGTACAAGAGAATACCATTCAAGAGTGACGTACTCAGTTATCATAACATCTTCCAAACCCAAGCATACAGAAGCTAACTACATTATACACTTCACATTATCCCTGTAACAAGTAGAATGTAATCTGATTGGAGCCGTCCCAAATTCAATATATAACCTGACAAAACATGCTCACAACTCTGTAGCTATGTCAGTCTGTAAGAAAATACTCAAAAGTCTTCACTATTTTCATCAGCTCTTGAATTGGCAAAGCAAATATGATCCCATACCATACTTGACAACTCATTCAATACTAACAATGCTTTCGCTTCTACACTATATGATTTATGTGTCTCCTTACTGCCGCTGAGGGCTAACTCAGTCCGTCAAAATCTACACAGTATATGACTTTGCCTTCACTGTCTATTTCTTCAAACTGCCTTTTAACTGAAAGTCTTCAGCCTGCTTATTTACAGCTCACAAGAAGCCCAGCTCCGAGCCCTTGCATTAAAGACTTGCCTCGGCACTCTGATTTTAGTGATAGCAATCCTTAGTGCCTTTAACCTCTCCAGGTAAACAGCAACCTGCCGAAAGGGGGGCGGGGGGAGGAATTCAAACACTCTCTCGCTGTGTTTTGAAAGCTCCCCCTCAGCACGGGAGCTGCCCTAAGCGTTCTGCTTGCAGCTCTTCCGCCACGTTAAGAAAAGGAGTCGTAACAACCAGAGAGAGTCTCACCTGTCTTTGCTAAGGCTTTTGTCTTCGGTCACCAGCGCCATCATTGCCATCCTGTACATATGGTCCGACACGCTCTCCGGCTTCTCCACGTTCCTGTACACCCATCCTGTCCGCGCTACTCTCTGGGTGAAGGCAGCGTGACAACAACTTAAACATTAAGACCTTAGGGTTGGGGCGCGTCACTTTGCAGACACCAACAGAAACTCGGCCCGGCTGCCATCTCACGCGCTGGTAAGTTTTGATGCTTCCAGGAAGGCACTCGCCACGGAGACCGGGCTCTGTGGCAGGACTCCTTTACACCACTATTTGAAGACAAGCAAGCAGCAGCGACAGCCCTTTCGAGGGCCGGAGCACACGCACAGCGCGGAAAAACCGCGGGCCGCCTCGCCCGGGCGCTGCCCGCCTGCCCCCGGGGCAGCCGGCTCCGGCCACCGGGCCGGGGGCCATTTTCTCCGCCTCACAGACATCGTAGCTTTCAGGCAGCGGCGTTAGCGCGGCTGCTGAAAGCCAGTGAGGGAGCACAGGGACCACGGCTGCTTTCAGGGGGCCCTGGTCCTCCCTTAATGCTCGGGGCACCCGGAAACCCCCCCCACCTAGCGCCCCGCTTCGCCGCGCCGGTCACCGCGGATCCATGTTGGGGCCTGGTCGCGGCTCGCCAACGCCCCGCCGCGGCTCCCGCAGGCGCCCCGCCGCGCTCCCCCCGGCCCGGCGCCGCTCCCCGCGCTCACCTTGAGCTGCCCCACCAGCCGCAGGAACTGCAGCAGGCCGCCCGCCGCCATGCGCCCGCCCGGCAGCGAGCCGCCGCCCGCTCCTCCTCCTCCTCCGCCGGCGCCGCCCGCCGCCATGGTGGCGCCGCCCCCGCACAGCTGCCGTGGCGGCGAGAGCGCCGGGCGGGCGGCGGCGTCTTTGGAGAGGTAGACGTGCTTTCCTTTTTTTTTTTCTTTTTTCTTTTTTTTCTTTTTAACGCGTTAAGCTCTTGGTTAGGTAAAAATATACAGGTAGACCTTGGAGGTAATGCGCCCTGCTAGGCACGGCGGCATCAGGGGCACACAGCGGCCCGAGGGCTGCCTTTGCCCTTGCAGTCTCCCCCTTTTAGCCCACAAATTTTGGATTAATTCATTTTCCCGCAGTGGCGTTACTTCAGCAGGATGGGTCAAGTATACTTTTATCGCTTTCCTTCCCCTCTGTTCTTGGCTTTCCCCTACTGCCTTTTTCCATCCTCCTTTATCCGAGCCCTTAGGGCCTGTCAAACCTGGCAGCTTTGAAGCACGGTGGGGCCTGCTCCTTGCGCAAATGGCTATTAGGGAGCTAGCTAAAAAAGTGATTTTTAAAAGAGGAACCCCGTGCATCTTAGAAGAAGCTTTGCCAAATTTGGAGTGCTTGTCTTCAGGAGAGGGTCCGGGCTGTAGTACTTGGGAGCCTGGGTGTTTTTGTGATTTACTGTGGAGGTCAGAAGTGTGAATGCAGTTCCTGGGAACAAAAGCCCTTTCGAGTTGTGAAAAAAGAAGTAAATGCAAGCTATGGAAGCCCCTAAATAGTTAACTGCAGATGATGGGACTGTTTTTCCCATTGGCCAGTATCAGAAATGGGGCACCGAGCTAGATGGACCATTGATCTGGCTCAGTACATCCTTAGATAGGACTGACTTCCTTAAGTCTTCAGTGGTTTTTAGGTTTGGATATTGAATAGGCTAATTTTGCACAACTGCATTACTCAGTGGATGCTATTTCGGATGCCGTGCTGAAGTATCTAACGCTCTCTTGCCTGGATAACTGACATGCTGATTCAAGGTCATGGGTTTCACTACAAATGATATTACTGGAATTAAACACTGGGGCATCTAAGTCTCCATTTCTGGAGAGATTCTCTGAAACCTGGATAATATTCCTGTAAGTCAGGTGAGAAGATGGAAAAAAGAAATAATCAGTAGACTCAAAACCATGTTCCAGATCCTCTTAGCAAAAATAATGAGGAAAGCAACAATAAAAGTTATATTATTCATGGATATGACTGCTGCAAGAAAGGATACATAGGTGGGTTATTCTTTCCAGGGATACAAAAATGAAAGGAAGGAATCCTTCCATGTGAAGAAAAGGAAAGCAGTCTTGTAGACAGGAACAAGAGTAGAAAAGATTACAGGGGGTATTGTTACGTGAACCAAATTACTAGCAATTCTTCAATAAATTGCCCAGAAAGAGCGAGACTGGAATTGACTATTTAGTTGTAAGTTCATTGGAACTGTAACCATGCCTCTTTACATTCTTTATGTAATATCAAGCACATGACTGATATGCAGAAATAACACTAATCAAAGGATGGACAGCAATAATGCTGGGGATGGTAGGAGGGGACAGGGAACTTAAATTATTCCAATAAGAAAATATGACACAGTCAGGTATGTAGGGTTATATAACTCTCCTCTGTGATAAAAGAATCAAGATTGAAGCATACAGCATGGGCTGTATGAACTTTGCTGACCAGCTTGATTTGTTCTGATTAAATTCCGCACATTTTATAAACTCCCCAAAGAGCTTTTCTTAGAATCTTAAAACTGCCACAAATGATATCGAGAGAAGTGGAAGCTGGGCTCTTGTTGATACAGGCAACTACAAAAATAAATTGCTGTTGGGGCCTTCTCTGTGAGTATCTCATAATTAGGTTAAAAGTGATCATATCATTTAGCATGCTTTAAAAAAAAAAAACATAGGAAATGGAACAAGCTCCTATAATTATTCAGGGAAGAGAGAGTGGTTATCTCAGTTGCTGCACTCCGAGGTTTAAATTAGTTTAGGGTCCCCTGGCGTCTGGCTACAGGCACTTCTTATCACTTTTACAGCTTGAAATAAGTAACACACTAAATTACTTTGCAATTGGTAGCTTTTCACAATACATTGCATTTCTTTGCTATTTTTTTATTGCCAACTGAAATACCATTTAATGGTTTAAGTGTGGCAACAAATTTTTGATTTTCAGAAAAGAACATCTGCAGTTTGCCAGATATCAGCAAATGGCAGAGTATTTTTTATTTTTGCTCATGTGTATACTTAAACAATATTTCTGAGTTAATAATAGATCCAGGCACAGCATTTTGGTGACCATTTAAAAGCTATCCTCACGCAATAAGCAAGGATCATAGAGCAGGAAAGTCATCAGTGTTACAGTTGTTTCACAAAAATGCTGATTGGAAAGGGACCTCTGGAAGTTGCCTAGTCTAGACTCCCACTCAAAGTGGGACTATCAGTGAAGTAAGTCAGATCTGCTGTGGCTTTGTCTTCACAACTCTTGAAACCATCCAAAGATGAAAATTTCACATCTTCTGCAAGTCCAAATAAACAATTTTTTTTCGTAATGTCCTCTCTGGACCTCCCAAGCCGCAGTTTCTGGTCATTGCTTCGTGTTATATTGTCTGCCACTACAAAGAAGTATTTGGCTCTGTCGTGTTTGTAACCACCCTTCAAGTAGCTGTAGGCTACAATTAGGCCACCCCTCAGACTCTTCAAAAGACAAGACAGCCCTAGCTCCCTCAACCTCTTTTCCCAGGTTATATGATCTAGATCCAAATCATCTTGGTAGCCCTTTACTGGAGCCCCTCCTCTTGAACTGGGGAGCACAAAACTGGACTCTGTATTTTAGGCAAGGCCTCACAAGTCCCAAGCAGGGGGGGGCATGCTCCTTCTAATGTAGCCTTGTACGTGATTTGCCTTATTTGGGATGAGAGCACACTGGTTGCTCATATTGGACTTGCCTTTCACCATAACCGCAGGTCCTTTTCAGGAAGGCTGCTACCTAGCCAGTCTCTGCAGCCGGTATTGATGGAAGAGTTTGCTCTGCCCCAAGTGCAGGGCTTTGCATTTCTCCTTGTTTGCATTTCTACTTGTTGTACCTGTTAAGGCTTCTGTCAGCCCAATCCTTAAGTTTCTCAAGGTGCCTCTGATCTGAAGCTCCACCATCTGGCGTGTCAGCCACTCTCCCTAACTTAGTATTATCTTTAAATACGTTGAGGGTGCCTCCTGTCCCATCATCAAGCTTTTTGAAGAAGATAATGAACCATACAGGCCCTGTATCAACCCCTAGGGCGCTCTGCTTGTTACTGGCCTTCAGGCAGATACTAAGGCCTCAATCGCTACCCGCTAAGCCCAACAGAGTACACAGTTTTTAATCCGTCTAAACAGCCAGCTCATTCAGGCCATATTTCCTCGGCTTCCAAGTGAAAATGTGGGAAATGATTTCAAAAGCCCTACTAAAATCAAGATTTATTATGTCCACTGCTGTCCCCTTGTCCATGTGGTCAGCTGTTTCATTGCAGGATGCGACTGGGTTGCTCAAGTATGATCTGTCCTTGGTAAATCCATGCTGACTGTTCTTGATTATCTTTTTGTCCTTTACATGTCTCTTTCTACTATATTTTCATAAATTTTTTTCCTGTATCTTGCAGTCTCTGTGGCCAAAAACAATCCTTCTGGTTTTGTGAAAAGTGGTCAAGTACTTTCTAAACTCAGACTATCACAGAAATAGCATAAAATAATTTAATAATTTCTATATTAGTAAGATAATGAATCTTATTCAACAGTGCTATTTTTAAAGCTAGCTAGTAGCAGACATCTTCTCTTTTAAACATTCATGAGGGCTTCTATTCAATATAGATTTTTAGTGTATATATTCCCCTTTAAATCCAGTAACTTTGTTTATTGCAGACTCTTTAACAATTCTCTCACATGGGTAAGTCTTGTACAGAATATATGAGGAGGTATGATTTTCAGTTATATCGTGTAATAATTTCTTGCTGCCTGTGTCATTAAGGTACATTTCTGGAACAGATTCTTTTTGTCATTAAAGAGACTGGGCTCACAGGCCCCCCTGTAGCTGTCCACTAAGTTTAGTAAATGCATTCAAAACTAGCATATCATCTCTTTGTGGCTTACACCCTGAAGGTTTTCTGTGTGCTTTTAGCATACACAATTTGATTTTGTAATGTACTTAATATCTCTGCTCCATTTGAATCCTTTGGAGCTGTGAACGCTCAGGAGACCTGAGGTTTCTAATGGCATTAAGCAGAGCAGAATGCTGCTAGGTAACAGTATGCAGAGCGTGCCAACATCATTTAGCATATTGGTGGAGGAAATTTCTCAGGCTTCTGCTAGAAATAATGTCTTGGTTTACTTTTTTCAGTGTGTAATAGATTTCTTCAAAAGTGCTCATTAAAACATAGGTACAATATATGTGGGATAAAATATGTGTGTGAGATACATTTGCCCTTAATACAACTATTCTTTACCACCTGTATGCAAACAAAATTGCTTACTTACATTAGCTTTTTACTCAGTCATTCTGGGACAGTACTAGAGGTATAACTATGTGTGAATATTTCCAAGTGCTTAACATGTGCACCATATGTAGTGTTAAATACATACTTAAATCTCTGGAGGGCCAGAGGACAATAATGTAGCTCTTTTAAAATATGAGGTGTTTTTATTCTTGACTGAAGAGCCCAACAACAGAAACAAATCTGGGATCCCAGCTCCTTGTAATTATAATCAGTTTTTCTAATTTAATTCAGAAATGTTAGCAGGGATTTGCAAAGTCTCTCTATAGGATATTAAGATAATGTTAAGGCTTAAGTCTCAATCATTCGTCAAGCTAAGGTGGCTTTTTGCTACACCTTTTGCTGTAGCAGCTGGAAATTCCAATGGAGAAATACTAAATTACATATCTTGCTACTGCTGAGTAATCATATTTAGTAGCAGGAGATGGCGCTCTCTGCCCACAAATCTCTACTTCAAACACATTTGCCGTTACCAAATGCCATGTTTAAATTATGTTTTAGTTTCTTTAACAAAATAGCGCTGAGGGAAAGGGGTTGTTTTACACACTTGGCACAATAATATGAAAGTCATCTCTACAGAGCCCAGGTGACTGGGGACAGAACCCTTAACTACTTTTAAGGTGGAACTTAATCAGCTTGTGGTTTGTGTAGTGCCAATAACAACACTGGCTATTTCTAAAACTCTTACATGTTCTGCTAATATGGACACACCAAACCTTGTGTCAGTGAAATATCTTTGGAAAAAGTAATTAATTGACTGGATTCATTTGCTATCATCGGACAGAAAAAAAAAGTGTGGCTCACAGTATATAGCAAAGTGATTACATATTGCAGATTCAATAGGCAGGAACAATAGCCCCTGTGTCCTGTGTAAGAGAAAAAAAGATGAGCACTTGCCAGAGACTGTAAATGCTCATTTTATTTCTCCAAACCATGTTATATCTTCCTTTACATGAGGCAATATTAGCAACAAGGTAGAAGTAGCTAGTGTAAATCTGCTTGTGCAATAATCCTCTGTAGTGATGCAGAAAGAGCAAACACCAGGGACACTCGGTCTTGCATGTGTATGCCATGTGGCTCCTTCCCCTCTGTCATACACCTCACGGATGTTAGGCTATATGTTCTTATGCCCAGACTGCTCTGAGCTGCCTTGCACAGGCAGTGTCAGTGCAGCTGAGATAGGTACCATTCACCGATGTCTGTGCCAAGGGCTGTACATCTTTTATCATGACTTCCTCTGCAGTTCAAGCAGGCAAGGTTCATATGGAGAAGGTTAAGATTTAAAGCGTAGAAAGTACCCGTGTAGAAAGTACCTGTCACATATGTTGGCTGGTTATTGACTGTAAATAGTCACCAAATCCAGCCTAGAGGTGAGTGAAACTTCATTTGTGCTGTAGTCATTAACACTGAAGACTGTATGTGGCCAGAAAACTTAGTGCTTCAGGAGAGTCTAGCCATTGGATTTGTGCAAAAATTCAGACATGTATGTGTTGCCTGTAGGAGAAATGCCTGTCTTTAGGCTTTTCAGAGTTTTAGTTCCAAATGTGTGAATGAGAACTGGTAATACAATTAAATGCATGTGGTCTATAGATTGCTGGGATTCCCTCATTTGACCTTCATTGATGGGAGCTGCCGTGAAGGTCAGTAGACACAACTAGTGCTGACAGTCTGTCCACTCATGCTCATAGAGCTCAGGAGCTCTTCCAGCATAACAGTGTCAGAAAACCTACCAAGTTTGACAGACTGTGTGTGAGGGTCGCCCAGCTGACCCCTTCCTCGTGCCTGCATGAGGCAATCTCAGCAGCACTGCGTAAGCTGTCAGTCATTTATGGAGTAACAAGTTCTTTCCCCTCCTGTGAGCCTACAGATCAGGTGCGGCTGCAGTCTGCGATCTACCTGCAGATGCACAGAGTTGAGGGAGGCAGAGATATTGCAGAGGAGCACTGGTCACACTGGCCTTTCCTAGCGGCAGGGTAGCACCGCTGTTCCTGGCCTACCCCCTGTAACACATGCAGAGGCCTGTCATACAGTGCGGTGCACCAGAGTCACCACATCAGAAAAAGAGAACAAAAAGGAACAAAAAAGGTGAGCAGATTGTTTTGGTCTTTGATGGAAGACCATTTATTTATTTGTGAATATCAATGGAAGGTACATCAGAAGGCTGAGGAGAAATTGTGCTTAGGATAGTCTTCCTGTAGTTGACAATAACTAACTATAGTATATTCATTAAGTGTAGCTAACCTTGTAGGATCACTACCAAAAAGGAAAATGCTCTTCTTATTGCTGTTGCATAACATCTTTGGCTTTCTATGATGAACAAGAGATTTCTTGTCAGAACCCTTAACACTTGCCTTTCTAGAATTACAAAAAGAAGAAAAAGTAGCCTTTTCTTAGTTAAGTAGAAGTATCAGATCTGCAGAGCCAGGAGTAGAACTTCAGAATAGTACATTTAACAAAAAAAGTCAATTTAAGAGCAAATCAATCTTACATGAGCAGGACATTTCTAATGTAAAAAGGCAGCTGAACTAGAGGATTAGGCCACACTGCCCGATTAACATCATTTGATCTTCTGCTATTGAAAAGCCACTGGGCTTCTTGGAGAATGGAAGCATTCAGACTCTAAATGAAACCACAAGCCTGGCTTAGAAAAAAACTGCTAAACTGAAAACAACTTGCCTTGCTTCAGTAATTGTCAGTTTCTCTCTGCTGTTAGGGGATGCATCCAAATAAGGATTTAGAAATCCCTTGCGTTTTGATATAGCAAAGAAAAGCTAGAAAACTGCATAAATCTACCTGGGAAAGGCTTATAGTTATATGAAGCTTGCCTTTCTTTGTGGTGTCTTATCTGTTTCATTTTAAAGGTGGAAGAAAGATACCCAAATATCTTTTTTTGTGTTCATTATCTGTCTTTGTAGCACATTTACATTCTTTTTTGCCTTTTTAAATTTTTTTGGACAAAAAAATGGTGTTCCCTCTGAGCTGCAAGACCCGCTCAGGATCAGAGAGGTACCCACTGATGATATTTGATAAGAAAGCAAGAGAGGAAGGGAGTTTCAGTCACATTTGTTATTCTTTCAGTGATACTTGTTTAACTTGAATGATTAATTAACATTTTTAATAAAGGAAACTTTTGTTAAAGTTTTAACTCTTGCTTGGGAGCCTCCAAGCAAAATCATAGAAGGCCAGACTTGATCTTCTGGAATTTTCTAAGATAAAGCAAGAAGTAAGGAACCTTTATATGATAATTAAGCCCTTTGTTACTGAAAACACCAAAAACAACAGGGAACCCCAAATAAAATGAAAATGAAAAATGTCTGCCCCTCATATCTTTTCTATTAGAAAGCTTATATTGTTTACACTTATTATACTTAAATAAATTTTGAAGGGATTTTCACAGTCCCCTGCCACTGTCAGCACTTAGTAAAGTAAATAGCAAACAGACAGAAATTAAAGAATTTCTTTCCTATCTCTAATGACCTGATGATCAGTTTGCTCAAAGGGTTTTTCTGTGCTCTTTGGAGAATAGTAACTAGTATTCACAAGCATTCCTTTTTTTTCATTTGAAACACGCTCACTTAAGACTCATGCTGTTATTTTCGGTCAGTATCTGGTGCAGGGCAGTATTTTGAAGTATGGAAAACTGTGAGTGTTCTTGTTCACACACAAAAAAATCATGCTGTTAGGCACCGTATATTCATATAATGAGAATACATATCCTGTCCAAAGTCTACTGCATTTTCAACAGTCTCCCAAATGCCAGCCAACTCAGACTCTGCTTGGCTTCCAAAATCAGATGTGATCAGGCATGTAACAATGTAAAGAAAAATAAACCCACAAAGGCACTCTGAATTATAATGTAAATTTTTTTCTAACATACAAGAAAGAACAAAATGGAAGTTTTATCCCAGCTCTGCTTCCTTTTGAGTTCCCCCACCCACCCTTATTACTGTGAGCAATATTTTTCAAAATAAAGGCACACTGATTTGTTTGTTATTCTGGGCTCTGAAAAGAAAATCAGATTGGAACACTGTCCAACTGTATGGCTGTAGTCCCATTAAGGACCTCTAAGCATACTTGTCTTTGTCCATTGTAAACTAGTTCATTGTCTTCCGGGGAGAGCTCATGATAAGCCAACTTATATATAACTTTATAACTGTATATGCTTATACATTTTTGCAGGATGTTGACCCACATCATTCCTGTTGGTTCTCACACACTAAGAGATGCACATAATGAGCTGCCGCCTCCTGCTCCCCCGCTGCTCGGCTGTTATTTTACACACTGGTGATACATCTCTGAAGCCTCTCTTCCCCTTGGTGACCCCACGTGGCAGCCTCAACTGGTCGGCGTGAGTTGGCTCTGTCATCCCTGTGTGTCCAGAGTCCTGAGGTCACCGGGCTGTACTGCAGAGGCTGCGAGCTTGAAGGAGACTGCTGTAGGCGCAAACTGTAGCACTAGCTCAGGGCTGTGGTCCTTCCTGTCTCATGTGGCTGATGCATCTCATGCACTGGCAAAAACAAACAAACAAACAAACAAAAAAAACTTGTTATTTTTGTCCAAATGTTTGACCTCCTCAAACATCCGAGGAAGAAACAGGTCCATTGGCATTCTCTTGCTAATCCAAGGAAACCTTTTGCACGGGCCTGTGCTTTCTAACCTGAGATTGACTTTAATTATCCATTATTTTGTCCTCCTCCCTGGGAGCCTCTAGCTGAATGCATTGTGCCACCCAACATATTAGTCAATCATCCCAGCTTATGGAACGCTGTACTTTGCATCTTGGCCTCAGTGTCATTCATGTGCACTGAGTGGAGACAGCAAGCAGATTTAAGACACCGCGCACATTTAAGCGTGCTAGGACCTGTCTGTTCCTATAGTAAATAACTTTGCTGACATTCAAGCTGCACGCAGCTTGATGTTAGGTCAAACAAAAATGTCACACTATAATCACTTTTTAAATAGCTGTTTCCGGCTCAGTACTGTATAGTTCTGCAAGAGAAAGCACTTAAAGCTGACAGACAGAAAGAGGAACCTTCTGTGTAGGATGTTTGCCTAATCCCATCTCTGCCCCTGCCTGTCAGACTTGGAGGTTTTGTTTGTTTAAAAAAAATTCTGTGTATACATTTTAATGCCACTGTACTTTTCAGATGGGCAGACTATAAAGAAAACTCCTCAGTGAGTTCTGGGGAGAGCCCTTTGATGTGGCCCCGGAGGTACAGTGCCCTCAGCAGCATTTGAGGTCAATGCTGTGTCGTGGTGTGGGGGGCACTAAGCTGCTGACATGCCATTGCTTGGAAGAGACCTGTGGGTAAAATCCTAATGAGCTTTAGTGGCCAAAAGTGTGAGTGTTTTCACATTCCCTAATACCAATCCCTAAATTAGTCTCTATCTCTGAATCGCCCCGTGGAAGATGTGAACCACAGGGGAAGCCTCGTGAGACTGACTTTCACTGTCAGCCACCTGAGTTCGGTGGCTAAAGTTAGATGGTGTGACGGTCTGCATATCGTCTCAGCGAGGCTCTGGCATCCTGCCTTGTCCTAGACGGGCACTAGTGTTGCCACAGGGAACAGCGATAGCTTGCTAGGGTGCACAGTGGTACTCTCTGGGCTTTCCTGAGTGGTACTTTCCTCTTCCACAAAGCCAAAATATGGCTGGAGGGCGTACCTGCACCCAGCCACCTGGAAGTGTGCCCGAGGCTGCTCCTTCTTGTCACTCTCTCCCACTTTCCCAAAATTGGACATGTGAGAAGAACTTCCCACCTGCATCTTTGTCTTTTGCATTAAAAGCTCTCCCTGGGTGGCTATGAGTGGTTTGTGTAGTGGCAATAAATGGCAATAATCAGAAGGTGACAGCATTTTCCAAGGGGAAACAGTTCTGGAAGGCAAAAGCATTAATGATCTACAAGGAACAATTGAAGTGAGTGATCTTTTAGCCAGAAAAGAACTGTGTAGGAGGTGCTGTGGAAATCCATGAAGGAACAAAGCAGACTTGTCATCAATAGTTTATGAGAAAAGAAGAAAATAGCCTTTCTTCAACTTTTTCACTATAACCTTTTTCTTCTTACTTTGATCTTTGACTTTCTTTTTTCTAACCAGCTGGGGGACTGAGAAGGTGCTATAGATGTGACTGAATGCTGCCATGAGAGTCCAGCCATGGAAACACCCCCGACTGGTGCTTCACTGAAGCTGTTGACCCCTGCTTGTAAGTCTTGTAAGTCATTTCCTTTCCTGATTAGATCAAAATAGTGGCACCAATCTGAGCGTGTCAACATGGAGATTTCTATGTTCATTTTCATCACTGTCCTAAAGGAATGTATACTCTATACCTTTTAGGTTGAAAAGCAAGTTTATTCTTGCAGAAATATATTTCCAAGCTGCATTTAGACATTCAGCATTAAATCTTCACACATCCCTTATTTCACATAGTTACAGAGTGTGGTGGCTATTGCCAAATCTTATAATAATAAACATGATAGATGAGCAAAACTCTTCCACATTCAGACTCTGGAAGATAGGCTTTTGCCAAATGCAGCTGCTAGCTATTGGGCCCTATAGAGAGGGAGCTGGGAAAATATTATAGCCTCCAAGAGGTAGGGCAAGTTGATCCTTGTCTACAACTATCCAAGATTTCTTAACCCAGAAATACCTTCTTTTATACCTCCAAATTTATATTGGCAAATCTTCTTCTCTTAACAGTATATCTCCTGGGAGTGACTAAATTGCACTGCACTCTGGCTCCACCAGTAATGTGAAAGCAAATAGTGGCAGTTGTATGCAACCCCAGCGGAACTAGTTTAGGGCTGGTGGAGAATTCATCCAGACTAGAAGAGGGAGAAGGAAGAAACGGGGAGATGGATTATGGGACAGAGTATATAGAATGCACAATGCATTTATGAAAAATAAAAATGCATTCAGAGTCCACCAACCTCTCCCTCTTTTAGGCCATCCCTTGGTAGAAAAATTAAAACTGGACTAGAGGAGCCAGCTGTGGATAGGCGTTCCTGATACAGCATGAAAAATAACATGCACTGAAAAACAAATATTGTGATTTGTGATCTTGGGTGGTATAGATTTGTAGGCCAAGAGAAACTCAGATGAGGGAGAATAAAATGCCCCAGTTCAATCTTTCTGAATGTGAATCAATACTTTGTTTTGTGCAATTCTGCTTTCCTGTAAAAAAACACAATGCAAGGTAGGGAAGAGAACAGCTTCTTATGTTACTTTTTTTAATGACATTTGAGATGAGATCACTGTGTGCAGGAACATCAGCTGTTCAACTGATCGTACCAAAATTGACTCTAGTTCTTTTGCATGCTTTATCCACTCTGCTGGTTGCAAATGCTCTGCAAAAACTCTCCTGGCTTCACATATTGCAAGAAAACATATTTGATGGCTCAAGTCACAAATTATCTCACTCTGATTATCTTTCGGTCTTCTGATACTATCTGGCAATGGCAGTTTTGTTACATCTGTTGCATGTAAAATCAGATCTTGCATCCAGGTTTTCATTGGAGGAGCAAAACTTGTGCTGCACCACCATAGGCATGAAAATGCACATATGTATACGTGTGTGAGGAAGAGTGCTGTTTTTTCAGCGTTTATCATCAATAATTCTGCAGTGTGTTTGTGACACGCTAAAATATATGTGATGCAGATGGTATGCCATGATGATCATGATGAGCCAGTAATGAAATACAACTTTAAGAATTGTAAGTTATCCCCCTGTTCCTCTGTTTTCTCTGCTAATCATCCAATAAAAACTTACCCCTCAAGCAGGGGAAAATTTTCAGTAGGATTATAGTAGATAAAATGCTTTAAGACGTTCAGATGAAAGATGCTTTATAGGAAACCAGCATTTTTATAGCAGGATATTTTTTTAATTATGATGGTCACATGATTTTTCTTGTTAAAAATATTTCGCTTCCTTTTTATTGTATGGAATATATACAATACTTAGTAGTACGTGATCAGAAGACATGGTCTTGTCACATCATATGTCGTTCTTGTTATTGAAGATAAAACAAGGAAGGAGAATTTTTTTTCTGAGTCTGTGTAGATCTCCTAATAGTACACACCCGCTGCAGAAAGGAGTTGCAGAAAGGCTGGGTTGTAATGAGCAGGCTTTGTGGGTACCATTTGATATACGTGCCTTTGTATGAAATAACTTTTCTGTATCAAACTTCTCTGTGTATATTTATGCAATACACCATAGACTCAGTTGTTTCACAACTGCATCAAACTCTGGAGAAACCAATGGAAAGATTCATGGTGAATTTGGTGGAGTTTCACATCAAAAGCCCCAGTGGAAGAAGAATTAGGCTCCTTATTTCTTTGTTTTATAGATACAAAAATTGTAGTCATAATAATTGGTGATACAGATTTAAATTTACTTTAGTTTAAAAGAAAGATATGAGTTCAACAGATAACCAGAATTATAGTGTATATTTTGAAAGTACAAAGCTTTCAAAGTCAGATTTTTATGCACTTTGTGAATTTAACACTACAGTGAAATGGTAGTCATTGTTTAGATTAAAAGAATTATTACTAAATTATTGCAAGTTATAGAGAGGAGAAAAGAGATCCTTTACCTGTGTACATTGTGAAAGAAAGTAATAGGACATAATAATTTGCAGGATGGGATTCTTCAGTAACATAGTATCAGCCCTTTGTGCCATTAAAAAGAGAGGAACTTGCCATATGCTGCTGTTTAAGGGAAAAAAAGTCATGCTAGAATGAGAAATAAAACATTGTTAATATTACCAGGTTTTGCTTTGTTAACTTCACATTCTTTAATTTATGCAAAAAAATTCATGTAAAAATTTATGCAAGGATTTTATGAAGTGCTTCTATACACCCACAATTTTACTGTTGCGTTGCAAGTGGATCATAAATCCTCAGATGTTTTTAAAGCTAAGACATGCAGCCATATAAAATTGAAATTCCCAGGGATTTTTCAGAATTATGATTTGTCTTGTGTAGTAGATCTGAGGAGCCACTGCTTTTCCTGTCCCATATTTTTCATAAGGGAAATCAAATACAGTAGTATCAACCTAGAATTTCTACTGAGCAGAAAAATACTGGTATTAACTTGCCTGCCTTTTAAACCAAGATTTTTTATGCAAATTTATAATCATTTTACAGATTAGAATAGAAGACATGATTTTTCATAAAGCATGTATCTCTTCTATGCTTTTTAGCTGGATGCATTGGCAGATGTTACAGTATGTATGCCTTACTATGTGTAGTTGTGTTTCTACTCTGAGAGTATGTATTTTGTTTCATTTGTTGTTTTGGTAAAATTACTGAATGTTTCCATAAGCACAGGAGCAGGTTTCCTATCACAGAGCTCTTTGAATGTGAAAATGGCATAGCAAATATACAGACTCAAGAAAGCATTTCAAGACTGCTGGTAGTTACAGTATTCCAGTACAAGGCACTCTGATAAACTGCTGTACAAATGTGTTCCATTACAGTGTACTGACAGGTTGGTGTGGTGACATTAGGAAGATGACAGCAATGCTTGAATAATGATTCAACTTGAAAAATCTTCATTGTTTTGTGACTATTTGGAGGATGATTCCAAATAATACTACAAAAGACTCAGATTATAAATGTGTTGGGGTGACATTTGTAATTGTCTTGGATAACACAGTCGGCTGACCTTTGTAAACCAGTTACTACACAATCCATGATTCAATAAAACCTACCCCGTCCAAATGTTTTTAAACTGGTTTCATTTTGTAGCTTTTTTTTTTTAATAGGTTAGATTTTTACAAAACTTGTCAATAAGATTCCTGCTGCCTCAAAGTTCCAGATTTTTCTTTTTTTATTTACTATGTGAACATTTCAATCAAACCAAATATGACAGCTTAAAGAGCTGCAGATGGCTGTGGGGCTAGAGAGAACTCACTGTCTAAATTAACAGGTAGAAAGGAGAGTCTCCTACTAGGCTATCTTAAGTTCAGCTGAGCTAATTTAGTAATGAATTTTTCTTCAGCCTCAATTCACAGCGTAAAGTTTTGAACCTTCTCTGGTGCAGACTGGACTCTGCTGGTGGTAAGCATTTTCTTTTTTAAATTTACTGTAATGGACATCTGTAAATCCAAAAACATCCATGATTTCACATGTGTTTCTGATTTTTTTTTTTTTTTTTTTTTTTGACACTGGGTTGTTAAATACAGGTTGTAGCTGTAGTTTGACTTTGTCTCTTTTACGCATGTCCTGCTTTAAAAAGGAATGAAACTAATAAGCGTGGGTAGAAAGGTGCAAGGTAAATCCTTATTTCTTCACAAACCTTATTTTGCATGATCGAAGATTTATTTGCTTTTTCATTGTACGAGCATTTGTTCATTCCTGTTGCTTCTTAATTTAGCTTCTTCTAGCTATGTTATAAGGTAAGAGGCTTAGGTAGATTCCATTCTGAAAAGAAAAATTGTTCAGATCAAGAAAAGCTACAAAAACTAGACTGTCGACTGAGTAAAAAATGTTGGTCTCACCCCTCCCCATTCATACATCAACAATCTTTTACTGTCGTAACTAGAAGGGTAAAGTACTCTCTAGCAACAATTTTTCAGAAAAATGAATTTGTATGTTGTCATTAGGTTGTAATTAAGGGCTTGTCTTGAATTTTTACTTTTCATTTTTTAAATTTGAATTCTTTTTTTAAACTGATTAATTGGAAATTTCTTGTATTGTGGCCAATGGCCAAGATACCAGTTTATAATTGAGTTACATGCTTAGATATAGAGTTGCAGCTCCATTTCATGCAACTTTTTGCTTTGAATTTGTAACTCGCCACATATGGAAAGGGAATACCTTCTGTAGTAAGCAACTTCCATATGGTCCCTTATTTCTTTGCTATAAAGTACTTAAATGGAGCTGTATATCCCTGCTGTTTTAAGCTCACTCTGTTATAGGGAGTTCTTAGAAGTTTCCTGACAGTTTTCTGAGACCAAATTGAGAAAAATGTTTTCCTCACCTCTGAGCACAGCTATGTGAAACAGACTGTACTGTACTAAATACAGTTTATTGGCATCAATTTGAACTTTATTCTGCTCATTTTTCTGTTTTCTGCATGGAAACATTTTAGCAAACCTATTTGTTGGTTTCTTGGCTACAATATTCCTGAAAACAGTTGATCTTCAGTGACTATTGCAAAAAGTGGAAATGAAACCTTCAGTTAACCCTTGGAAGCATTGCTTTCAAAACATTGATTGTAGGTGTTAAGTCAGCCACTAAGCAGAGCACAGAAAATGCCATGATCATTATCTGTGATGAACACAGCTCAGAAATACCCCAGACAATACTCACCACTTCCCTTGAACAATCTCCCGGCCAAAAATATTTTTGAGAAGACGTTATGAATAATTTTAAATAATAATCTTTGGAAGCCGAACTATTCACAGTAAAAGACAGATGCGTCACTGTTAAAAAACACTTGCTGGAAATCATTTTCAATCAATCTACTATGTCAAAAATAGCCTATGAAAATAATTATGATGAGTACTTTTATCTTGGGAATGGTCTTCACTGCTTCAGCAATCATATATTTTCAAAAAATGTCATAAAGAAGGATCCCAGGCCAAAATTTCTGGGATGCTTCCAGTACCCCCAGAGCTGTACAAGTTTAATTCAGTGCTACTCTATTATTATGCTCAGTGTGCTTTTCACAGATGAACTGAAACATTTAAATGCTAAATAATTTCTGTTTATCTAGAGCATTGTCACTTTTTTTTTCTTTGTTGTTAAGATGCTTCTGTTTAATTGAATTTATTTATCCCTCGTTCAGTCCTTAAAAACTTTTAATGTTCTGGGGAGCACAGAATACACTGGGAACATATTGCTATCTATTACTACTGTAAGAACTAGAAAAGTATTTACCTTAAATCAACACAATACTTTGGATTCAGGGATTTTTTTTTTTAAATTAAAACAGGAATATTAGGACATGAAGTACCATTCCAAAATGAATGAAATCATTCTGAAGATACTGATTTTTTTCTCAATTCTATCGCTATTTTTTTATCCAAAACTATTTGCCAGTTCTGATATACATTCTTGCATGGCTTTGACATGTATCTGCTTCTACTGACAGATAAACTACTTGGGTAAAAAAATGGACTCACCCTAAAGCTATCACTTACATATTAGAAATGTATCTGTTGCTTAAACAATAGCAACTTTTAAAATGACAATCAGCTTATTACAGAGCTCTATGACACAAAACCATGTTATCTTTTTAAAGAAAAATATATATGTCCGTGTTCTACTGTTCAGTTTTTAATCCTCCATTGTTGCTGGTTGATCACAGGTTTTAATTACAGAGACAGTCTCCCAGACCCTGCTGGTAATTAATTGCTGTAACTCGTGTGCCTTTGTGAAGTCTGCAGTGTGTCTGCAGATAAACAACTCATTAACACTTTTATACAAGTGAAATGGATTTCCAGTTATTACTATCTTCCCCCTTCCCCCAATTTTCACAGGCATTTTGCTTAGAAATTATGGATGCCTCATTGCTTACCAAACTAGATAGCCTTGTGTTTCTTCCTCCACCATTCAGAAATGGTTTAATCAAAGTCACACTGCTGAGCTGTTGCACCTGCCCTCCTACTGCTGTGCTTGTGCGAGAAGCCTTTTGAATGATAAAACGAGTGTTTTGTATAAAACAAGGGAATCAGAATGAGGGTTTGGGCCAGAACAGTGGTAGCAGTTTATAGAAAAAGGATCAAATGTGAGTGATACTGACAGAGAATCTGTATTGATGTTAGCGTCTGTATAAGTATCTCAGGACACTAGATTAGGTCAGATGACTAAGGGAAAAAAATGTGACCGTAAGTATCCAGTGTATATGGGTACAAACTAGAAGATCCAGTGGAATCTGTAACACGGTGTATTACAAACAGAAAATAGGTGTAAACTAATTCTGTGACCTGCTTATCTGCAGAAAGCTGGGACTCGATCCAGCAACTTTGATCCTCCAAGAAAAGAGGGAATGCAGCATCATGTACAGCTAATTTAGTAGAGTTCACCCAGAGTACAGCTCAAGTCCTAACGTGGGCTTGGCTACATGACCCCAGCTGCTGTGCGCAGTGAGCCTCCTGCCTTCCCAAAGCTGGATTCCTCTATTTGGCACCCAGGAGCCTTTTCACAAGGTGGGATTTTGTACTTATCAGAAAAAAAAAGCCTTGCACTTCAGTTGCTCCAAAGAGGGTCCTGCCTCTTTAGCACAGTAGTTCTCTGTTTCAGCAGACATACTTGGAAATCTTTACAGCATTCCACTGGAACCAGTCTAACTTCGGTGCTTTATTTCTCTGAGGCACCGCAAGTATGGAACATATTACCTTACTGGGGAAAATCCTGACCTGTATTACTGCTTTGGTACTTTCAGAGTGGTCTTCATGCACTGTATCCCAAAGTGCCTTACAGAGTAATAAATTACATTACCCACAACGATTATGACCTCAGTAAGATCCACCTAGGGCCAAGAATAGCTACATGTTACTGTCAGTTAATTAGTCGTGGTGTTCATTAACTGAGGAAGTGAGAGCCAGGAAGCTATCCTTTACCTTTGTGGCTGGTGTCATGGGATGGCATGAAAGCCATCTAAACGGTCGCTGGCAGCAAGTCGAAAGGAAGTTAAATATCTCCAGGAGTTCATTCCTGTGGCCCATGAGATGGGCACAAGCACACATGCAGTCACCCCGTAATGCACACCACACTCACGTCCAGGCCCAAGGTTGTGATCCTCACTTCTTACAAACGTGGCCTGGGCAACTATGACCTTAAACCCGAATCCTGTGTAATCGCTGAGTTTGGCTACCCTATCTGGCGAGGGTGGCTCTCCAGTCCTGCAGCCTGATAGACTCTGAGTTCAGACAAAGGCATAGGCAGGGCTTGCTCCTGGGGCATAGAGACTGGTATGTGCAAGCACACTCAGTGGATTAACATACCACTGGGCAAACCCAGTTGGGCTATTAGCTGCCTTTCTGTAAGCCATCCAGAAGCCTTTTTGGAAGTAGAAATCAAATACTCCATATTCTAACATGTAATGAAAAAGACATCTATGTCTGCAGCCTGATACTGCTAGTGCCTGGCCTTAATCCTTATGAGCCTAAATGATGAACCATGATGCAAGCTGATGGAGAGCTGGAGCAGCAGTACACAACTTCTTGCGCTCCAGAGGAAAAGGCATGAACTGCCCCTCCGGACAGAAATGTTGCAGTTCATGCAGTCAGCAGCACACAAAGGGAGTGCTACTGTTCACTTACTCCGCAAACTGCACAGCCAATGCCCAGCTATATCCTTCTATCTGAAAGCATCCTTTCACTCAAAAGAGGACTGACACTGAAACAGTAAGAGGTTTTTGGTCCGTGTGAGAGGCAGAGAGCAGGCCAGGGATGGGTATGAGACTGAATACCACTGTCTGTTTCAAGATCCTATAGATATGCAGATGCGTGCTTTTGGATTTCTCATTTAGTGCTAGTTGTCTCGGTCTTTCTACTCCTTCCCAACTTTTGGCACCTGACAGCCTATGGGACTCTTTAGTAGCCCTCCTTCTTCCATTCAGAGTTCAACCACATTTCTTATCTCCCTTTACTCTGCCAGCAACCTTTGTTACTCTCCCACAGACAACATCATTCCCATTTTCTTTCTAGAGCATTTATTTTTTAAGTACAAAAAATGTCTTCATGCTTTTTCCTCTCTTCCTCCACTCTGCTCCACACTGCATATTCTGGAAGTCACCTTCAGACCACTCTTGAGTGTTACCTCTATTGCACAGGGCTGGGATCATGTTACAGCTTTCCTCTTCTCACTAAAGATGTGTGTTCTGATTTGAACTTCTCCAAAGTTCAGGGATGTTTGGAATCTGAGCTTTTGGCTTAGGCCCCTCTCAGTGCCTCATATCAGAGTCTAGGAATTGAAAGAAGTTGTACGTGGCCTGGAAAGCCAAGCCTGCAGGATGGAAGTGACAAAGAATAAAAGAAAAATAATAGTACTTCAAACAAATTAAAACTGACCCTGCAATTAATTGTGTGGACTTTGGGAACATACCAGCACGTCTTTGTTTTCATCCAAGCCACATCTCAGGTGGGGCTCACCTGGTTTCTGGAAATCCCAACAAGCAAATTCATTCCAGGAACCAAGCCTGACATGGTTGCAAATGCTGTCATATTCTTTCACTTTCACTGCAAGGGACCAGGCTAGGAGAAGGTGGTGGAAAATATCACCATAAAGGTAATGTCATTTGGCACTCAGCTGCTTTTCCTTCATAATGGATCTGAGGAGGGCAGAACAAACATTTTTGTTTCACCAGTGTAGGGTTGGACAGCTCAACTTTGCCTTATGGTCAAGATTCAACATGCACACGGAAGGAAGATGAGACTTGTTTCAAAGTATTTGTCAAAACACTGCATTCCACATCGGGTAGCATGGCATCAGATCGCTTGAGGTTACATCTGACACTGTTAGATGTCTAGTGTGAAGCCATCAAAGGTTGCATTTTGCTCAGGGACCCCTCTCCACCCCCCCCACACAGCCCACCAATCCAGGAGGTATTCCCACAATGCCAGTCAGGTGTCTGTCAGGAATGAATTGCTGTGCAAGCTTCACTGAGCCTTTCCGTTGTCAAAACAAGAATAGCTGTAATTTTCTCTCTTTCTGTTTACAGGAAACAAAAGCTTCCTTCCTGTCCTTTTCCTTGTGGCAGAAAATAGACCAACCGAGAGACTGCCCAGAGATGGCAGAGAGTACCAGTGGCTGCCTCATCCCCTTTCCTAGGGAGCTGTTACAGCAGCAGGCTATATTTAACCTATTTTGTTGCACACTGGCAGTCGCATCCCCTCTTACTTTCTTCCTTCTCTGAGTCTCTGTGTCTCTTTGCAGCTCCTTCCTGCTACTGTGAGATGTGTGAACTATATATGGCCTGGGAAATCTGTGGCAGTCAGTATTTTTAAACCGTCCAAGCCTCCGGTTTGCACACTGCTGTGACGCAGATTAGTTAGCTTTGCAAGTTTCTCATGGGAATCCAGGGTGCCCAGCCGTAGTTTGCAATGCTTGGGTGTTTATTTTTTACCCTTGACCATGCAACCCTTGGGGCCTTGGACTGATATCTTGAGACTTGGGAAGCAGCAGACCTTGTGTGTGCACAGGGGAGGGTTTAAGCCAGGCTGTTGTCATGGTGCTGCTTTCTGGATGTAAGCTGCAGGTCTGCGAAAAGATGTGACCTTTCCAGCTGGCCAAATGTGGCCAGCTATCGTGGCAGGCTGTGTATACGAAGGACCTCCCTAAACACTTGGCACGTGTCATCTGCCCTCCTGCAAAGTCTGTGTCTTGGCTGAAAGTCTCTGTTCATACCCTCTGTGGAAACAACATCACTTCATAATTTTAGCAAGAGATTGGAAGATAGCACTGATACTTCATTTAGTCACTTGGGACTCGTTTAGTAACCTCCATGCCATTCTCTGAATGGGGCAAGGAGCCTTATGCGGGGTCCACAGCTCCTAAAAGACAGGCAGCACATGTAAAGTCTAAGCATCAAGCTGTGTTGGGTATTTTTAGCTAATGAAGAGTACACACAAAACAGATAGTCTGTGTCGCGTCCAGTTCTCTATCTAGACAAAAACATTGGGGGGGAGGGAAACAAAGGTAATGTCCAAGTCACTGGGAAGACTGGGAGCAAAAGGTAGTCTTGCTGAGTCCTGCCTGCATTATGCTACTCACACATTGCCTCTCCAGAAGTAAGGCTAATAAAAAGGAGAAAACAGAGGAAGGTAACAAGCCCTAAGAATAAACCAAGGACATAAAAATCAGATGGAAGGTGAGGGAGAAGAGGTTTATGGTAATGAAACCCTGGTCAATATATATTTGGTGTAGAAAATACTAAATAAAAATAAAGGAAAAAATATGTGGGAGCAAATCCTTTGACTAGCTCCACTTGCACAACAGACCTTTGTTGTTCCCTCTTCTTCCACAGCTAAAATCCTCCCTGACTAAAAAAAGTGCTTCTGAGGACACAAAGATTCCTCATGAATTTTCTTCTGTTGCCACCTTTTAATTTCTCGTTTATATTCAATACACAGAAAGGAGAATGCTGTTTTGAGACTCTTTTCTGGAAACATCCTGACCAAAAACATTCTTCAAACATTTTCACTGAGAGAAAGCACGGGAGCCACTTGTATTGTCTACAACATAAAAATCCATTTTTCTCTTTTTTCTTTTTTTGCTGAAGTTCTTTCAGAAGATAAAGAGGATGTATTAGTCACAACCTTGTAGACTGAGAAAATTCTCTTAATGAGATATTCTTCTGTGAAGAAATAATGCCGTGTTTCTTTTTTTTTAATATTTATGATGTATGTGGACTGAAATTAAATAACTAAAGTTCTTGTGCATGAATTTAGTCCTGTAGAACAGTGAACTTGCCTGCAGCATATATTTGCAAATATACATATGTTCAGCTATAAATATGTACTTATATCTACTGTTGTCTTTTATGCTGTGTTTCCTCAGTAAGAATCATAACTATAGTAGTGAGGAAACAATTCAAAGTTTAATCTAAACCTTTGGGATGCAGTCGATTCTCATAGATTTCAGTGGCATTTGGACAAGGCCCTTCTAAAAGCTGATCTTATTTGAGATGTTTGATTCTAGCTTCATGAAAGTACCTGTAATTTGTGAAGACCAGCCTTTCAAGCTTTAAGGATTTGCAGTTTAAGGAATGCTAATCAGTATTTATATGGTAATAATTTGACCTCTGCACTGCTCTAGTCAATTTGTTTTAGTTGCTAATAGACCACAACACTTCAGCCTGTCAAAAAGTGAAGGATCACAGATATTATCAGAAAACTTCTAGTTTTGGTGCAATGACACTAGGCAGTATTACAGTGAAGGCTAATTTCTCAGGGCCAATTGGACCAGTGTAGGAAAGGCTCTGTGTTCAGGAAACTGTTTGTCATGGTTGATTAACTTCTTGGATTTATAAACATTTAGCTAAAACAACACTGAGGATACAAGTTTAGCAGGATTAAAGGAAAGCATGAGACATATTTATTATCAGTGAGGACACCTGATGCCAATAGGTAAGAAAAAAGGAGAGAGGTAAATCCTCATGATTCTATTAGTGACAACCCCTGGTCCCCGAGATGTCTTAGATGCATTATGAAGTTAGTAAAGAGGCACTCTGATGTTAGTAAAGAGAATTCAGGACAAACCTCTGTCAAAGGTAGAATATTAGATTAGATAAACCAAGGGCTTAATCTGATTTGGAAAGTATTATTTGCCAAGTACATGTTTGCTCATGAAAACTGAGGTTTTTCTTAGCAGGGTACTGATTGGGGGTTTTGTATTTCAAAATTTGGCTCTATTTGTCTCCTTTCTACCAGAGAAGACCTTAGTTTAAGCACACACATTATTTTGGGATCAAAATGGCTTTATCATTCCAGAGGTACTTTCCCAAGTGTTCCCATGGCATGGATTGGTCAGTGGATTTTTAATTCTGTGGATGCCAATTAGAAAACAAAGCATAAGAGGAAGTTCACTTCTGGGCAGAGAGAGCATGTCGTGGGTGGCCTTTGATGCCACAAAGCCTCAGACTTCAGCCACCTGAGAAGTTAAATAATAAACCCTGACTGGGGAAGCTTGTGGGCATTACATCATTTACACATAAAAACAGGAAAAATAGATTTATTGGACACGTGGGTGGCTATGACATCACCAGCAGCCAATCTAGAAGTTTTAGCTATATCCAGCAGTCTAATGCTCCTTAATACCATTCTTTGTAGATGAGTATCCCACAAACCTGCCTCTCTTCTTTGGATTTCTGTTCTTTAGTTGTGCTACAGATTGACTGTGACATATTGAGTGAGATCTGTACAGCTGCAGCTGTAGGGAGATTGCTTTGCATTGTAGACATAGGATGTGCTCTGAGTGTTTTTCAAAACAAGCGTAGTTCTGGAGACATGAACTGCTGCTGCAGTTTTAATGGGGATTGAGAACAGACCAAAGGGACTTCTGGAGATCTGATGTGCTTGAAGCATTTTATTATGGTGATACTGGCTGCTTAGAAGTGGCTATAAGACTGTTGTGTTTCCTAAATTAACCTAAAGAATTTCTAACTGTCTGAAAAATAATTATCTGGGGAAAAAAATGTTCCCTAATACAAAAGCTTGAGAATAGGCACTGAGCAGCAACAGAACAGCTAGTGGTGGTAGAGGGCATTGCTCCTGCACTCCTCCTTAGAAATGATGAGAGGAGAGCCCTAGGACTGACTGAAATGAAGGAGGGAAGGATCATTTGAGTTTGCAAGGACAGAGCAGCAAGGCTAATCAGCCGTAGGAATAGGTGCTGGCAAAAACAAAAGGCATACAGGAGGCAATAAGATTCTTAGGTGTTATTTCTGGGAGTCTAGGCCTCCACGTAAGCACAATACAGCAATAATTTGCTTTTGAGTGTAATCCATCTCTGTTGCTTTAGGCTCTGTGCAACTGCTCATTCACCCCAATAACTCACCCCTCACACTTCACCTAAGGGAGCGTGTTGGACCAGGACCAGCTCATATTCTCTGGAAAAGCACCCACTGCACACTGACCCTAGACAGCCTTGCTGAAAGCATCTCTGAGCTTTCTTTAATTAAAACTCTGATTTGGGCTCAAGCAAGAGAAAATAAACATTGTCCAGTTCCGGTGTTCAGATCCCTCTGCATTCTCAATGTAAACCAGATGTCACAGCTGATTCCTAAAACTGCTCTGAATGTGGCAATCACAACCTCCTACTACTCACCACAGAAGGGCAGCAGTCAGGGGCTGAACCTAGTAGCTGCCTTTATGCATCTTGCTTTCATATTTAGTCTCAGAATGTTTCCTGATCTTTGATATTCTAACTTCTCTCTCTCCCTCTTTTTTTTTTTCTCCTCTCTCTTCCCTCACAGCTTCAGAAAAGAGTTGACACACAGTACATCTGTAAAAAAAGGGGGGGGGGGAGGAGCAAGAAAAAAGGCAAGAAAAAAAAGCCTATGTCCCTTTGATTGTTTCTGAGACAACAGGTAAGAGATCCAGAGCACTGGCATTTTCCCAGCTGCATGCACATGGTGTCAGGGCTTGCTCGGTGCCCCACGGGGACGGGTGGGAGGCTGTCTGTCAGCATGGATCCTGGGGAAATTGTGTGAAACAAATAAGCCTCTCTTGTGCTCCCATGTCAGCCCATTGTATGGGGCTCCCACTCCGGCTGCTGAGTCCCCTGCTTCACTTGCCGGGTGGCTGGAGGAAGACTAGTAGGCAGGCAGGTGTCAAAGGCAGCCTCAGATGTGAATCTGAAGGCTGAGGCACCTTCAAAACATCAGGACTGGAGATAAATGACTTCCTCTTCCCAGGGCTGCAGCTGGGTCATGCAGGAAGGGGGACAAGTTTATCACTTCAGGAAAGAGAAGATGTATTTGGCAGTTACGAATTTTACTGAAATAGATGAAAGAAAAAGCTTTTCCTTCAGTCACTTAACTTCCTGCACCAGCTTCCATCCTTCCTAAGTAATCATCATGGGAGAACCCATGAAGTAGGGATTACAAGCCAGTAGCCGGGCAGGAGTACATTCAGAATAAAATAAGGTGAAAGAGGGGCAATGCTGAACCAAGCTGGCCAGTTTAGACACCTCTGAAAGCCATCCTGGCTACACTCCAGAGCCTTGTGAGTGCAACAAAGGGCATGGACCTAAAGCGGAAAGAGGTTGTGGGGAGGTTGAATGACACTGGCCCACAAGCTGAGTCCTGTCCCTGCACCACCAGGTGGGCAACATGGATTTAAAAGCATTATCAGAGTGGCTGCCAAATAACGCTCCTCCAGGTTTTCCACCAGATTAGGGCTGGGGAACATCTTCATACAGACAGGTAGCTTTGACTTAGGTTACTGGAGTCAACATACAGGAACATGGCAAAGGAAGGTGGAAGTTGTGTTCAAAATGTCACAGAGGCAACTGAGATTTTTGTTCATCTGTTGCCTGTTCCCAATGCAGCATGCTATTACAAAAGCAGATTTACTAGAAGCAGGCTAAAAGGGCTTAGCCCCTTCCCTGCCTTTCCGTATACTTAATGGTAGGGGGATGTGCTCCCATGCCATATGATGTGGCTGCACTGTTGCAGCTGTGCAGTTGACCTCCTAGTACCTCTTTAGACTGAGGGTGGCAACATAGTCTGTCTCAATAATTCTGATCCTGAGCTCCAATCCTGGCTTTACCTGGATGTTTTTGAAGACCACAGTTGTTATTTGATTCATTGAAATGATCTGCCCCCATTTTGGGGTGCCTCTCTCTCAAACATATTGAGCATCCAAATTCCCATTGTCTTCAAAACTAACGAGACTTGGAGAAAGCACTAGAGAATGTATTTCTGAAGTATTCTGAAATACTAAGCAGCTGACCTGTCTTCGTGGCTGTTGCACTAAGTTTCAGAAAAAGACCAATCAGGATTCTGAATACTTTTTAACAATAAACTTAACTTCATCTAACTTCACTTGAGGTCAGCAGAACCACTGGTGCCTGAAGAAAAAAGAAGTGTGTAGAAGGTACGGGAATACTATGCCCAGCAATAAGTAATTGCAATTACTGGGTCATCTATGACAACAGAAATGATGCAGGCCAGTTCCCACATACCAGAGTTCATTAAGTGGCAGCCTTTCAGCTTTCAGAAGCTACAGTTGGAGTTTCTATGTAGGCAGGTATGTTGCAAACCTAGAACGAGTGTCACAGAAATCTACCGGAACGCTGTTGCAAAACCTGACAATATTTCTTTCCTAGATTATGATGGCTAAATTTAAACATGAGGCTAATAAATTACGAAGATCTTTCTTAGTCTGGTTTAGGCTTCCATATGTGATAATGACTTTTACAGACAGACTGGGTTAGGTATTGGTAGTGAATAGCTGGCTGTAAATTCTCTGAGATTATATCTGTATGTGTATGTGTGGGTATGGCAGTGTGTCTGGGAGGTATGAGGCATGTGTGTGAATGTATGCTTGTTCCAAGGAATGTTTAATGAAAGTAGTGGCAATAATGGCAAGAAACAGAAATAACCTCTATGATGAATAAAGGGATCCAGCTACATAGCTGCACATATACTGTTCTAATAATTGCCTATCATGTACATAGTACACAGATGAGAATTGACAAAAACATTAGCATTTCTTATTACATATACTTACCATTCATTGATATATGTAGGATGGTTAAGTATTAATTCTTGGAGCAGTAAAATTTTGCTTGTTTTAGAAAAGTTTACTTGTCTTAGAAAAGTAATGCCTTCTATTTCTAATTTAACACTAAAAAGAAGTACTTAATATTACATTTTGAAATTCTTTTAGGCCAAGTTACTTGGATTTACAAATTAGAAACAGACATATGACAGGACTTTATTCAAGCTCAAGATATGGTTTAGGAAGTTTCTTGAAAAAGATCATAGACTCATAAGAACATCCTATTACTTACAGAGATCTAAAACTTTTGTTCCTTGGTGCAATAACATAACATGTTATGAGTCTGGTTTTATACATTTCAAAGATAATGTTGATCTGTTGCACCTCACCTTTATTTATATACAAGCCTTTTCTTTGGTGCATCCTTTATTTTCTAGCTGTATTTGAAAGAAATATGACAGAAAAATTGAAAACTTCATAGCAAACTTCTGCTTATCAGAGGTAAAAGAATCTTAGCTTTTATTTTACTATACAGACCGTGATTACCTTCACAAAACAGTTTACCTTCCAGCACTGAGCTTTATTATATTCAAACTCTCTCTGTCTCTCTGTTTTTCACTTTCTGTCATGGGATTGTTGTAGGATTTCCCATTTTCTAAAAACTCTGCATCTTTGCAGATGTGAAACTCTGCCTACGCAAAAAAACAAGATTTTTTTCCTTTGCAAGATACATAAAAGTAGTTCTGGGACAAACATAATGAGCAGTTAGAGTATCATAACACTGGGGAAATGTGATGTTTTACATGGAAAGAGCTAGCTAGAAATATACTTTCTGTCCTAAATAATACTCACAAAAGACACTTGGAGAACTCCTGTGCCACAGCTCACTCATGGATCAGGCAAACTGAGGCCAGTTCTGCATCATCCCATTCTTGAGAGAGTCCAGCATGGTTTGAGCAGCACTGAGTTTATAATTTGCCCAGGCAGGAGAGGAGTTAATAACTGAATATACGACACCAAACTGAGGAAAATTTTGAAGTATATCCCAGCTTAAACACTTGAATAATCACATTACAAGTGAAACGTTCATATGAAACCACTTTATGGTGTTTGGCTCATAACCTTTGGTGTTTGGCCAAATGCATAAATTAAGAATAACTTATTTTGACTCTCCTAAGGGCACCAGGTCTTTTCTCTCAAAGGAAAGATCATTTGTATATCACATATCCTTTGATTGCCAAACAGGCCTCTACTTAGACGTGCTAAATTAAAGCTTGGCTTCTTTTTCACAGACAAGATGATACAGGAGGGCTCCCTATGAATCCACTGTACAAGCAACATTGTATTTAGGTCATTGCCTTTACAATGATTGTAATAGAAAAAGACTGTTCCCCAATGTCTGCAGAGAACAACTGCTTTCTAAGACAATTGTTTGTGTAAAATCCCACCCAGTTAGAGCTTTTTCCCCCTCAGAGGCTGTTGGCGTAGAGAGTCTTTCTGCTGTTTTTCTATACCAAGTAGAGATGTCAAAGGTCTAAGAGTGAAGGTGCCTCACAGCTGCCCAGGAGGGGATTTTGTCATCTCTGCTATTATGGGAGATAGTTGTGGGGCTAATTCTGAGGACCTTTTTGCAAGCCATAGCATGATCTCCAGGATTGATAATGCCAGTTGTGGGACTGTGGAGCCCCTATGGCAAGCGTGGGGGTTAGCTCCCCAGGGATGCACCAGTCAAGGCTGGGAACCCTGGGTTAACATACCCCAGAGGGCAAGCCTTTTTCTTTTCCTGGTGAAGATCAGGCCTTAGAGGCACAGCACAGAGTATCACCCAGGAGGATCTAGCCCAAGAACATCATTCCCCTGAGAACTGAATGGCCTTTTGAGCAAGACAAGTGCCTTTGGCAGGAAACTCTCTGGCAAGTACATGAACGAGCAGTTGGCTCCCACACTGGTGATGGGACCTTCGCTAAAAAAGTGACAGCCCCGTTTTTCCTGCCCCCCTCCACGTCTTGCCAATTAACAGAGCTGAGCTTTAGGTTTCCTTCTAATAACAGTCAACTTTAAACTGGTTTAAGAGTGAAAATAATTTCCACATCTTGAAAAATGCTTGATTACCTGAAGCTGAGAGAACAGAGACTTGTAACCATGGTAAATGCAGAAGCAGTGTTAGCTTTTCACCCTTCCCTGCCTTTGTGCCTCCACCTGAGCTAGAGAGGCCATCTCTGAGAATGAAAGCCTGCTTCTGTTACCGTTCTCTGTCAGCTGAGCTTTCTCGGAAGAGACAGAGGAAGGCAAAACAACTTCAGCTACTATTGTACTTGTTATAGGGATTTTGAGAAACTTGAATGGCTGTTGCTTTACTCTATAACTTCATTCCCTTGCCAGCCTATAAATTAACAGTATTATTTTACTTCTCCTTTCAACATTGACTGTACTCCTTGCCCACTGAAATGAAGATGGAAAAATAGGGGGAGGCACAGACACCATTTTCCAAGGCCTGTTCTCATGTTCTCAGGACTTCGTGCCCAATAGCTTTCTAGTCAGCAAGGCATTAAAATGCTGAGCTTTCAAGATGGTAAGTTACAAAAATAATCTGCTGGTCCCCTCAGCACTGAAAGAGTCTGTCCAGCTGGAGTGTTTCTGCATATCCTGTCAGGCAGAGAAAGATGTCCACCAATTGTCACCTCCTCCTTTGGCTTCTGAGGTGACTCTGCATAATTCACTGAGTGTGCATAGATGTTGCTGGCACACACAGCAGTGCAAACATCAGGGAGGAAAGCAATCACTACCAGAGAAAACAGTGCATAATGAGAGCAAAGCTTAGCACCCTCCCACATATATGTTTACACGCACGCATATACACTCACGGTGTGAAATATGAGAAAGAAAGGAGAAATGGGAAAGCAATGAAGCATAGCAGGTGTCCAGGGAGAAGTGGCTCAACTGTTGTGGCTTCTTTTCAACCACAAGGATTTAATGCAACGTTAATCTTTGGTACTCTTGACATCTCTGATCACAGGGTTCTAATTTCATGTGAGTCGGTGTTTCCAGCACAAACATCTATTTTCTGTGAGAGAACTGATTCCACAGGAAAAAAGACCCTACATGTCAGCTGGAAACTGAATTTTATTCTCCATTTAATTAAAAAATAAAGCTCCTTCCTCCCTTGAAGGAGAGAAATGCAAAAAAGCTCAGGGATCACTGAGATTACTTTTAGATTACTTTTAATTCACTTGATTTCTGACATTTAAGAGGAAACACAGAAGCAACCAACTAAAGTGTATTCAAAAAGAGACATTATTTGAAAGCAATGAAAAGATTTCAAATGGATTACCAGCCAAGTGCCTGAGAATCAAATCCTTGGCTATTGATATCAATAGCAAAACACTAATTTGGTTTAATCAGGAACAAGCTAGATCTCTATGTATGGCTACAACCTGACACCTGGTGCTGTGATTATATCACATTCTCAAAGTTACCCAGGACTGAATTGACCCAATGCTTAACAATATCCACCAGCGAACTGAGAGGCTCACACCTTGCCATGCGGCCTTTCTGGGCTAGCAGTAAGCTTGTGCTTTAAGGGCAGTGTGTTGAAGCAATTGCTGCATTTTGCGCAAGGTGTAAGTGCTTCTGCTTTAGAAGAGAAACTGAACACCTCTGAGCTTCAAAAACACCAAGTGAATGATAGCCACTGACCCAAAGTGTGAATAAAAGAATACCTCTGTCTTTTAATTGTTTTCCAGGGCAGTATCATAGTCCTCTAAGTTTATCATTGCCATTTAAATAACAAGAGGAGTGTGTGACAGTGGGTCTAATTTAAGACTGGACAATAAGTGGGTATGCTGAACTGTCAGAGGAAATGAGGGAGGATTGACTCTATGATTACCTAAAAAGCTTATATCTAAGCACTTTCCAGAAAACATAACTGTAAGGCACTTGGCTGGGTGTCCATCTAGCTATGATTCTGGTCAGAAACCTCATGGAAGTGTTTGCTGGAGTTAAGGAGTTAAGTCTGTACCTCAATGGATGTGCTACTCTTCTACCCTGTTTTTGTGTGACATTGCTCTGTGCATTTAGACAACAGTAATTTTCTGCTGCATGTGAGAACTGACGAGCAAAGTGACACATTTTATAATCTCTGAAACATAACCAGTAGCTGTCTGCAAAATCACAATGAAAGGAGCAAATTATTGGGAATATTATGTGGTAATAAGATACTTAAACTTGCCTAAGCTGTAACCTCCTTCTTTGATCCAAAATCTTAAAAATGAAAAAGGTATCTCTGAAACACAGTTGACAGTGGGAGTCCAAATGCTGGAAAATGTGCCATAAGCATGCTAAATGGCAGCTCTGCCTGTGGTAAAATTGTTTATCATTAAACAGATTCATGGAAAAATGCCCAAATACTGATTTATTATCCAGAAAATTTATTACGATGTATTTACTGTGCAATGTAATGTCATTTTAGCATGGCTCTGTGAATAGGATTTAAAGCCACATGGAAAAAAAGTTCAAACAGACAAAAAATAGTGACTTAGAGAATAAATTGGAAGTACAACATCATTATTCCTCCCTTCAAGCTGTGGTTTCTCGTGGCCTGTTGGAGCAGACTAGTAACCTGAAAGCTGAAGAAAATAATATGCATACTTGAAACGTGTATCTGAACACTCGGGGTAAGCTGTCCCCTGTGCCAAGTTCTCTTTCACATATGCTGTATGAGAATTGATTGCCTTTGTGATTTTTATCCTAGCTGAAACAAATGCACATGTTGTTCTTATTTGTATGAATGGCTAATCCATTTTAATATGCTGTTTTGACACATGAACATGACTTTTGCAAGTTAATAGAGGTGACTCACATCTGTCATGCCTTCCCTTTGGTACTTTTTCCTCTATACTGGCTTATATTAAGGATAGCAGGGAAGTATGTGCTTGTGCCAATGCTAATGACATGGAATTTTTTGAGGCTTGATATTTATCAACTTGGTACAGTACCAGTTACCCTAACTTGCATTGCTTCTGGAATGACCCTTTACAAAATTACCAGTGTATGAAATTCCTTCAGGCATTTTGTCTCACTTCCTCAGCTTGCCCCCAAAATGCCGTTCACTGGAATTTCCTGCATGGGGATTGGGACGAAGACAACCTTTTGGTACAAGGAGTACCAGTAGTCAGGGAGATTTATGCAGCTGAGTTGTGGTAACTTTGCAGTATTTTTTCTTGTCAAAATCAGGAGTGAATCAGGCATAAAGCAGCAGCTGGAAACATTTCTTTCCTGCTTTATTTGCACACCTCTAAGCCATTTCTCTGGATATTAGCTGCTTTCTCAGAAAATAATTAGATAACCCAGCAATCTCCCATGAGTGATCCGAAAGAACCAAAGGAAAGTATGCATTTCGCCCAACCTTACACACCCAATTTTGGTGTCATTGCCAGGTGATTCTGATCAGGACCCTAAAGTGGGAGCTGTGAATCATCATTTGGAGGAGCATCAACTGAATGGGGAGTCTAAGGCAATTCACCTTGTACCTGGGGCAAGATGTGGATTTCCTTTCTAAAGAAGTTAACATTTCTACTGAATTTAAACCCATACTCTCAAAATTCTAATCAAGATGTTCTAGGAGGATATTCTTATCCTGCAAGAGATTGGGGGAAAACATCAAAATAGTAGTAATCAAGCTATAAGCTCTGGGAAAAGAAAACAAAACAAACAAAAAAACATTTACTCCTAATAGAAACTGAGTATTTTCCTGAGCACTGATTGTTTCCATCTGCACTATACCCTGGCTATCCTATGCGATCATAACTGATTAGCAGGGAAGAGGAGAACAATTTTCCAGAAATATTTTGCTGAACTCATGCCATAAATACAGTTCACAATTACTTTGTAGGTAAAAGCCAGGTCCTTCTACACTATTTGTATGAAAAGAGTTATCTAAACAGGGGCTGCATATAATATATCTGCCAAGGTCCTGGCCACATGAATATCCTGTGACATAGATTTGGCAAGAGTGGTATTAGCCTTGTTATCTTTGCCAAATTCCAGAATGGGTAACTAAATTGGACAACCTAATTTTCTATCTCAGTTTCAGCAGGAGATACCAAGTGTGATGCTTCTGCTTTATATTTTAGGTAGTCATTCTTATTTATACAAAGTGAGTATAAAATATCACCCTCCTGACATCACATTTAATCCACCTCTTTGGAAGTAGAAATAACTAATCATCGTGCAGGGCAATCACACCATCACATGTATCTTCTAACTCTTTCTTAGTGCTGCTTAGTATCTGCTTCCTCCAGTCAAGCGAGAGAAAAAACCCTGAGCCCATAGCTGGCTTGCTTATGGAAGACTTTCTAATGACTTCAGGAAATTATCTGCTTGCAAAGTTGCTGAAAGGGTGTGAGAGAAGCAGAAAGTTTCTCCCAGGACCCTTAAGTCTGAGAGGTCGTTTAGTCTGTACTGAAACTCATTACAAAGAATACAGACTTCTAGGTAAAGGTCTCTATTTCAATTTTTCGTGGTGCTCTCGGGAATGGTATGGCATCCTTTCTTCTCGTGAAAGGTTTGCAGGGTTAGTCCTACAGCAAAGAGCAAGGATCAAAAAGAGCTAAGTAGATGTCACTGCCAATTAAGAGAATGTTATTGTCATGGTAGGTGACACTAGGTATCTCCAGGGGGGTTATAGGATCATTTAGGCAAAGGATCTATCTGAAAAGTACACCCGACCTGTGCCTTTGTGTAGGCAAGGACTCCATGCCAAAAGTATATGCTGCATGCCACTGTTAGTTCTTTTTTAAGAGAGCTTCTGGATAAAAGAAGCTGGGTACAAGCAAGGGAGTCTCTGCACTGGTTTCTGATTAGAATCGGTACTGGAGACAATGCTGGTCTCTGAAAACTGGCATTGGCATTGCATTC